>NC_091214.1:10562579-10905079 GCF_040958095.1 Procambarus clarkii | reverse complement strand
CACATTCCCATTACCCCAGTGAACCTGTTACCACATACCCAGTACCCCAGTGTTCTTGTTAGCATATACCCAGTAAAACAGTGTTCTTATTACCACATACTCAGTACCCTTGTTTTTGTTAGCATATGTCCGGTACCACAGTGGAGGCCAAGACCGTCAGTAGTTTCAAAGCGTTATATGACAAAGAGTGTTGGGAAGACGGGACACCACGAGCGTAGCTCTCATCCTGTAACTACACTTATGTAATTAACAGTGTTCTTGTTACCCCATACTCAGTACCCTAGTGTTCTTGTTAGCATATACCCAGTAAACTGGTGTTCTTTTTATAAAGCTTCTGGTCCGTCTGATAGTACCTATCAGACGAAAAAGAAGCACTAACAAACAGAGAAGGGTGCCACAGTAAATCACAAAAGAACCAGAAGCACTAACATGGTATGGCGCCACAAAATATCACAGACAGACCAGAAGCACTAACAAACAGGGAAGGACGCCACAGTACCTTACAGATGGACCAGATGCACTAACAAACAGGGAAGGGCCCCACAGTACCTTACAGACGGACCAGATGCACTAACAAACAGGGAAGGACGCCACAGTACCTTACAGATGGACCAGATGCACTAACAAACAGGGAAGGACGCCACAGTACCTTACAGATGGACCAGATGCACTAACAAACAGGGAAGGACGCCACAGTACCTTACAGATGGACCAGATGCACTAACAAACAGGGAAGGACGCCACAGTACCTCACAGATGGACCAGATGCACTAACAAACAGGGAAGGACGCCACAGTACCTTACAGATGGACCAGATGCACTAACAAACAGGGAAGGACGCCACAGTACCTTACAGATGGACCAGATGCACTAACAAACAGGGAAGGACGCCACAGTACCTTACAGATGGACCAGATGCACTAACAAACAGGGAAGGACGCCACAGTACCTTACAGATGGACCAGATGCACTAACAAACAGGGAAGGACGCCACAGTACCTCACAGATGGACCAGATGCACTAACAAACAGGGAAGGACGCCACAGTACCTCACAGATGGACCAGAAGCACTAACAAACAGGGAAGGGCCCCACAGTACCTCACAGACGGACCAGATGCACTAACAAACAGGGAAGGACGCCACAGTACCTCACAGTCGGACCAGATGCACTAACAAACAGGGAAGGACGCCACAGTACCTCACAGACGGACCAGATGCACTAACAAACAGGGAAGGACGCCACAGTACCTCACAGTCGGACCAGATGCACTAACAAACAGGGAAGGGCCCCACAGTACCTCACAGACGGACCAGATGCACTAACAAACAGGGAAGGGCCCCACAGTACCTCACAGACAGACCAGATGCACTAACAAACAGGGAAGGACGCCACAGTACCTCACAGACGTAGGGGTCCTCGTCGGAGCCGTCGCTACAGTGCTTGCTGGAGTCACACACAGAGGTAAGACTGATGCAGTGACTGCCCTTGAGACACTCGATATCATAATCGGAGCTGCACCTTGCCTCGGTTCCTGCCGGGAGAGAGAGAGATATCTTTAGAACGATGTTTTAACTAATGTATACATACCAAGATACTTTTACGCTGCTAGCTCCAGCTCTTGTGTCTCGCTTTCTATACTTCAGTCGATTAGTAAACAGGTTTTGGAACCTTTGGGGGATGTCATCTCTATTAATGAAAATGTAGATGGAGGCGTCCTCCTCCAATACTTTTCATTGTCCATCCCTATTTTTTGTTCCTCTAACCCTAAAAAATACCTTACATTCATGTAATTCATTCAAGTTCACGGATTTCTTCCATGTTTATCCTTTGTTAAAGATCCTGCCTCTGTCCGGTTTGCTTACTTACCTAAATATTTTGTATGTCGTGGTTATATCAATTATGTTTCTTCACTCGTGCCTCTCAGCACTGGGACAAATCTGGTGTTATATCTCTTTCCTTTCTATTTTATTTGACACAAAATAGTCTGTATGCTGGTGTCGTGAATTACATAACTGGCTTCACATGTGTGTGATACTTGTGCTGGGTACCCGGTTGAACCCGGGTCTCCCACCCCCAGACATCCCCACCCTTTTCCCCCCTATTTCATATCTCATGCTTATACCCCCTCCTTCCTGTATTCACGCCCCCCCCATCCAACCTTCTCTAACTTTCTCACCAACATCCTCCCCGTCTCTTCACCTTTCTGCTAACATCATCTGTCTCCAGCTTATCCTTCCTTCTCTCTTTCTCTGCAAATATATTATAACGAAGCACTAAAATTGATAAATAAGTGTACTTCATTAAAATGTCAGGAGGGTAAAGGAAAGTCTAGATGCCGATATTTCATAAAGTGTAGCCCTGAGGCCAACCTCGACTGGCCTATGACACTCCCATACCCCACGGGCTGCATGTGTGAGAGTTGGGTGAGGCTAGCCCTAAGCATCCGGTCTCCTACCTCAGACATGTAATGGTATGTGCAGACCATAGCTCCTTCCCCTTCCCTCGCTTGCCTTCCCTCCCTTTGGTCACTCCTCCCATTCATCACAGTCTGACCCTCGTGGCCATAAACAGTTTGAAGTCACTTGTTCCCCTCCCTCTCCTGTCCATCTCTCCAGTGACGAATTGGAAATAGTACCTCAGGGCCAATAAACTTGTGCTCTCAAGTTACACGTGGGAGCCCGGCCAACGTTCCCACAGGACGGTAGTGGTGCTGTCCCAGTTACTGGAGTTTTCTGTCAAGAGGAATTGACCCTTATGGTCAAGCCTGATTCTGATTGGTTGAAGCCATGGAGGCCTGTGGAGGCGGGGTCCCCACAGGGTAGTGCCTGTTCATGCCATTGGCCAAGATTCTAGATCACCCAGTTGTGTTTAAATCCATTGGCCATAGGCTTGGGATAGGCGGAGTTAAATTGGGCCTAGGAACTAGGGAGTGGAGCCTATCCCACTGGTAAGCGTTTTTAGAAAATATTAGTTAGTGTGTCTTGGGGCTTACTGGGGTACAGGTCTCCTGACATGTAGGGCCAGCCATTCAGCATCGTGGCCGAGGCTGTAGGATTAAGGTAATGTCTGTCTGAGTTTTGGTACAACAGAAATACACCTCACAATTTTTCCAATTTGCCTCTTAGGATGTGCTAGGACCTTTCAAATTTGATTTTAATTTACGTGCTTAATTTAATAAAGAAAAATACATTGGTTCCAGTGGTATTCAGTTAATCCCCTTTTTAATATATTTTTCTACTTTGTCATTTTGTATATGTGGTTGATATATTGGCTTGGAAAGTTTCTGTGTTCTCCTCCATCTTATGAATATTAAAGTCGCTCTTGAATTCCCTTTTCAGTTCAGTAAGATTACAGTACTAATCCAATTAAGTTTCATTTACTTGCCCCTTTGAGTTCCAGGATTATTGAGTCCCTTCCTTCCTGGGGAAACAATAATTTAGACACATTCATTTATGGTTGGGAAGATGGTGGCCATGTTTTAATGATTTTCATTATTAGTTATAAATTAATAACCCCTATTCTTGTTGTGTCCTCCTAATTTATTATTCAACTTATATTCGTGGCAGTTCAGTGAGGGGGAGTCATACTGGACTGTAACAGTGTTAACCTGGGGTATTGGATGAAGGGAAAGAGTAGAGAGAAGTAAGAAAAGAGTTATTACAACGAGGGTAGCGTTCATAGATATTTCAGACAGATAAATATGAAATCTCTCTTCCCCCTCCCTCCCAATCTCCCCCTCCCTCATCTCTCTTCTGCCATTCCCCCCTCTCCTCCTCTGATGATGAATAACTATAGATGATGGTACTATGAAGAATAACACTGTTAATCATCATAGTACCTCTAAGTAAGACACAAAATACATTAACAAGTAACAAAACAGACATTATTGCTGCCTACAGAGTAGGCAAAAAGAATCCATCAGGACAAAACCAGCGGAAAATTCGCCTGAATCTGTCGTCCCAGTCCATGAAATCACATCTTGTCCGGACAGCTGCATCCCAACGACAGGGAATCTACATCAACGAGTGCTTGACCACAAAAAGACAGCAACTCCTCCACCGCCTGCGTCAAATCCGTCATCAAAACCCAGATGCAATTCATCAGTGCTTCGTTAGAGATGGCGTGATTAAAGTGAGAAAGACTTCAGGAGGTAGAATGTTTACAGTTGCTAATGAGGATAACCTCAACACTTTCCTCTCCCAGTGTGGTTTGTCTCACCTTATTATCACTCAATGAGTCAACATAATTAACCCCGTTGTCACCTACTGCGGGCTAGGTATCCTAAGTCTCTTTGTTTCACTTTTTAAATTAATTTTTAATTTACTTTTTACTAGTCATTTATTGGACTTAATTAATTGAGTCCATTAATATTTCTTTAGGTCTTATTAATTATACGATCATAACTAAACTATTTATAGTTAATAAAGATTAGCTTAAATTTGCCAATGTTTATTATTCAACGTTTTTCTTTGATTACATTTATTACCTAGGTTGCCTAGCCTCGCCATACTCCCTTACTCCATTGTACCCCTGGCTTTGCCTGTGTCTCAAAATGCAAATTATTACCTACAGTGTACCTGAGAGTACTTGCCAGCAATCTACCTCATTTTTCTTTTTTTGTTCATTTTGCGTTTGTGTTGTATAGTCTTGTTTATATATTTTTTTCCCCCTTTTATATCAAAAAATTTATTTTGTAATTGCCATTCTTGCCTTGTTTTCCTACAACCAGCCTTTTAATGCAGACAAGTATAGACCCAGTACTAAACCTCTTATCCACTATCTATGACAATCCTCACTTTAATGATCAAAATTGCAGATATTTTACGGCACATGATGTAAACAATGTATTAATACATAATCACAGTATCTCTGTAATCAACTTGAACGTTAGATCTCTAGGTAAACACTTCGATGATGTAAGTGCCTTGATTGAAACTATTGACAACAAATTCTCTTTTATTATACATACTGAAACGTGGTTGAAAGAGGATAATACTCAACTCTTTAACATGCCTAACTACTCAGCAATTCACAACTGTCGTCAAATGCAGAGAGGTGGTGGTACTGCTCTTTACTACCACCAAGAACTAACATGCTTAAAAATAATTAGAACTAGAGACTGCTGTGGGGAGTATATCTTCGCCAGTTTCAGAGTCAAGGGTGCCGAGTCTGTCCTGTCTGTGGGTGCAGTCTATAGAATTCCTAACACTGATGTGTCCAAATTCAACTCAAACCATAGAAATCTAATACTAGATAACAGACTGAACAAAAACCATCTAATTATCGCAGGGTACTTTAATATTGACCTCTGCGAGCCTGAACACCCTACTGCTGTTAGCTTCCTCAACTGTATGAATTCCTGCTTCCTCATACCCTTAATCACTAGACCTACTAGAATCACTGATAGCACTGCCACGACTCTAGATCACATCTGGACCAACATAACCTCTCCGCTTACTTCAGGTATAATCACCGATAGCACTACAAACCCCACATTTCTCCTAACATTAACAAACCACCTCTAGAGACAAGAGAGTTAAGCTTTAGGCTGCACAATGAAACTGCTATAGGCAATTTTATAACTGCTGCTGCTAATGTCAACTGGGAGTCAGAGTTAGGTAACATAGGGGACATCAACCTAGCAGTGCAATCTTTTCTTCAAAAAACTCTCAGCCTTTATAACACCCACAGTCCTATGCTAACGAAATAAGTCACAACCAAAAGGCTAAACAATCCTTGGCTTACAAAGGGAATACTTAAATCCATTAATAAAAAACATGACCTTGAGAAGAAGTATAGGTTAGGAACCGTCTCCAAAGAATTCTCAAAAAATTACTCGTTATTGCTATCTAAAATAATTAGAAGAACCAAAACTAAATACTACGAAGATAAATTTACCCAAACAAAGAGCAACATTAAGAAAACATGGAACACAATTTCACAGATATTGGGATCAAAGAAGATTTTAAATAACAAACCAATACTCCTGTCCAATAACGATGGTCAGCTTTCAGCCTCTGATTCTGCTATTGAGTTCAATAGGTTCTACTCTTCCATTGGTTCATCCCTTGCAAATGATATTCCATCTTCCAGTACTGATGTTAAGGACTATCTTACAGGTAACTATCCACAGTCTCTGTTGTACCTAAAGCCTACAAATTCCACTGATGTTAATGAGATAATCCTTTCCCTTAAAAAAAGGCTAGTGCCCTTGAGGAGATACCAACTTTAATTTACAAAAAAACTCCAGATCCCCTGCTATTGCATTGCTCTTCAATAAGTCACTTAAACTCCAAACCTTTCCAGATATTCTAAAAAAGCGAGAGTAACCCCTGTCCACAAATGTGGTGATCTCACAGTTGTTAACAACTACAGACCTATATCAATCCTGCCTAACTTGTCAAAAATATTTGAAAAACTAATCTACAAGCAGCGTTACTCTTATCTAGCCAAACACAATATACTTAGCTCTTGTCAATATGGCTACAGACCCAAAAAAAGCACTAACGATGCACTTATTAGTATGATTACCTTGATTCATGCAGCTCTGAGTTCCTTCATGCTAAAATGAGTTCCCTGTTGGGTTATTTGTGGAACTGCGTAAGGCTTTTGACACTGTCAACCACCAAAACCTTCTTCTTAAATTACATCATTATGGAGTCAGAGGTCACTCCCAGCAATACCTCAAATCTTACCTTACTGACAGGCTCCAGTATGTTTCTGTGAATAATTAATTTTCTCCCACCCTACCCATCAACATTGGTGTTCCTCAGGGCAGCATACTTGGCCCTCTCCTCTTTCTCATCTACATTAATGACCTTCCAAATGCCTCCCAACACCTCAAACCAATTCTATTTGCTGACGACACAACCTACATTTACTCCAGTCCTGACCCTCTTGCTCTAAATGTCACAGTAAATACTGAGCTAAATAAAGTCTATCTTTGGCTATCTGCCAACAAACTCACCCTTAACACTGACAAAACTTTCTATATTCTGTTTGGCAATAAATCCTCTAATCAAATAAATCTCAGGATAAACAATACCCAAATTTGTTACAAAATAGATGGCAAATTCCTTTGTGTTCTTATTGACCACAAGCTGAATTTCCAGGGTCACATTCTAAATATATCAAAAAAGTTTCAAAAACTGTTGCCATTCTTTCTAAGATCAGATATTATGTACCTCACCCTGCCCTGGTGACGCTCTATTACTCCCTCA
The DNA here is from genome assembly GCF_040958095.1 of Procambarus clarkii. Classification (NCBI taxonomy): domain Eukaryota; kingdom Metazoa; phylum Arthropoda; class Malacostraca; order Decapoda; family Cambaridae; genus Procambarus; species Procambarus clarkii. The sequence goes on along the minus strand of NC_091214.1, from coordinate 10,897,857 downwards.
TCTATCCATATCTCAAGTATGGTATTTGTGCTTGGGGTTCTACTACCCAAAATCATTTACGTCCTCTAATTACTCAACACAAAGCTGCTATTAGGACAATATCCAACTCTGGCCCCAGACATCACTCGGTACCCCTACTCAAATCTCTGAATATGTTAGATATTAAGTCATTGCACATTCTCTCATGTGTGTTATACATATATAAAACGCTGAACTGTAATGCCGATCCTGATCTCAAAAGCTTCATTGTAGGTTGTAACAGAACCCATGAGCACCACACCAGAAACAAATACAGTTTTGATATTCCTAGAGTACGACTTAATCAAACTAGAAATGCTCTACAAATCAAGGGACCCAGAATGTGGAATGACCTTCTCAGTCATGTTAAAGACTGTACCTCTCTCAACCAGTTTAAGATAAAAACAAAGCACTACCTAATAAATTCCCTGTAACCTACCTTACCCCTCTATTGTCAACACATGTCTGTTATTTTAAACAACGCTGTTTGTCGACCTAATTGTATTTGTGCTGCTTTTTCTGCCATGTTCCCACCTTTTTTATTTTTATTTGTATTTCTTCTCAACACATTTTATACTTTAATCTCAATTTGTATTAAGTTTTTGTCTTTAATCTTCTTCCTGCTCGAAACACTTAGCGTAATAGTTGCTTTAGGCATTGTATGTACTAGCTCTATCTATAAATCTATCAATTTTTGTATAACCTCTTGTATGTATGTACTTTACCTGAATAAACATTTATTTATTATTTATTTATTTATTTAAGTGCACTTTTATTCATCATAGTATCCCAAAGTACACTGTTATTCTTATTAGTATCCCGAAATACACTGTTATTTATGAAATTATCCCTAAGTACACTGATATTCATCATAGTATCCCAAAATACACTGTAATTCATTATATAATTGTAAAGTATTCCATTCTTCGTCATAATGTCCAAAAGAACACCTTTCACCTATCAAGTAAATTTTGTTCATCATAGTCGTGCAAAGTGCCCCGTTTTGGATCATAGTATTTCAAAGTACATTTTCCATGATGAACTATGGAGTACTTTTGGATACTATTATGAATTATTTGGTTCTTGCAATATTATGATGAAGAAATGGTACTTTGGAATATTATTATTAGAGGGTTCTTGGGGTTAATATTTTGAATTAATTAACGGGTACTTTAGAAGATTATTATAATCTATGGAGGTACTTTGGTAGATTATTATGATCTATGGGTACTTTAGGAGATTATTGATGATCTACGGAGTACTTTGGGAGATTATTGTGATCTACGGGGTACTTTAGGAGATTATTGATGATCTACGGAGTACTTTGGGAGATTATTGTGATCTACGGGGTACTTTAGGAGACTATTGTGATCTACAGGGTACTTTAGGAGATTATTGTGATCTACGGGGTACTTTGGGAAATTATTGATGATCTATGAGGTACTTTGGGAGATTATTGTGATCTACGGGGTACTTTAGGAGATTATTGTGATCTACGGGGTACTTTGGGAGATTATTGTGATCTACGGAGGTACTTTGGGAGATTATTGTGATCTACGGAGGTACTTTGGGAGATTATTGATGATCTACGGAGGTACTTTGGGAGATTATTGTGATCTACGGAGGTACTTTGGGAGATTATTGTGATTTAAGGGGTACTTTGGGAGATTATTGTGATCTACGGAGGTACTTTGGGAGAGTATTGTGATTTAAGGGGTACTTTGGGAGATATATAAGATCTACGGGGTACTTTGGGAGATTATTGATGATCTACAGAGGTACTTTGGGAGATTATTGTGATCTACGGAGGTACTTTGGGAGATTATTGTGATTTAAGGGGTACTTTGGGAGATTATTGTGATCTACGGAGGTACTTTGGGAGATTATTGTGATTTAAGGGGTACTTTGGGAGATATATAAGATCTACGGGGTACTTTGGGAGATTATTGATGATGTACGGAGTACTTTGGGAGATTATTGTGATCTACGGGGTACTTTAGGAGATTATTGTGATCTACGGAGTACTTTGGGAGATTATTGTGATCTACGGGGTACTTTAGGAGATTATTGTGATCTACGGGGAACTTTGGGAGATTATTGTGATCTACGGGGTACTTTAGGAGATTATTGTGATCTACGGGGTACTTTGGGAGATTATTGTGATCTATGGAGGTACTTTGGGAGATTATTGTGATCTATGGAGGTACTTTGGAAGATATATAAGATCTACGGGGTACTTTGGGAGATTATTATGATCTGATACTTGGGAGACAGTATTGAACTAGCTTAGGTTACTGCGATGAAATATGGAGTAGTTTTGGTAAATCATGATGAACTAAAATGTATTTTGGAGTTCTCTACCGAACCAAAGGATACGATAAGGAAATTTAGGGTATTTTGGGAAATTATGGTAAATAATGAGGTCCATTTGTGAAATTTTGATAAACTAATGGATAACACTTGAGACCATGAAGAACTTGGGGTACTTTGGAATACTAGGGTAAACTAAGGGGTATTACAAGATATTATAATGAATTCAGGGAATCCTTGGAAGATTATGATGAATTAAGATATACATTGGAAGACTTGTTAGTAATATAGGGTGGTTGACGAGATTATGATGAGAACTAGAATACTTTAGGATTCTTTGATTAGGAACAGAGTACTTTGGGAGACTACAATGAATTAAAGAGTACTTTATGGGACTATGATGAACTCCTGGATGCTTACAGAGACGAAGATGAACTACTGGGTATTTTGGGATACTATGATGAACGTGGTACTTATGGATAATGGGATAAAATGAAGGGTAATCAGTGAGATTTAATATTTAAGACTTATTTTGGGATGCTGTGATCAACTAAGGAGTGCTTTGGGATGTTGTGATCAACTAAGGAGTGCTTTGGGATGCTGTGATCAACTAAGGAGTGCTTTGGGATGCTGTGATCAACTGAAGGGTATTATTGGAGACTATATGCACAAAGGTGCATGTTATGAAGTTAAGATGAACAACAGAGAAATTTTCATTACAGTGATGAACTGAGATTCAAGTCCAAGTAAACACAAAAAAAGAGTATCAGGAAATGGATATACGGACGAACTGCATGTACACCAGAGATACAAGAAGAAAAACATTGCTAGAATTTGTGAATCTAATATGATTTGTTCTACAACATACATGAGACAAGCATTACAGAATGCATCTCTAGTGTGGAGTTGTGGCTTAAAAATGCACAAAGCTACGATTCGAACCTAAGCTAAAATTGGGCGAGTACAACAGCAGGTCCCAGGAGCTAGAGCTTGACCCTCAGCAACACCTGGGTGAGTACAACAGCAGGTCCCGCCTCTCAGCTGTCAATCAACAGGTATACAGGTTCCTGAGCCTATTGGGCTCTATCATATCTACATTTGAAACTGTGTATGGAGTCAGCCTCCACCACATCACTGCCTAATGCATTCCATTTACTAACCACTCTGACACTGAAAAAGTTCTTTCTAATGTCTCTGTGGCTCATTTGGGTACTCAGCTTCCACCTGTGTCCCCGTGTTCGTGTACCACCCGTATTAAATTATCCATCCTTGTCTACCCTGTCAATTTCCCTGTATCCTTGCCTTCTTACGGCAATATGCTCGTAAAGTCTTACTAGCTTATTGCCCCATTACAAATGACCCCATTAAACTGTGCGACGATGGAAACAATGTAGTTAACTTGCCTGCCAGTAACACGGACGTAAGCCCCAGCAACCAGAGAAGTCTCACGTGAACCATGTCTGCGCCCTCTGCTGCTGTGGGAGGCAGAGGTCACTGCTGCTGTGGGAGGCAGAGATCACTGCTGCTGTGGGAGGCAGAGGTCACTGCTGCTGTGGGAGGCAGAGGTCACTGCTGCTGTGGGAGGCAGAGGTCACTGCTGCTGTGGGAGGCAGAGGTCACTTCTGCTGTGGGAGGCAGAGGTCACTGCTGCTGTGGGAGGCAGAGGTCACTGCTGCTGTGGGAGGCAGAGGTCACTGCTGCTGTGGGAGGCAGAGGTCACTGCTGCTGTGGGAGGCAGAGGTCACTGTATTTTATTATTGGTAAACAGTAGATTCCATTACAAAATCTTGCACAAGGCTTAAGAAAATTAATAAAATTAAAAATTAACACAAGACTGCAGACACAATATCCCACCACGAGGGTATACTCTATACAACACAATACAGTATTGTATACCTGCAGGTACAGCAGACACAACGTCCCACCACGAGGGTATACTCTACACAACAACACAATACAGTATTGTATACCTGCAGGTACAGCAGACACAATGTCCCACCACGGGGGTATACTCTACACAACAACACAATGCAGTATTGTATACCTGCAGGTACAGCAGACACAACGTCCCACCACGAGGGTATACTCTACACAACAACACAATGCAGTATTGTATACCTGCAGGTACAGCAGACACAACGTCCCACCACGAGGGTATACTCTACACAACAACACAATACAGTATGGTATACCTGCAGGTACAGCAGACACAACGTCCCACCACGGGGGTATACTCTACACAACAACACAATACAGTATGGTATACCTGCAGGTACAGCAGACACAACGTCCCACCACGAGGATATACTCTATACAACAACACAATACAGTATTGTATACCTGCAGGTACAGCAGACACAACGTCCCACCACGAGGGTATACTCTACACAACAACAGTCAACAACCCAATTAAAGGTCGTCCCACGGACGGTACTTAAGGTAAAGCTTAACTACGATGTTGTGGTGAGCACCAAGATCACTATGATGAGGAGTGGTCATGACGATGACGATGTTGTGGTGAGCACCAAGATCACTATGATGAGGAGTAGTCATGAAGCACCAAGATCACTAATATAGTGTGGTGGTGACGATGCATGAAGATCACTACGATCTGGGGGGGGGTGTTGTGATGAAGCACCAAGACCACTACGAAAGACGGGTGGTGATAAACAACAAAGGTCTCTACGATGGGGGAGGGGAAGTGAGTGTCGGAAAACCCGACAACATTTACCAATATTCTGTACAATATGCAGATAATATTGCTGCTTTTTGTATTAAAATGTTAACCCTCAGAAAATAAAGACTAATGGAATTTTCCGTCGATAAAAAACGGGAGATCAATGCCACATCGCTTTTAAATTCACCAGGTAATTCTGTTGGTAATTATTCTTAATACAGTGGTGTTGGGACTGTAAATATCATAAAAACATTTGCCTTGAACCAACTGAATTAACAACACCAAAATAGATTGATATGAAGAAGCCTGATTCGAGGGTGGAGGAGACCACCGCTCGACCGCTCTCGCACAAGACAGCACATATATGACTTAATGTTTAAAGTCAATATGTTGAATATGAATTAGTACATATGTGGCATATCCCCAGTAACATTTTTTCCAAGGTCCAAACTCTCCCTCACGTACCAATTTACATTTCACAATACCCGTCCATCGCCGTAGAAAGCAGAATTGTCGTGATTGGCTATAGTGGACCCCATACCTATCTTTTTTTTTTTTTTTTTTTTTTTTTTTTTTTTTTTTTTTTTTTTTTTTTTTTTTTTTTTTTTTTGAGATATATACAAGAGTTGTTACATTCTTGTACAGCCACTAGTACGCGTAGCGTTTCGGGCAAGTCCTTAATCCTATGGTCCCTGGAATACGATCCCCTGCCGCGAAGAATCGTTTTTTTCATCCAAGTACACATTTTACTGTTGCGTTAAACAGAGGCTACAGTTTAGGAATTGCGCCCAGTAAATCCTCCCCGGCCAGGATACGAACCCATGACATAGCGCTCGCGGAACGCCAGGCGAGTGTCTTACCACTACACCACAGAGACTGCATGGGTAGTTATTGATCCTATGGGTAGTTATTGGGCCCAGACCCATCCTACAAGTTGTATGGACCCCTTACCCACCTAACAGGTGGTAGACGATCCTATACCCATCCTACAGTAGGTAGTAGACACTCTGCCATCCTGTTTGCAGTAGTTTACCCCAAAGACATTCCAACGTAACATCGTTTTCTGTTGACGTTCCTAAAATACATTCTTTAAAGATTTTTAAAGCACAAACTAGTGTATATAATGTTGATTGATGAAGCACTATTATATTATGTAATAATTTATAGTCCTTATTATAATTTACTATGAACAAGTAATATTTCTCAAAACAAAACTACGAGCCTACAATAGGATATAGCTGATCTGTAATATTTTAAGAGCATGGACAACAGTAGGTAAATTTCACAACCCATGTGGGACCTGAAAACTACAATTTTCATTATAATTGAACCAATCACGACTATTCTGCTGTCTACGGTGATGGACAGATACTGTGAGACGTAAATTGGTACGTGAGGAAGAGTTTGGGCCTTGGAAAAATGTAACTGGGAATATACCACATATGTACTAATTCATATTCAACATATTGACTTTAAGCATGGAGAGTTATGGAGTGTAAATTAGTGCTTCCATTATCAACACGCATCGTCTACTATCAAGGGGAAGTATTTTTTCCGATTCCTGTATTATCTAGGTTATTAGAGGCCTTTAATATTCGATATATAATATTAACGGTCAGGATGCAAGCGAGACACAAAATCATGGTAAATATTTCTTGGACTCATCTCATAAATCATAATTACTATATTCCTCTGATCTAGCTGTCATATATTAGGATTACTGCTATTATTTGCGAGTGCCCTTTCACAGGTGTAATTGAAGAGGAAGAAGTAATAACAATTACTTGGGACACCAGTACAAATGTAGATACCACCCTCAACCATGAGGATTATTTGGTGTGATCATTCTTGTTCATACTGGTGGAACAGGCCTACCTACAAAAAGATAATGCCTCCCAATTTAATCAGTTAAATATGTGGTTTAATACTGTAGTGAATGTCTACTAACCAATAATTTATATGGTTAACTAAATGTAAAGTATAACCCCCCACCCCCAGTAATGTGTAAAGTAGTCGATTTGTGGGAATTTTAAGAAATAAAGTCCACTTTAACCATCAAACAATTTGCTACCGAAATATATAAAATAACATAAAATATAACATTCTATATAAATCTATATAAATTAAATAAATATAAATCTCACAAGTCGGTTTTCCACGGTGATGAAGCACCAACATCACTGTGGGGGGGGGGGGAATGAAGTACCAAGATCACTACGATAGTGTGGTGATGAGGCACCAAGATCACTATGATATTATAGTCGTGATGAAGCACCAAACTCACTATGATAGGGTGGTGATGATGGACCAGCTAGATCACTATGATATGGTGGCAGTGATGAAGCAACATATCACTATAATTGGGTGGTGATGATGAAGCACCAAGATCCCTACGATCTGGAAGGGGGGGGGGGGGTGATGAAGTACCCATATAACTATGATGGGTGCCGGTGATGAAGAACCAAAATACCACTATGTAAGGTGGGTGGTGATGGAGCACCAACATCACTAAGATAAGAGGATTGTGATGAAGCACCAAGATCACTATGATGGGAGGGGGGGGTGATGAAGCACCAAGATCACAATGATGGGAGGGGGGGGATGAAGCACCAAGATCACTATGATGGGAGGGGGGGGGGTGATGAAGCACCAAGATCACTATGATGGGAGGGGGGTGATGAAGCACCAAGATCACTATGATGGGAGGGGGGGGGGTGATGAATCACCAAGATCACTATGATGGGAGGGGGGTGATGAAGCACCAAGATCACTATGATGGGAGGGGGGGGCGATGAAGCACCAAGATCACTATGATGGGAGGGGGGGTGATGAAGCACCAAAATCACTATGATGGGAGGGGGGGGGGTGATGAAGCACCAAGATCACTATGATGGGAGGGGGGGTGATGAAGCACCAAGATCACTATGATGGGAGGGGGGGGTGATGAAGCACCAAGATCACTATGATGGGAGGGGGGTGATGAAGCACCAAGATCACTATGATGGGAGGGGGGGTGTGATGAAGCACCAAGATCACTATGATGGGAGGGGGGGGGGTGTGATGAAGCACCAAGATCACTATGATGGGAGAGGGGGTGATGAAGCACCAAGATCACTATGATGGGAGGGGGGGTGATGAAGCACCAAGATCACTATGATGGGAGGGGGGGGGTGATGAAGCACCAAGATCACTATGATGGGAGGGGGGGGGGTGATGAAGCACCAAGATCACTATGATGGGAGGGGGGGGTGTGATGAAGCACCAAGATCACTATGATGGGAGGGGGGGTGATGAAGCACCAAGATCACTATGATGGGAGGGGGGGGTGATGAAGCACCAAGATCACTATGATGGGAGGGTGGTGATGAAGCACCAAGATCACTACTATTGTTGAGTGGTGATGAAGCACCAAGGCAAACTGTATTCACCGATCAACCAACATGCCTGGCGTGTGGAGCGGTGCCCTGGTGTGTGGAGCGGTGCCCTGGTGTGTGGAGCGGTGCCCTGGTGTGTGGAGCGGTGCCCTGGTGTGTGGAGCGGTGCCCTGGTGTGTGGAGCGGTGCCCTGGCGTGTGGAGCGGTGCCCTGGTGTGTGGAGCGGTGCCCTGGTGTGTGGAGCGGTGCCCTGGTGTGTGGCGCGGTGCCCTGGTGTGTGGAGCGGTGCCCTGGTGTGTGGAGCGGTGCCCTGGTGTGTGGCGCGGTGCCCTGGTGTGTGGCGCGGTGCCCTGGTGTGTGGAGCGGTGCCCTGGCGTGTGGAGCGGTGCCCTGGTGTGTGGAGCGGTGCCCTGGTGTGTGGAGCGGTGCCCTGGTGTGTGGAGCGGTGCCCTGGTGTGTGGAGCGGTGCCCTGGTGTGTGGCGCGGTGCCCTGGTGTGTGGAGCGGTGCCCTGGTGTGTGGAGCGGTGCCCTGGTTTGTGGAGCGGTGCCCTGGTGTGTGGCGCGGTGCCCTGGTGTGTGGAGCGGTGCCCTGGTGTGTAGTGTACCGTCCGCGTGGTGAGTGTGGTAAGTCCCACCGCCACGGCCACTCTGCCTCCAAGCCCCGCCCGCTACCCAGCGTTCCGTTCACTGATTGGTTATTGCCGCCTTCAACACCCACCTTGTACCACATTTACTTATCCTGTGAACTGGGTTAGCGATAAAGGTTAACAGTTATCTAAAAATTTATTTATTGAAGCCGTACCCAAATGAAAAAATGCTAAGAATAGACCCAATTTTAAGTTAGTCCACATTTTAACTGTTGTAATCCACAAGTTAGTAGGAATTATTAGCTAGAGGATCATTACTACAACACTTAACGAATGAGGACTGGAAGTACATGTTAAGTAGACAGACTATGGATCACATATCTAAGAAAGGTCAATGGATTAAGACCGAAGCTCTTTAGCCAAATGAATAATTGCTGGAAAGAGGAATTTTTCTTCATCAGGCTTCTAGGATCAAGGTTACTGCTCTAGGGATAAGGTTAATCGGATTATACCTTCCTCGAGAGGCGTGGTGAAATGTTTGAGGCCATGGTTGGCTAAAGTCAGTCTGATTGTGGGAGTTGAACTGGCAAGTCCTCTGGATCCTCGTTTGCGGCAGCAACGAAGTGTAGCAGACAGCTATGCGAGAACCTGATGTGATCTTAGTGACCAAGTTAGGTCTGCAGTATGTGAGTATTGAATGAAAGACTAACCGGGTGTGGAGCGTTGTAGTAATCATTCCGTTGTAGCGAGTAGATTATCCCAATAATATACTCACTCCAAATGCTTTGTTAATATTCCTGTCAACCTTTGGAGATGAATGAGGTGAGGCGTTGCCCGAGCATATAAGCAGCAGAATAGCAAACATTAACCAGAGTCTACTTTCAAGTGTGGTCTAGAGCAGACACTTGCGAGATACTGTACCGACGCTCAGTGCGCTCAACTCACACCAAAGTATCACCTGTGTACTTCTGTATATTCGACCAAATATATATATAGTATCTTAGTGTCTGTGTTTATTTGTCACCATACTTTACGTAACAATAGAACCGTTACATTGGTGACCCCAGAGAGTTTCGATGATACCCAGCCACGATGGACTACAACATGGACTCTCACTGGACCTCTACTGCTACTGTTTGCTGTGATGGAACACTGCCAACACCCTCGCCACAGCTATGATTTTCATCGCGTCCATCTCTGCATTTTCATCTACTACGGCTTGCTGCTCCACGATCGTTACTCACTCATCTGACAGCCTCATCAATGATTACATCATATTGGATCTACAGCTTGTCCTGCCGACTCTGTCGCTGCCAGGGCACTGCTTGTCCTACGCCCACGACAGCTGCTCGGTCATCAGATTCATCTACACGTTCACTGCATTTTGATACTCGGCCAACTCAAGCCCGTTGCGCAGTACAGGACTTACAGCTTGAGTTTCCGACACTTCGTCGCCTTCAGGACAATTCAGCTCTAGATGTGATTACCTCGTTGTCCTACCTACATGCCTACATTACCTCCTAATGTCCTGGTGCCTGAGCCCATCCGCCCCGGATCTAAATGCTCCACCAGCGACCCAAGGACGCAACAATTATGCACATTCTTCTCTCCTGCTACACCGAGCTTGTCCACACACTGCCTACATCTTTTGGTACCAGACTACAATTTCCACAGTCAACAATGTAGTACTCGGCGTGTACAGTCCTAATCAACCCAAGACGCTACAGCTTCGACACAGAGCAGACAGCAGACTACGACCGTATCGAGCCGCCACGCTCTCGCTCCCCGAGTTCAGACACTCACAATTCTCAATCGAGCCGCCACGCTCTCCCACATAGAGCTCCACGACTCCGGCCTCACTCAGCTCTCTGCTCTGCTTCAGGCTTCGTTTCAAACGTCTGCGACACTGCTAAATCCAGAGACACATCCGCCGACTACGCAGTTCACTTTTCGACCACAGTTACCAGCAGCACCGCTGGTAACTGTGGAGTTGTAAGGGAAGTGTAAACCTAATGTCTTGTACAACACTTGACATTAACAGGGACATAACATTCTCAGACCACAAACTGATTGAGGTTTGTCATTTGAAAATCTGGTAATATTTTTTTTCGTTTTGGTAGGGACGCGAGTCTTATTTTCCTCGGCGTCACCCCTTTTATATGAAAGGAACCGTGCGACCTCCCACCCTACGACCCCAGTTAGATGACATCAGCGAAGAGGAGGAAGTTAACTTTGATGGTTATGTAATGCGAGCAGGTCGTACAATTCACCGACCAGCTAAGTTCCTTGATCAAGTATTTTTCCTTTCATCCCCTGGGAGGGGGAGTTCTGTAGCGAGTAGATTATCCCAATAATATACTCGCTCCAAATGCTTTGTTAATATTCCTGTCAACCTTTGGAGATGAATGAGGTGAGGCATTGCCCGAGCATATAAGCAGCAGAATAGCAAACATTAACCAGAGTCTACTTTAAAGTGTGGTCTAGAGCAGACACTTGCGAGATACTGTACCGACGCTCAGTGCGCTCAACTCACACCAAAGTATCACCTGTGTACTTCTGTATATTCGACCAAATATATATATAGTATCTTAGTGTCTGTGTTTATTTGTCACCATACTTTACGTAACAATAGAATCGTTACACCGTATTAGGGACTTAGGCGGAAGTTATGAGTGTGGGTGGTGATCGCAGAGGTCAAGTGGTCTATGGGTATTGGAAGTGTATTGACCTAATAGAGTATGTTAATATGTATTTATTTGTCAGAATCTATTCTTTGTAATTAAATGACAAAACCCGACGGCCTTTAAATACCTTCCATATGTTCATTCATTGTGTTCCAGTACAAACCGAGTGGTACGCCTCAAGGGTCTGGTGTGTGTAGGAGTATAGGTGGTAGTAACGGTTGCTGAGGCAAGGTGTTATGTGTTGTGTAATCGCTGTGTTCGGAATGAACCGGGGTTCAGCGTCACGACATATTTGGTGGCAGCGCAAACAGGTTTTGGAACACTGTGCGAGATGAAGGAAGTGTGGTTCTGGTTTATTTGGTGAGGGAATGTTCGGGAAATGGTAGACGTCGGGTTGTGGTGAGAATGGTGGTTACTAGACGGAGGAAAGAAGGGTCAGGTGAGACCAGGTCAGAGGAGTTAGTTAATTAAAGGGACTAGGCCATTGTGGGGCACATGTGGGGTTTATTTCTTTCTTTCCAGATTCCCGCAACGAGAGACTGCTAAGAGGCAAGTCTGGACCACTGAAGCATCGGGATCCAAAACAAGTGCAGTGTTCGTAGTGCGGATTATACAGTGTTCGTAGTGCGGATTATACAGTGTTCGTAGTGCGGATTATACAGTGTTCGTAGTGCGGATTATACAGTGTTCGTAGTGCGGATTATACAGTGTTCGTAGTGCGGATTATACAGCGTGGCGAGGTAAACTAGAGTGGGTGAATGTGGGCCAGCGTGGGCCATGTGCGGGCCAAGCGATGGGTGGGCCAAGCGAGCCGCACCTTGGAGCTTGTTTTATATCGTTGGTAAGGCGGAAATAGTGAGAAACCGTTGCTAAGGTGAAATTATGCGTGAAAACTACGTAATTTAAAGTTAATTAAATTTCATGTAATGTGTAAATCGAATATTTTAAGGAAAATGAAATATTACCTAAAGTACTGTGCGAGTTCCGGCGTTGTCAGGTGTAGATACAGAAAATAGGCGCAGTGAATTATGGAAGCCTTGGCATAGCGAGCGACGCATAATTTGACGTCTGGGGTTCGATGTCTCGTGTACCCTGGAGAGGGCCATGGAGATTTTTAGTGGGTGCAGGTAGCATTATGGAGAGTGTTACCTTGGGACACGGGGAGCGTGTCTCGTTGGTGGGGGTGTGTGGCGCCGGGAGTAGTGCATGGTTGTGTATTGGCGTTTGGACGCCAAGTGTAGTGCATGGTTGTGTATTGGCGTTTGTACGCCGGGGTGTGTAGTGTAATGCACGTGTAGTGGCTTATTAAACGCCAGCGTAATGCATAGTATTTACTGTAGTGAAATGTGCATGTTTTGACTGTTGTTATTATGGATGTAGTATAGTGCATGACATTGTTGGCATTGTAGCGCCAAGGTGTAGCATGTGTAGCATAACTGGTTGTTGTAACACCGGGTGTATTGTAGACATTAGCGTTGAAGTATGTTAACGCAGGTGGTAGAGTGTGGCGGGTGGCCACTACACAAGAAATTATGCCTGACGAGTGTGGGTCAGGTAATTAACGGATTACGAGAGAAAAGGGAGTGTGTGTTGCATTTGGTTACTTATTGGTGGTGATGTCTCGTGGTGTTTTGGGGACACCGCGTGTGGTAATGGTGTTGGGGACGCCGTGTGTTGTGTTGAGGGCGTTGGGGACGCCGTGTGTTGTGTTGAGGGCGTTGGGGACGCCGTGTGTTGTGTTGAGGGCGTTGGGGACGCCGGGTGTTGTGTTGAGGGCGTTGGGGACGCTGGGTGTTGTGTTGAGGGCGTTGGGGACGCCGTGTGTTGTCTTGAGGGCGTTGGGGACCCCGTGTGTTGTGTTGAGGGCGTTGGGGACGCCGTGTGTTGTGTTGAGGGCGTTGGGGACGCCGGGTGTTGTGTTGAGGGCGTTGGGGACGCTGGGTGTTGTGTTGAGGGCGTTGGGGACGCCGTGTGTTGTCTTGAGGGCGTTGGGGACGCCGTGTATTGTGTTTAGGGCGTTGGGGACGCCGTGTGTTGTGTTGAGGGGGTTGGGGACGCCGGGTGTTGTGTTGAGGGCGTTGGGGACGCCATTGGGTGGTGTAGTGTAGTGGCGTTTGGACGCCTGGTATGGAGTGTGGTGTTGTGGAGTATATGGTGACGCAGGAGCGCCAGGTAGTGGTCGGTAAGGTGAGTATTGGCGTAGCAAGGTCGGTGCGTTAGGACGCAGGAAGTGGTTGTAGGGATGTGTGGCGTTATATTGAGGTCATCAGTGGTTGGGATGACCAGAGGTAATGGTGTGTCGGAGTGGGTAAGTGTTATGGATAAGATTATAAGGTAGAATTTCAAATTTCAGGAGGTTGATGGTTGCAGTGGGCGAGCCAAGTAGATATACTAATTTCTCATTAATTAAGTTGTTACAGGAATCTCGCTAGAGGCGAGCCAGTAGCAGTATGATGCTTTAGTGACATTAGTTGTGAAATGATTTTAATGAGGTATTTATTGTGATAATGTATGTGTATGTATATACTGTATATTACCTCATCGGCACCATTACTGAGTGTTAGGCTGGAGAAGGTCCCCCGGGATCATGTCACAGAGCTTCAGGTAGAGTAGAAGAAAAGCTATGAGGCTACATTCAGTAATTCTAGAAAAAAAGGGGAGGAAGTGAAGCCAACGTGACGTTATAGGCGAAATTCGCCCCCTGACATCAAAGCAGGGATAAGGGCCAGCTGCAATGGGAGAGAGTAAGGAGCCGAGGGGGTGTCATGTAATAATGGGATCGAGCCAGGGGGCTCCGAGGGAATATTTTGCAGGTACAGCGGTCGGGAAGGTGTGAATACAGGTGGACACACTCTGGGCAGATGGGCCTAGAGTAATGTTCTACAGTTGTGGTGAGCACAGCAAGGAAGGATGACCAGAGAGCTGTGCGGTATCTACAGCGTTCTGGGATTGGTGCCCTGGAACGAGACGTCAGAACAGACCCAAGGGAACATGACCCTGGGGTAGGAATCTCCGTTGCTCTGGAGGCCAGGATCACGTTAGCTCAGAGCAACGATGGGACATTGACAACATTCACCAGGCTGGACAGCCTGGGTTTTGTCTGGGTCATGGAGGATCTAGGACCTAGCAACCATAGGACACGAAGACAAGAAAAGTGATGCTGCCAATTGTGGAGGAGGCCAGTGAAACATTGTGTGACCATTTTAAGCCCTTATGTCAACAGTACAGGGCAAGATGTTAAATTATAATTAACTTGTTACTAAGGATGAAGAACCTTAGATATATATGTGTTGTGTATATATTAATGACTAGTGTCATTTCTGGTTAAGTGCCAGCATTCTGGTCCATGTAATTTTATGGTTATGTTTGTATGTAATTATATGTCAGCAGTTTAGGTATATGTGCATTGTTGGAGATGGGAAAAATTATTACAGACTATTTTACCTGTGCTATGATGTGAATATAATGTATATGTTGGAGAAGTGTTGTGAGTCATGTCGGGGAAAATTTTAATTTATTTCATCGTGTGTATGATGAACTTATTGGATGATTTTTTAGTTGTACACATATGGTGGGTGCATCCTCCAGGTCCTTGCACTAATGGAACCATTGCAATGATGCATATGGGGACATATGCGTGTTTAAGGAGGGGAGTGGTGTTGTAATCCACAAGTTAGTAGGAATTATTAGCTAGAGGATCATTACTACAACACTTAACGAATGAGGACTGGAAGTACATGTTAAGTAGACAGACTATGGATCACATATCTAAGAAAGGTCAATGGATTAAGACCGAAGCTCTTTAGCCAAATGAATAATTCCTGGAAAGAGGAATTATTCTTCGTCAGGCTTCTAGGATCAAGGTTACCGCTCTAGGGATAAGGTTAATCGGATTATACCTTCTTCGAGAGGCGTGGTGAAATGTTTGAGGCCATGGTTGGCTAAAGTCAGTCTGATTGTGGGAGTTGAACTGGCAAGTCCTCTGGATCCCCGTTTGCGGCAGCAACGAAGTGTAGCAGATAGCTATGCGAGAACCTTATGTGATCTTAGTGACCAAGTTAAGTCTGCAGTATGTGAGTATTGAATGAAAGACTAACCGGGTGTGGAGCGTTGTAGTAATCATTCCGTATTAGGGACTTAGGCGGAAGTTATGAGTGTGGGTGGTGATCGCGGAGGTCAAGTGGTCTATGGGTATTGGAAGTGTATTGACCTAATAGAGTATGTTAATATGTATTTATTTGTCAGAGTCTATTCTTTGTAATTAAATGACAAAACCCGACGGCCTTTAAATACCTTCCATATGTTCATTCATTGTGTTCCAGTACAAACCGAGTGGTACGCCTCAAGGGTCTGGTGTGTGTAGGAGTATAGGTGGTAGTAACGGTTGCTGAGGCAAGGTGTTATGCGTTGTGTAATCGCTGTGTTCGGAATGAACCGGGGTTCAGCGTCACGACATAACCTAAATTCGTAAAATGAACTTACGCAATCCTGGCCTGTCTCGAGAGAACGCCTTACAAATGACTCACAAGTGATTTATGTTAAAAAATATTGTAGAGAAGTGTTTCTCACTCCTGTGGTCGAAACGAACGTCTAATAAATATTTAACTCGCGAATTATTACAATTAATATCTGCTTCGTCTAAATGCAAAAACAATCCCTTATGCCAAACCGATACTCTAGTTTGTGAACTATTGAATTGAACTATCAGGGGGGGGGGGGGGAAGCGCCAAGCCATTATGACTATATATCTCAGTTCTAGTTAGTGAGCACTTCCTTTCCCAAGTCATATACACTGATGGTTCCTTACGTCACACCAAAGGTGCTTCTGGAACTGCAGTTGTCTTGACAATGATCGTTGGGTCGTATTTTGAGTGATGAGTCCATATAAACACGAAGGTCTCTACCCTTCAGACCGACCTAATGTCCATGCTCCTCACACTCAAATGTCAACAGTAAGTCCATGCATCGAAAACTGACACACATTAATTGTAAGTGATCGCTTGTCATCATTAAGTGCGCTCAACTTCTTAAGGCAAAACAGTAAAATGCTTGCGGCTAAATATGGATACAGATACAATAGGCATTTAGATGACGGTGTTAACAGAACTGTATTGAGGTGAGATACAGTATTCACTAGTCACTCCACTCATCGTCGCACTACCATGCACGAACACTCACGTATCACTGGATCATTCACTACAATTAACCAACTCCTAAATGTTGCTAATTGACTGCACATGGAGATATGTGGAGGTCTGCACCACCTGGACATGGAGATATGTGGAGGTCTGCACCACCTGGACATGGAGATATGTGGAGGTCTGCACCACCTGGACATGGAGATATGTGGAGGTCTGCACCACCTGCACATGGATATATGTGGAGGTCAGCACCACCTGGACATGGAGATATGTGGAGGTCTGCACCACCTGGACATGGAGATATGTGGAGGTCTGCACCACCTGGGCATGGAGATATGTGGAGGTCTGCACCACCTGCATCAGTCGAGGACCCCCGAGCTGGAAGAAGAAGATATGCAGCATCCGGGGAAGCCTTGTGGGGCACCCGAGTACGCTCACCTATTGTCTTCTACCACCTTTTATATTTTGTGTATTTTGTCATTTTATTTTATTTAAAACTTCATTACACAAAAAGGGTTACAACAGTGGTTACAGGCAAGGTGCAAGGCTAGTTGTCACAGGTTGTCGAGGTCTCCCACCTCCTCAGATGGCGGGCAGGAACAATAGATGCAGTGTGTGTGTTTCCTCTCTTTATCTCCACACTAAGACGCTGAAAGAAGAAACTTTCTGCTCTAGGGTCTCTAGTTGTTTCTGTTAGTTTAGAACCCCAGTTCCTTAAATAAACTGGCAGCACTTTTACCCCAGGCAGCAAGTTTTATTTAGGCTTAGAGCTGGGAGGACAGCGCCCCGGATTCGTAATCCTGAGGTTCCGGGTTCGATCCCCGGTGGAGGCGGAGATAAATGGGCAAAATGTTTCTTTCAACCTGATGCCCCTGTTACCTAGCAGTAAATAGGTACCTGGGAGTTAGACAGCTGCTACGGGCTGCTTCCCGGGGGGGGGGGGGATGTAACAAAAGGGAGGGCTGGTCGAGGACAGGGCCGCAGTGACGCTAAAGCCCCGAAATCATCTCAAATCCTCAAAAATCAAAATTAACCTCAAGACAGGCAATGCACCACCTGACATAATTGTAGTGGTGATGAAGACCCCAGTATTTACGGGGCTCTCCGGTGTGTGGCAGCACCGCCTAGATGTGCAGGCTCTCCGGTGTGTGGCAGCACCGCCTAGATGTGCAGGCTCTCCGGTGTGTGGCAGCACCGCCTAGATGTGCAGGCTCTCCGGTGTGTGGCAGCACCGCCTAGATGTGCAGGCTCTCCGGTGTGTGGCAGCACCGCCTAGATGTGCAGGCTCTCCGGTGTGTGGCAGCACCGCCTAGATCTGCATCACTCAAGTCAACACATTTGACTTCACAGATGTTTTGGTTCGCCAACAGAACTTAACCTAATTAATGCCTAAATATTTACAGTATGTTAATATATAAGAGTTTTAATTTATATATGATAAACTTCCTATTCTGAATAAGGAACTGGTTAAAACTGTTGAATGCGTCTTTTGGGTCGACTAGTCGATGGACTTGGCCTGATGACGGGTTGAGTGGTGATGGTGATGATAGTGATTACATGTGAAGGGATGCCTCTTGTGATGGTGATGATAGTGATTACATGTGAAGGGATGCCTCTTGTGATGGTGATGATAGTGATTACATGTGAAGGGATGCCTTTTCACAGCTTCCAGTATGTGGAGAATTAAGCAGCCAAATTTGTTTATGTATTTCCATCAAACTGAACTAAAAAATGAGCTCCACGTCGTCGTCTCTTCATCTTCAGGTGTGAGGTTTAGTCGTCATGAATTACCGAGACAAGTGTTGGCGCCACACTGACCCCCCCCCCCTGGCGCCACACTGACCCCCCTGGCGCCACACTGACCCCCCCTGGCGCCACACTGACCCCCCCCTGGCGCCACACTGACCCCCCTGGCGCCACAATGCCGGCCACACTGACCCCCCCCCCTGGCGCCACACTGCCGGCCACACTGACCCCCCCCCCCTGGCGCCACAATGCCGGCCACACTGACCCCCCCCCTGGCGCCACACTGCCGGCCACACTGACCCCCCTGGCGCCACAATGCCGGCCACACTGATCCCCCCCCCCTGGCGCCACACTGCCGGCCACACTGACCCCCCGTGGTGCCACACTGCCCGCCACACTGACCCCCCCTGGCGCTACACTGCCGGCCACACTGACCCCCCCTGGCGCTACACTGCCGGCCACACTGACCCACCCTGGCGCCACACTGCCCGCCAAACTGACCCCCCCCCCTGGCGCCACACTGCTGGCCACACTGACCGCCCTGGCACCACACTGACCCCCCCTGGCCCAACACTGCCGGCCACACTGACCCCCCCTGGCACCACACTGCCGGCCACACTGTACCTCCCCTGGCCCAACACTGCCGGCCACACTGACCCCCCCCCTGGCACCACACTGCCCCCCCCTGGCACCACACTGCCTGCCACACTGTACCCCCCCCCTGGCGCCACACTGCCGGCCACACTGACCCCCCCCCCTGGCACCACACTGCCGGCCACACTGACCCCCCTGGCGCCACACTGACCTCCCCCCTCTGGCGCCACACTGTCCGCCACACTGACCCCCCTGACGCCACACCGCCGGCCACACTGACCTCCCCCCTGGCGCTACACTGCCGGCCACACTGACTCCATACCAGAGCCTCAGATATTAACACCAATTAAGGCTTCCAACACTTCCACTAACACGATAACATCATTTATATTTGCCAACATCCAGGGTATAAAAACACGCAAATCAAACAAAGTTCACTTTATAGATGGTCTCCTTCATGAGGCAAATGCAGTGTTTGCAGCCCTAACAGAAATCCACACAAAGGACTACCATGATGGTGAAATATGGATCTCAGAGTACAATCTTTTCAGATGTGATAGGAAACACCGGCTTCAGGGTGGGGTCAGCCTCTACATCAACGTTTCCCCTGGCGTCACACTGCCGGCCACACTGACACCCCCTGGCGCCACACTGCCGGCCACACTGACCTCCCCCCCCCCCCCCCCTGGCCCAACACTGCCGGCCAAACTGACCTCCCTGACACCACACTGCCGGCCACACTGACCCCCCTGGCGCCACACTGCCGGCCACACTGACCCCCCCCTGGCCCAACACTGCCGGCCACACTGACCTCCCCCCCCTGGCGCCACACTGCCGGCCACACTGACCCCCCCTGGCGCCACACTGCCGGCCATACTGACCCCCCTGGCGCCACACTGCCGGCCACACTGACCTCCCCTGGCCCAACACTGCCGGCCACACTGACCCCCCCCCCCTGGCGCCACACTGCCGGCCACACTGACCTCCCCCCCCCCTGGCGCCACACTGCCGGCCACACTGACCTCCCTGGCGCCACACTGCCGGCCAAACTGACCCCCCCCCCCTGGCGCCACACTGCTGGCCACACTGACCGCCCTGGCACCACACTGACCCCCCCTGGCCCAACACTGCCGGCCACACTGACCCCCCCTGGCACCACACTGCCGGCCACACTGTACCTCCCCTGGCCCAACACTGCCGGCCACACTGACCCCCCCCCCTGGCACCACACTGCCCCCCCCTGGCACCACACTGCCGGCCACACTGTACCCCCCCCCTGGCGCCACACTGCCGGCCACA
The DNA here is from genome assembly GCF_040958095.1 of Procambarus clarkii. Classification (NCBI taxonomy): domain Eukaryota; kingdom Metazoa; phylum Arthropoda; class Malacostraca; order Decapoda; family Cambaridae; genus Procambarus; species Procambarus clarkii. Next base: position 10,877,426 of record NC_091214.1, on the reverse strand, counting down.
CTGACCTCCCCCCCCTGGCACCACACTGCCGGCCACACTGTACCCCCCCTGGCGCCACACTGACCTCCCTGGCACCACACTGCCGGCCACACTGTACCCCCCCCCCCTGGCGCCACACCGCCGGCCACACTGACCCCCCTGGCGCCGCACTGCCGGCCACACTGACACCTGTTACGGCCCTATTGGGTCGCAACTGGGTTCTTTCTCTGATGTTATTAGAGTTTGGGTATCCGGCCCCAAGTTAGTAGTGGCTTTCAAGGTGTGTTCCGTAACGCAAGTAAATTAAAGGGGAAGGGATACAAATACACTAAATTAAATATATATATTACCACCACCAATAAATAAATATATAAACAGTCACTTGCTAGGGCTATAACTACACTTATGTACATTAACTTGTCTTCCTCTGAAGACACAGGATGCTCTACGGTGCTCAAGACGAGTAGCCCTGGTTCTCTTCCTGTGGCCTCACGATGAATCTTTCGATTCCCTAAGTGAGTCTACCCTAGCCACAGGCCAGCCAAATCACAGTCCCACTGGGTGCACCGTCGTGGAGGCCTTCAACCACAAATCCAGCCTGTAGCTGGCAGGTTCCAATCAGCTCTGCTGCATAGGCCACTCCACAACCGATACTAGGGTTGCGAGCCCTAGGCAGGAGCCTCGTGTGATTCCGCTGATCACTCTCCTCTCTCAACACCCCAGTAGCTAGTCTTCTCCACCAGTCAGCCCCGGGTACGACAATCCCTGGTTCTGCCACGTTATAGGCAGGCTAACACAACAGTGTTCATCCAGGGGGTGACTCACAGCTTCTGCAGCAAACACTTGGAGATACTATGGCTGCCTTGGGTAGACTGCCCATCGTCCAATCCAGCAGTCCCAGGTCGACTCTGTAATCAGACACGTCATCGGTACTAGGGACACTCTCGGGCACCTCACTTACGGGCTTAGACACAAACGCCCACCTATCCACTCCATAGATGGCGTTGCTGTCTAAGCGTCACCTCACCAGAGGTCAGCAGCGGCTATGTTACGAGCTGAACAAGACGGGAAACCAGCCCCTGTGGCCGGTATATCTCGTCCTCACTAGATGGCGTCGTCCATTTGGAGGGGGTTTCAGGAGCTGACCCACAGATGGCGTTGTCGTCACTGCTCCGTTCTCGGACGCTGGACTCGGGTCCGTAACAACACCCCCCCCCCTGGCGCTACACCGCCGGCCACACTGACCCCCCTGGCGCCGCACCACCGGTCATACTGACCCCCCCCCCTGGCACCACACTGCCGGCCACACTGACAGCCCCCCCTGGTGCCACACCGCCGGCCACACTGACCCACCCTGGTGCCACACTGCCGACCACACTGACCCCCCTGGCGCCGCACCGCCGGCCACACTGACCCCCCCCCCCCCTGGCACCACACTGCCGGCCACACTGACCCCCCTGGCGCCACACTGACCTCCCCCCTCTGGCGCCACACTGTCCGCCACACTGACCCCCCTGACGCCACACCGCCGGCCACACTGACCTCCCCCCTGGCGCTACACTGCCGGCCACACTGACTCCATACCAGAGCCTCAGATATTAACACCAATTAAGGCTTCCAACACTTCCACTAACACGATAACATCATTTATATTTGCCAACATCCAGGGTATAAAAACACTCAAATCAAACAAAGTTCACTTTATAGATGGTCTCCTTCATGAGGCAAATGCAGTGTTTGCAGCCCTAACAGAAATCCACACAAAGGACTACCATGATGGTGAAATATGGATCTCAGAGTACAATCTTTTCAGATGTGATAGGAAACACCGGCTTCATGGTGGGGTCAGCCTCTACATCAACGTTTCCCCTGGCGTCACACTGCCGGCCACACTGACACCCCCTGGCGCCAGACTGCCGGCCACACTGACCTCCCCCCCCCCCTGGCCCAACACTGCCGGCCAAACTGACAGTAGTAGGGAGTAAGAGCCACAGGTCATTTTTTTTTTTTGGGAGAGGACCCCTGTGGACTGTAAGAGCCACAGGTCATTTTTTTTGGGGGGGGAGAGGACCCCTGTGGACTGTAAGAGCCACAGGTAATTTTTTTTTTTTTTTTGGCGAGAGGACCCCGGTGGACTGTAAGAGCCACAGGTAACTTTTTTTTTCTGGCCAGAGGACCCCTGTGGACTGTAAGATCCACAGGTAACTTTTTTTTTTTCTGGAAATTCATGTGTAGCATGTCGGGGTTTTCAGGTAAATTTTGTCAGTCACAGATTTTAGAAGTAAGGATTTCTTATGAGAAAAATAATTTCCGAGACTTAGAAGTTTGTTAAGGCCTTATAGGAGAAATTCAAATAACGTATGTAGCGCTTTAGGGTTTCCAGGAGAACTCTACGGACATATTTTACATGTTTTCAACTTACAAAAATCGTCTATGTAAGCCTTAGTTATTCATGTAAATTTAGAAAGTTATCTGTATAAGTCAGGGTTTTCAGGGGTTCGTACATCACACCCCCCTCCCTCCCCCCCTTACCTCTCAATCTCTCGCGTCACCTTTATTTACCTTACGCCCGGCCAGCCAGTCGCCTCTTATCATATCTTATCTTCTCCATAATATCTGGACCATCCCTCCTCTCTCTCTCTCTCTCTCTCTCCTCTTCATATTATTCCCTCTTCCTATTGTCTGACATACTAATATTTTATTCCTTTTTCATTAACCAGTCAGTTTTATACAAATCAACCGAAGCATCTCAATGTAACCTTTAATACTGAAACTGTCTCAGAGACTAACTAAGCTGGCCCCAGCTATCTGCCCCAGGCTATCTGCCCGAGGCAATCATCACCTGATTACCTGCCCCCAGACATCTACCAATCATTTTCAGCGTTCACCACCGTAATAATTTATATATATACATTAGGCGTTAATAAAACTTATTTATTTATTTATTTAGTCATCTAATTCGTAGTTTACACAATTTATAATAAACTATTCAGTTAGCCCGACGTTCTAAGAAGCTCGCTCCTCAATCCGCTTGTATAAAAACAGTTTCAGATAGCGTTTACGCATGTAGCCGCTACCTCCGTCCCTATCTCACAAGGCGGAGGGTCATCTCCGTAATCATACATTATCTAGCGTCGCCTCAACACCTGTTCATACCTCTCACCCGCTCCGCATCTCACTCCTGCATCACCTACACCGACCCCCACCGAACACCGCTGCTATCTTATCGTCACAATCTTATCTAGACCTGTCTCTCTCTACCTTACACCTTACTCTCCCTAATCATTATCATTAATATTGTTCTTTCTCAAATCCTTACAGCTATATGAACTTCGTAATACTACTAGTTCCATACATTAAACAAAACAGTTTTCTCAAATCAATCGGTTCAATTGTCAAACCTTAGCTCATGTCCTCGCATTACTTCCCTCGCACATCTTGTTTATTAACCCCATCATACCTGGTAAATAAGATCAAGACAGTTACTAAGCTCCAGCTCTCGTCCCCGCCTTAGTTCTCTTTCATATATTTGTAAATAACCCACCAATTTCCCGAAATTTAAAAAAGCAGACATACTTCAAAGTTAGTAAATAAGATCAAGTCAGTTACTGAGCTCCAGCTCTCGTCCCCACCTTAGTTCTCTTTCATATATTTGTAAATAACCCACCAATTTCCCGAAATTTAAAAAGCAGACATACTTCAAAGTTAGTAAATAAGATCAAAACAGTTACTGAACTCCAGCTCTCGTCCCCGCCTTAGTTCTCTTTCATATCTTTGTAAATAACCACATCAATTTCCCTGAAATTTTTACCCTCTGTATTTCAGACATAGTAAATATGATGTAAAAAATTATAAAACTCTAGCTCTTTTCCTCTGTCCAAGCTCACTTTTGTAAATTCATTACGATCAGTCCAAATCCCCCATAGATTTAAACACCCAACTACATTTTCAGACATAGTAAATAAAACCAGTTCAGTTATCAAGTTTTCAACTCTTGTTCCCCCAGCTTAGTTCATTTTGTACAAGTTCATTATTTCCAACTAAATCACCTGAGATTTAAGATCACCGTATTTCTAACGTAGTAAAATTAATCAGGGCATTAACCAAGCTACATTTCCTCTGTCTTAGATCATCAGACATAATTATATCCGACCAAATTCCTCTCCTGCATATCTGTTTATCAGAATAATTACATTACCCTCCCTTCCCCAACGTACCCAAACCTTCAATAATCATACTGTATTTGCATATTTTCTCTATATTCAGCTATGTTCTTCACTTTTTGTCCATGTTTTCTGTGTTCATTCCATGTTCTACAAATGTTCACAGCATGCTCAGTTCAAATTTTTTCTGCCGTTTTCCCCGTAAGTTCACTATGTTCTTTGTCATGTTTTCTTGTGCATCATATGTTCTCTGTATAACTTTTATACTCAATATTCATATTCTCAATGTTCTTAGCACATTCTTCACATTTTCCATGTTTTTCTGCATTCATTCTATGTTCTATAAATGTTCACAGCATGCTCAGTTCAATTCTTTTCTACCGCTTTCCCCGTATGTTCACTATGTTCTTTGTCATGTTTTCATGCACATCATATGTTCACTGTATAACTTTTATACTCAATATTCATGTTCTCAATGTTCTTAGCCTGTTCTTCACACGTTCAGTGTTCATTCTTTGTATTCCCCATGTTCCTTATCATGTCTTCATAATCTCTATAAGTTCATATTCCCTGCTTGTTCACTCTATTCATCAACTTTTTCTTACATGTTTTCTGTGTTCTCCGTATGTTCACTGTGTTCATTCTCTTACTTAATCTCAATTTTTTTTATGTTCTTTGTTTCTTCCATTCACTAACTAGTTCTTTGTCAAATAATATTATACTGCATTACAGTTTCCTCAACAATTTTAGTCACCAAGTTTTTATTTGCAAAACTATGTCAAAGTAATTCTCATAGTCAACTTATTATTTCTACCAACCCCCGTTCGTAAACAAAATCTACACTTTATTCAGTTCCAAATTTACAAAGACAAACCTTTCTTGCAACTTCTTAACTAAAATGTTTCGCCAATCAACTAAAACATAGTCACTTTCATCATTTCTTAACTAAACTTATTCCCCAGTCATCAGAAAATAACCGTGTTCTTCATGTTTCATTGTCATTTCTTATCTAAAAATTATCCGCCAATCATCAGAAAAGTCATGTTAATCATGTTTTGTCTTTTGCTCAACTAAAAGTATTCATCGGTCAACTAAAAATAGTTACTTCATCATGTTTCCTTGTCATTTCTTAACTGAAATATCACTTCTCTCATCTGAAAATAGTCAGGATTAATCTCATTCAACACCGTTCTTAACTAAAACAGCCTTTCGCTTAGCTAAAAATTGTCAAAGGAATCTTTTCAGCACAACTAACTTTATCCATCGTCAAGTAATTGAAAATAGTCTCGTTCATCATTTCGTAACAACCATTATGTTTTCGTCAAATAAGAAAATATAGTCACAGATATCTATCATCGTCATTCTTAACTGACATTTTATACTTTGTGGAGCACTAAAATAGTCACTGTCATCATGTCTTGTCTTTTTCCATAACTAAAAGTATTCATCGGTCAACTAAAAAATAGTTACTTCATCATGTTTCCTTGTCATTTCTTAACTGAAATATCACTTCTCTCATTTAAAATAGTCAGAAATAGCCTCGTTCAACACTGTTCTTAACTAAAGTAACCTTTCACTTCGCTAGAATAGTCATATTCATCGTTGTTCCTAACTAAATTATATGTCGTTAAGTAAGAAATATAGTCAAAGACACTCTTCGAGACATCAAGGACTTACTCAAAGACATCAAAGTTGCACTCAAAGACATCCTTTGAGACGTCAAAGACATCCTTTAAGACTTCAATGGGACTCTTCGAGATATCAAGAGACTCTCTCAAACACTCAAAAATTTACTCGCATCCTCAAAGTTATTCTCAGAGTCATCAAAAGTTAATCTCAGTCATCAAATGTTATTCTCTAAGTACCCTTTCATTCATCAGAGAAACTTTCTAAGACGTCTTTGTTCATTAAAGTTAATCTCATGTCCACAAAGTTATTCTGAGCTATCAAACTTGTTCTCAAAGACATCAAATGTTATTCACAGAGTCATCAAAGTTATTTTGTAACTCACTTTGTTCATAAAAGTTATTCTCAGAGACATCAAAAGTTAATCTCAAAGTCATCAAATGTTATTCTCTATGACATAAAATTTATTCTCAGAGACATCTAAAGATAATCTTGCTCATCAAAGTTGATCTCTAAGGCATAAAAGTTATTCTCAGAGGCATAAAAGTTATTCTCAGAGACATGAAAGTTAATCTCAGAGTTAACAAAGGTAATCTCTAACTCACTTTCGTTCAACATATTAATTCTCTAACTCCTCAAAGTTATTCTCTAAGACAACAAAGTCTTTCTCAGAGCTAACAAACTTGTTCTCAAAGTCATCAAAGTTATTCTAAGACATCATCTTTCATCAAAGATATTCTCTCTAAGCCATCAATGCTCTTCTCTAAGACATAAAAGTTAAATACAGTCATCAAAGTTACTCTTCAATACATCAAAGATACATTCAATTACTACTCTTGTTCTCAGAAGTCATTCTCAAACTCATCAAAGTTATTCTCAGAGTCACCTTTCGTTCTTCAGAGAAACTTTCCAAAACATCTTTGTTCATCAAACTTGTTTTCAAAGTCATCAAAAGTTATTCTCAGACATCTTCTTTCATCAAAGTTATTTTCAGAGACATCTAAAGTTATTCTCAGAGCTATCAAACTTGTTCTCAGAGACATCAAATGTTATTCTCGAAGTCATCAAAGATATTTTCAGAGACATCTAAAGTTAATTTCTATGTTATAAAGTTATTCTCAGAGACATCTAAAGTTAATCCTGTCATCAAAGTTGTTCTCTAAACATCAATGTTGTTCTCTAAGACATTAAAGTTGTTCTCAAATCATCAAAGTTATTCCCAGAGCTATCAAAGTTATTCTCAGAGTCATCAAAGTTATTCAAAGAGCTAACAAAAGTTATTCTCTAAGTAACCTTTCGTTCATCAGAGAAGCTTTCAAAGTCATCTTCGTTCTCCAAAAAGTTGTTCTCCAAGACACCTTCGTTCATCATGTTATTCTTAAAACGTCTTTAGTCATAAAAACTATTTTTCAGAGCCGAAGTTATTCTCAGAGACATAAAACTTCTCTCAAATATAGCTAGTTCCACTTTTCATATCAAAAACTTTCATTTCCGTTTAAATATATTTTCCTTTGCCTTAGATCGCAAATATTACAGATCAAGCCCCTCCCCAGGTAAATACATATTAAGTAGTTTACTCTATCAAGGAAACATTATGGAAGTAATAATTGAAAGAGTAGTTAGTTTACTAAACTTTTATTATGCTTAAATTTAAAGAAAAAACATTAGTAACAACTAAACATACATTTCAAAGAAAAACAATATTTAATAACTAAATAGCTATCATTAAACATAAAATATCAAATAATGAAAGAAAAAGAACATATTTATATACGCGGCTTCTTAAAATCAAGCTTTCGCTTGCAGCTGAATTTATTTTTTCGCTTATATGACGGTGTTTCATTAGGATGATTCTGAAAATCGGGGTCATCGCTCCATTTATAAATATCGTCATCACTATCTGAAATAATATACTCCTCAGCTCGTGAAGTATTACATTTTTCTTTTATCTGTTTAGTCCCCACCGCTCGTATATAATCAGGGGAGCTCCAGCCGCTACACCCTGGCTGGGGGGACGAGGTTTTATTTGCCCTTATTTCAGTGTCTTTAAATATGAGGGGAGCTTTTCCCTCGGCGAATATTACCGTTGTATATAGTTCGTCATCGCTACTAACAGATTTTTCATCACTATCAGGATCATGGTTAGGTTCCCCGTTCCCATCTCTGTGTTCCTTAACAGAATTAGTGGCGCCTATATCTTTAACAATATTATTAACATCAGGGGAAGTAGGGGAGATCTGGTTATCATCTGATGGCTCCGCTTTCGTTCCCCTTCTAACAAAAATAGTCTTCAACAGGTCCATCACCTCTTCGCTTTTCTTAAATATGTTGATCATAAAAACGTCCCCCTTAACAATAATCTTTCCTTCATCTCCTGTAAAGGAACAAAACAAAAACCTGAGTAAAGTATAAAACATACTATTTACTTACCCCTATAAAAATAAATAAAAATAAAAAAAAACTACGTACATATCTAAACGCACAAGCAAGACAGTAATTATCCGATGCACCTAAGTAAATTTAACTTAATCCCTAAAGAACTTGTGAACTTAATAAAGGTAAGCACTCTCTTCCCTCTCCCAACAACGTATTATAGTAACAAAAGTACTCACCGTTAGTTCCAGACATTTTCTCACTAAGTAAGAGGTTCCGAGTAGGAGCTGATCACGTCAGTTCAAAGACCGGGACACAAGTGAAAATGCAGACGCTCCCGTTCCTACACGATAATTTTTGCTCCTCCCATAACTCTCACAATAATTATCACTTTATGGACTATATACACTTTCCCCCTGATAGCTGGTGATACCATATTTGACCTTATTCCCCTAACCTTTTCACCTCACCTAAAAATGACCCACTATTCATTATCGTGGCTGATAAACCTGCTCTCGTATCCTATTTTAGTAAATAGTTACTATTATATTCAAGACTATTTTTACACTTAAATAATGTAATGTAAAAATTTACCCTTTCAGATAGTATACTGTATCATAACTGGTATATTTATGCATGTTCATTTTTGTTAAAATATTATGAAACATAGCTAATGAAGCTTGATTTTAAGAAGCCGCGTATATAAATATGTTCTTTTTCTTTCATTATTTGATATTTTATGTTTAATGATAGCTATTTAGTTATTAAATATTGTTTTTCTTTGAAATGTATGTTTAGTTGTTACTAATGTTTTTTCTTTAAATTTAAGCATAATAAAAGTTTAGTAAACTAACTACTCTTTCAATTATTACTTCCATAATGTTTCCTTGATAGAGTAAACTACTTAATATGTATTTACCTGGGGAGGGGCTTGATCTGTAATATTTGCGATCTAAGGCAAAGGAAAATATATTTAAACGGAAATGAAAGTTTTTGATATGAAAAGTGGAACTAGCTATATTTGAGAGAAGTTTTATGTCTCTGAGAATAACTTCGGCTCTGAAAAATAGTTTTTATGACTAAAGACGTTTTAAGAATAACATGATGAACGAAGGTGTCTTGGAGAACAAATTTTTGGAGAACGAAGATGACTTTGAAAGCTTCTCTGATGAACGAAAGGTTACTTAGAGAATAACTTTTGTTAGCTCTTTGAATAACTTTGATGACTCTGAGAATAACTTTGATAGCTCTGGGAATAACTTTGATGATTTGAGAACAACTTTAATGTCTTAGAGAACAACATTGATGTTTAGAGAACAACTTTGATGACAGGATTAACTTTAGATGTCTCTGAGAATAACTTTATAACATAGAAATTAACTTTAGATGTCTCTGAAAATATCTTTGATGACTTCGAGAATAACATTTGATGTCTCTGAGAACAAGTTTGATAGCTCTGAGAATAACTTTAGATGTCTCTGAAAATAACTTTGATGAAAGAAGATGTCTGAGAATAACTTTTGATGACTTTGAAAACAAGTTTGATGAACAAAGATGTTTTGGAAAGTTTCTCTGAAGAACGAAAGGTGACTCTGAGAATAACTTTGATGAGTTTGAGAATGACTTCTGAGAACAAGAGTAGTAATTGAATGTATCTTTGATGTATTGAAGAGTAACTTTGATGACTGTATTTAACTTTTATGTCTTAGAGAAGAGCATTGATGGCTTAGAGAGAATATCTTTGATGAAAGATGATGTCTTAGAATAACTTTGATGACTTTGAGAACAAGTTTGTTAGCTCTGAGAAAGACTTTGTTGTCTTAGAGAATAACTTTGAGGAGTTAGAGAATTAATATGTTGAACGAAAGTGAGTTAGAGATTACCTTTGTTAACTCTGAGATTAACTTTCATGTCTCTGAGAATAACTTTTATGCCTCTGAGAATAACTTTTATGCCTTAGAGATCAACTTTGATGAGCAAGATTATCTTTAGATGTCTCTGAGAATAAATTTTATGTCATAGAGAATAACATTTGATGACTTTGAGATTAACTTTTGATGTCTCTGAGAATAACTTTTATGAACAAAGTGAGTTACAAAATAACTTTGATGACTCTGTGAATAACATTTGATGTCTTTGAGAACAAGTTTGATAGCTCAGAATAACTTTGTGGACATGAGATTAACTTTAATGAACAAAGACGTCTTAGAAAGTTTCTCTGATGAATGAAAGGGTACTTAGAGAATAACATTTGATGACTGAGATTAACTTTTGATGACTCTGAGAATAACTTTGAGGATGCGAGTAAATTTTTGAGTGTTTGAGAGAGTCTCTTGATATCTCGAAGAGTCCCATTGAAGTCTTAAAGGATGTCTTTGACGTCTCAAAGGATGTCTTTGAGTGCAACTTTGATGTCTTTGAGTAAGTCCTTGATGTCTCGAAGAGTGTCTTTGACTATATTTCTTACTTAACGACATATAATTTAGTTAGGAACAACGATGAATATGACTATTCTAGCGAAGTGAAAGGTTACTTTAGTTAAGAACAGTGTTGAACGAGGCTATTTCTGACTATTTTAAATGAGAGAAGTGATATTTCAGTTAAGAAATGACAAGGAAACATGATGAAGTAACTATTTTTTAGTTGACCGATGAATACTTTTAGTTATGGAAAAAGACAAGACATGATGACAGTGACTATTTTAGTGCTCCACAAAGTATAAAATGTCAGTTAAGAATGACGATGATAGATATCTGTGACTATATTTTCTTATTTGACGAAAACATAATGGTTGTTACGAAATGATGAACGAGACTATTTTCAATTACTTGACGATGGATAAAGTTAGTTGTGCTGAAAAGATTCCTTTGACAATTTTTAGCTAAGCGAAAGGCTGTTTTAGTTAAGAACGGTGTTGAATGAGATTAATCCTGACTATTTTCAGATGAGAGAAGTGATATTTCAGTTAAGAAATGACAAGGAAACATGATGAAGTAACTATTTTTAGTTGACCGATGAATACTTTTAGTTGAGCAAAAGACAAAACATGATGAACATGACTTTTCTGATGATTGGCGGATAATTTTTAGATAAGAAATGACAATGAAACATGAAGAACACGGTTATTTTCTGATGACTGGGGAATAAGTTTAGTTAAGAAATGATGAAAGTGACTATGTTTTAGTTGATTGGCGAAACATTTTAGTTAAGAAGTTGCAAGAAAGGTTTGTCTTTGTAAATTTGGAACTGAATAAAGTGTAGATTTTGTTTACGAACGGGGGTTGGTAGAACTAATAAGTTGACTATGAGAATTACTTTGACATAGTTTTGCAAATAAAAACTTGGTGACTAAAATTGTTGAGGAAACTGTAATGCAGTATAATATTATTTGACAAAGAACTAGTTAGTGAATGGAAGAAACAAAGAACATAAAAAAAATTGAGATTAAGTAAGGGAATGAACACAGTGAACATACGGAGAACACAGAAAACATGTAAGAAAAAGTTGATGAATAGAGTGAACAAGCAGGGAATATGAACTTATAGAGATTATGAAGACATGATAAGGAACATGGGGAATACAAAGAATGAACACTGAACGTGTGAAGAACAGGCTAAGAACATTGAGAACATGAATATTGAGTATAAAAGTTATACAGTGAACATATGATGTGCATGAAAACATGACAAAGAACATAGTGAACATACGGGGAAAGCGGTAGAAAAGAATTGAACTGAGCATGCTGTGAACATTTATAGAACATAGAATGTTCTCTATGAACATAGAATGTTCATAGAATGAACATATGTCAGTCTCCATGGTGTAGTGGTAAGACACTCGCCTGGCGTTCCGCGAGCGCTATGTCATGGGTTCGTATCCTGGCCGGGGAGGATTTACTGGGCGCAATTCCTTAACTGTAGCCTCTGTTTAACGCAACAGTAAAATGTGTACTTGGATGAAAAAACGATTCTTCGCGGCGGGGATCGTATTCCAGGGACCTGCCCGAAACGCTATGCGTACTAGTGGCTGTACAAGAATGTAACAACTCTTGTATATATCTCAAAAAAAAAAAAAAAAAAAAAAAAAAAAAAAAAGAATGAATGCAGAAAAACATGGAAAATGTGAAGAATGTGCTAAGAACATTGAGAATATGAATATTGAGTATAAAAGTTATACAGAGAACATATGATGCACAAGAAAACATGACAAAGAACATAGTGAACATACGGGGAAAACGGCAGAAAAAATTTGAACTGAGCATGCTGTGAACATTTGTAGAACATGGAATGAACACAGAATACATGGACAAAAAGTGAAGAACATAGCTGAATATAGAGAAAATATGCAAATACAGTATGATTATTGAAGGTTTGGGTACGTTGGGGAGGGGAGGGTAATGTAATTATTCTGATAAACAGATATGCAGGAGAGGAATTTGGTCGGATATAATTATGTCTGATGATCTAAGACAGAGGAAATGTAGCTTGGTTAATGCCCCGATTAATTTTACTACGTTAGAAATACGGTGATCTTAAATCTCAGGTGATTTAGTTGGAAATAATGAACTTGTACAAAATGAACTAAGCTGGGGGAACAAGAGTTGAAAACTTGATAACTGAACTGGTTTTATTTACTATGTCTGAAAATGTAGTTGGGTGTTTAAATCTATGGGGGATTTGGACTGATCGTAATGAATTTACAAAAGTGAGCTTGGACAGAGGAAAAGAGCTAGAGTTTTATAATTTTTTACATCATATTTACTATGTCTGAAATACAGAGGGTAAAAATTTCAGGGAAATTGATGTGGTTATTTACAAAGATATGAAAGAGAACTAAGGCGGGGACGAGAGCTGGAGCTCAGTAACTGTTTTGATCTTATTTACTAACTTTGAAGTATGTCTGCTTTTTAAATTTCGGGAAATTGGTGGGTTATTTACAAATATATGAAAGAGAACTAAGGTGGGGACGAGAGCTGGAGCTCAGTAACTGACTTGATCTTATTTACTAACTTTGAAGTATGTCTGCTTTTTTAAATTTCGGGAAATTGGTGGGTTATTTACAAATATATGAAAGAGAACTAAGGCGGGGACGAGAGCTGGAGCTTAGTAACTGTCTTGATCTTATTTACCAGGTATGATGGGGTTAATAAACAAGATGTGCAAGGGAAGTAATGCGAGGACATGAGCTAAGGTTTGACAATTGAACCGATTGATTTGAGAAAACTGTTTTGTTTAATGTATGGAACTAGTAGTATTACGAAGTTCATATAGCTGTAAGGATTTGAGAAAGAACAATATTAATGATAATGATTAGGGAGAGTAAGGTGTAAGGTAGAGAGAGACAGGTCTAGATAAGATTGTGACGATAAGATAGCAGCGGTGTTCGGTGGGGGTCGGTGTAGGTGATGCAGGAGTGAGATGCGGAGCGGGTGAGAGGTATGAACAGGTGTTGAGGCGATGCTAGATAATGTATGATTACGGAGATGACCCTCCGCCTTGTGAGATAGGGACGGAGGTAGCGGCTACATGCGTAAACGCTATCTGAAACTGTTATTATACAAGCGGATTGAGGAGCGAGCTTCTTAGAACTTCGGGCTAACTGAATAGTTTATTATAAATTGTGTAAACTACGAATTAGATGACTAAATAAATAAATAAATAAGTTTTATTAACGCCTAATGTATATATATAAATTATTACGGTGGTGAACGCTGAAAATGATTGGTAGATGTCTGGGGGCAGGTAATCAGGTGATGATTGCCTCGGGCAGATAGCCTGGGGCAGATAGCTGGGGCCAGCTTAGTTAGTCTCTGAGACAGTTTCAGTATTAAAGGTTACATTGAGATGCTTCGGTTGATTTGTATAAAACTGACTGGTTAATGAAAAAGGAATAAAATATTAGTATGTCAGAAAATAGGAAGAGGGAATAATATGAAGAGGAGAGAGAGAGAGAGAGAGAGGAGGGATGGTCCAGATATTATGGAGAAGATAAGATATGATAAGAGGCGACTGGCTGGCCGGGCGTAAGGTAAATAAAGGTGACGCGAGAGATTGAGAGGTAAGGGGGGGAGGGAGGGGGGTGTGATGTACAAACCCCTGAAAACCCTGACTTATACAGATAACTTTCTAAATTTACATGAATAACTAAGGCTTACATAGACGATTTTTGTAAGTTGAAAACATGTAAAATATGTCCATAGAGTTCTCCTGGAAACCCTAAAGCGCTACATACGTTATTTGAATTTCTCCTATAAGGCCTTAACAAACTTCTAAGTCTCGGAAATTATTTTTCTCATAAGAAATCCTTACTTCTAAAATCTGTGACTGACAAAATTTACCTGAAAACCCCGACATGCTACACATGAATTTCCAGAAAAAAAAAGTTACCTGTGGATCTTACAGTCCACAGGGGTCCTCTGGCCAGAAAAAAAAAGTTACCTGTGGCTCTTACAGTCCACAGGGGTCCTCTCGCCAAAAAAAAAAAAAATTACCTGTGGCTCTTACAGTCCACAGGGGTCCTCTCCCCCAAAAAAAAAAATGACCTGTGGCTCTTACAGTCCACAGGGGTCCTCTCCCAAAAAAAAAAAAATGACCTGTGGCTCTTACAGTCCACAGGGGTCCTCTCCCCAAAAAAAAAAATTACCTGTGGCTCTTACAGTCCACAGGGGTCCTCTCCCAAAAAAAAAAAATGACCTATGGCACTTACAGTCCACAGGGGTCCTCTCCCAAAAAAAAAAAAATTACCTGTGGCTCTTACAGTCCACAGGGGTCCTCTCCCCAAAAAAAAAAAATTACCTGTGGCTCTTACAGTCCACAGGGGTCCTCTCCCCCCCCCCTGGCGCCACACTGCCGGCCACACTGACCCCCCCCCTGGCCCAACACTGCCGGCCATACTGACCCCCCTGGCCCAACACTGCCGGCCACACTGACCCCCCCCCTGGCCCAACACTGCCGGCCACACTGACCTCCCCCCCCCTGGCCCAACACTGCCGGCCACACTGACCCCCCCCTGGCCCAACACTGCCGACCACACTGACCCCCCCCCTGGCACCACACTGCCGGCCACACTGACCCCCCCTGGCCCAACACTGCCGGCCACACTGACCCCCCCCCTGGCGCCACACTGCCGGCAACACTGTCCTCCCCCCCCCTGGCGCCACACTGCCGGCCACACTGACCTCCCCCCCCTGGCCCAACACTGCCGGCCACACTGACCTCCCCCCCCCCTGGCCCAACACTGCCGGCCACACTGACCCCCCCTGGCGCTACACTGCCGGCCACACTGACCCCCCCCCTGGCGCCACACTGCCGGCCACACTGACCTCCCCCCCCCTGGCGCCACACTGCCGGCCACACTGACCTCCCCCCCCCCTGGCCCAACACTGCCGGCCACACTGACCTCCCCCCCCCCCTAGCCCAACACTGCCGGCCACACTGACCTCCCCCCCCCTGGCGCCACACTGCCGGCCACACTGACCCCCCCCTGGCCCAACACTGCCGGCCACACTGACCCCCCCCCCTGGCCCAACACTGCCGGCCACACTGACCCCCCCCACTGGCCCAACACTGCCGGCTACACTGACCTCCCCCCCCCTGGCGCCACACTGCCGGCCACACTGACCTCCCCCCCTCCCCTGGCCCAACACTGCCGGCCATACTGACCCCCCTGGCCCAACACTGCCGGCCACACTGACCACCCCCCCTGGCGCCACACTGCCGGCCACACTGACCTCCCCCCCCCCCTGGCGCCACACTGCCGGCCACACTGACCTCCCTGGCGCCACACTGCCGGCCACACTGACCCCCCTGGCCCAACACTGCCGGCCATACTGACCCCCCTGGCGCCACACTGCCGGCCATACTGACCTCCTCCCCTGGCCCAACACTGCCGGCCACACTGACCCCCCTGGCCCAACACTGCCGGCCACACTGACCCCCCCCCCCTGGCGCCACACTGCCGGCCACACTGACCCCCCCCCCCTGGCCCAACACTGCCGGCCATACTGACCCCCCTGGCCCAACACTGCCGGCCACACTGACCCCCCCCCCTGGCCCAACACTGCCGGCCACACTGACCTCCCCCCCTGGCCCAACACTGCCGGCCACACTGACCCCCCCCTGGCCCAACACTGCCGACCACACTGACCCCCCCCCTGGCGCCACACTGCCGGCCACACTGACCCCCCCTGGCCCAACACTGCCGGCCACACTGACCCCCCCCCTGGCGCCACACTGCCGGCAACACTGTCCTCCCCCCCCCTGGCGCCACACTGCCGGCCACACTGACCTCCCCCCCCTGGCCCAACACTGCCGGCCACACTGACCTCCCCCCCCCCCTGGCCCAACACTGCCGGCCACACTGACCCCCCCTGGCGCTACACTGCCGGCCACACTGGCCCCCCCCCTGGCGCCACACTGCCGGCCACACTGACCTCCCCCCCCCCTGGCGCCACACTGCCGGCCACACTGACCTCCCCCCCCCTGGCCCAACACTGCCGGCCACACTGACCTCCCCCCCCCCTAGCCCAACACTGCCGGCCACACTGACCTCCCCCCCCCCTGGCGCCACACTGCCGGCCACACTGACCCCCCCCCTGGCCCAACACTGCCGGCCACACTGACCCCCCCCCTGGCCCAACACTGCCGGCCACACTGACCCCCCCCACTGGCCCAACACTGCCGGCTACACTGACCTCCCCCCCCCCTGGCGCCACACTGCCGGCCACACTGACCTCCCCCCCCCTGGCCCAACACTGCCGGCCTCACTGACCTCCCCCCCCCCTGGCCCAACACTGCCGGCCACACTGACCCCCCCCCTGGCCCAACACTGCCGGCCACACTGACCTCCCCCCCCCTGGCGCCACACTGCCGGCTACACTGACCTCCCCCCCCTGGCGCCACACTGCCGGCCACGCTGACCTCCCCCCCCCTGGCCCAACACTGCCGGCCACACTGACCTCCCCCCCCCCCCTGGCGCCACACTGCCGGCCACACTGACCCCCCCCCTGGCGCCACACTGCCGGCCACACTGACCTCCCCCCCCCTGGCCCAACACTGCCGGCCACACTGACCCCCCCCCTGGCCCAACACTGCCGGCCACACTGACCTCCCCCCCCCTGGCGCCACACTGCCGGCCACACTGACCTCCCCCCCTGGCGCCACACTGCCGGCCACACTGACCCCCCCTGGCGCCACACTGCCGGCCACACTGACCCCCCCTGGCGCCACACTGCCCGCCACTCTGACACCCTCTGGCGCCACACTGCCGGCCACACTGACCCCCCTGGCTCCACACTGCCGGCCACACTGACCCCCCCTGGCGCCACACTGCCGGCATCACTGACCCCCCCTGGCGCCACACTGCCGGCCACACTGACCCCCCCCTGGCGCCACACTGCCCGCTACACTGACCCCTTCCTGGCGCCACACTGCCGGCCACACTGACCCCCCCTGGCGCCACACTGCCGGCCACACTGACCTCCCCCCCCCTGGCGCCACACTGCCGGCCACACTGACCCCCCCTGGCGCCGCACTGCCGGCCACACTTACCCCCCCTGGCGCCACACTGCCCGCTACACTGACCCCTTCCTGGCGCCACACTGCCGGCCACACTGACTCCCCCTGGCGCCACACTGCCCGCTACACTGACCCCTTCCTGGCGCCACACTGCCGGCCACACTGACCCCCCCTGGCGCCACACTGCCGGCCACACTGACCCCCCCTGGCGCCACACTGCTGGCCACACTGACCTTCCCCCCCCTGGCGCCACACTGCCGGCCACACTGTACCTCCCCTGGCCCAACACTGCCGGCCACACTGACCTCCCCCCCTGGCACCATACTGCCGGCCACACTGACCCCCCCTGGCCCAACACTGCCGGCCACACTGACCCCCCCCACCTGGCGCCACACTGCCGGCCACACTGACCTTCCCCCCCCTGGCGCCACACTGCCGGCCACACTGACCTCCCTGGCGCCACACTGCCGGCCACACTGACCCCCCCTGGCGCCACACTGCCGGCCACACTGACCTCCCTGGCGCCACACTGCCGGCCACACTAACCTCCCCCCCCCTGGCGCCACACTGCCGGCCACACTGACCTCCCTGGCGCCACACTGCCGGCCACACTGACCCCCCTGGCCCAACACTGCCGGCCATACTGACCCCCCCTGGCGCCACACTGCCGGCCATACTGACCTCCCCCCCTGGCCCAACACTGCCGGCCACACTGACCCCCCTGGCCCAACACTGCCGGCCACACTGACCCCCCCCCCTGGCGCCACACTGCCGGCCACACTGACCCCCCCTGGCCCAACACTGCCGGCCACACTGACCCCCCCTTGCCCAACACTGCCGGCCACACTGACCCCGCCCCCTGGCGCCACACTGCCGGCCACACTGACCTTCCCCCCCTGGCGCCACACTGCCGGCCACACTGACGTCCCCCCCCCCCTGGCCCAACACTGCCGGCCACACTGACCTTCCCCCCCCCCTGGCCCAACACTGCCGGCCACACTGACCCCCCCCTGGCCCAACACTGCCGGCCACACTGACGTCCCCCCCCCCCTGGCCCAACACTGCCGGCCACACTGACCTCCCCCCCCCCTGGCCCAACACTGCCGGCCACACTGACCTCCCCCCCCCTGGCCCAACACTGCCGGCCACACTGACCTCCCCCCCCCCTGGCCCAACACTGCCGGCCACACTGACCTTCCCCCCCCCTGGCCCAACACTGCCGGCCACACTGACCTCCCCCCCCCCTGGCCCAACACTGCCGGCCACACTGACCTCCCCCCCCCTGGCCCAACACTGCCGGCCACACTGACCTCCCCCCCCCCTGGCCCAACACTGCCGGCCACACTGACCTCCCCCCCCCCTGGCCCAACACTGCCGGCCACACTGACCTCCCCCCCCCTGGCGCCACACTGCCGGCCACACTGACCTCCCCCCCCCCTGGCCCAACACTGCCGGCCACACTGACCCCCCCCCCCCTGGCGCCACACTGCCGGTCACACTGACCTCCCCCCCCCCTGGCCCAACACTGCCGGCCACACTGACCTCCCCCCCCCCTGGCGCCACACTGCCGGCCACACTGACCTCCCCCCCCCCTGGCCCAACACTGCCGGCCACACTGACCCCCCCCCCCTGGCCCAACACTGCCGGCCACACTGACCTCCCCCCCCCTGGCCCAACACTGCCGGCCACACTGACCTCCCCCCCCCCCTGGCCCAACACTGCCGGCCACACTGACCTCCCCCCCCCTGGCCCAACACTGCCGGCCACACTGACCTCCTCCCCCCCTGGCCCAACACTGCCGGCCACACTGGCCCCCCCCCTGGCGCCACACTGCCGGCCACACTGACCCCCCCCCTGGCGCCACACTGCCGGCCACACTGACCTCCCCCCCCCTGACGCTACACTGCCGGTCACACTGACCTCCCCCCCCCTGGCCCAACACTGCCGGCCACACTGACCCCCCCCCCCTGGCGCCACACTGCCGGCCACACTGACCTTCCCCCCCCCCTGGCGCCACACTGCCGGCCACGCTGACCCCCCCCCCCCTGGCGCCACACTGCCGGCCACACTGACCTCCCCCCCCCCTGGCGCCACACTGCCGGCTATACTGACCTCCCCCCCCTGGCCCAACACTGCCGGCCACACTGACCTCCCCCCCCTGGCCCAACACTGCCGGCCACACTGACCTCCCCCCCCCCTGGCCCAACACTGCCGGGCACACTGACCCCCCCTGGCGCCACACTGCCGGCCACACTGACCCCCCCTGGCGCCACACTGCCGGCCACACAGACCTCCCTGGCGCCACACTGCCGGCCACTCTGACACCCTCTGGCGCCACACTGCCTGCCACACTGACCCCCCCTGGCGCCACACTGCCGGCCACACTGACCCCCCCTGGCGCCACACTGCCGGCCACACTGACCCCCCCTGGCGCCACACTGCCCGCTACACTGACCACTTCCTGGCGCCACACTGCCGGCCACACTGACCCCCCCTGGCGCCCCACTGCCGGCCACACTGACCTCCCCCCTGGCGCCACACTGCCGGCCACACTGACCCCCCCTGGCGCCACACTGCCGGCCACACTGCCCGCTACACTGACCCCTTCCTGGCGCCACACTGCCGGCCACACTGACCCCCCCTGGCGCCACACTGCCCGCTACACTGACCCCTTCCTGGCGCCACACTGCCGGCCACACTGACCCCCCCTGGCGCCACACTGCCGGCCACACTGACCCCCCCTGGCGCCACACTGCCGGCCACACTGACACCCCCTGGCGCCACACTGCCCGCTACACTGACCCCTTCCTGGCGCCACACTGCCGGCCACACTGACCCCCCCTGGCGCCACACTGCCGGCCACACTGACCCCCCCTGGCGCCACACTGCCGGCCAAACTGACCTCCCTGGCGCCACACTGCCGGCCACACTGACCCACCCTGGCGACACACTGCCCGCCACACTGACCCTCCCTGGCGCCACACTGCCCGCTACACTGACCCCTTCCTGGCGCCACACTGCCGGCCACACTGACCCCCACTAGCGCCACACTGCCGGCCACACTGACCCTCCCTGGCGCCACACTGCCCGCTACACTGACCCCTTCCTGGCGCCACACTGCCGGCCACACTGACCCCCACTGGCGCCACACTGCCCGCTACACTGACCCCTTCCTGGCGCCACACTGCCGGCCACACTGACCCCCACTGGCGCCACACTGCCGGCCACACTGACCCCCACTGGCGCCACACTGCCATTAACACTGACCCTCCCTGGCGCCACACTGCCCGCTACACTGACCCCTTCCTGGCGCCACACTGCCGGCCACACTGACCCCCCCTGGCGCCACACTGCCGGCCAAACTGACCTCCCTGGCGCTACACTGCCGGCCACACTGACCCACCCTGGCACCACACTGCTCGCCACACTGACTCCCCTCCCGGGCGCCACACTGCCCGCCACAATGACCCCCCCTGGCGCCACACTGCCGGCCACACTGACCCCCCCCCGGGCGCCACACTGCCCGCCACACTGACCCCCCCTGGCGCCACACTGCCATCCACACTGACCCCCCCCTGGCGCTACACTGCCCGCCACACTGACCCCCCCCTCTGGCGCCAGCACCGCCGGCCACACTGACCCCCCCCCCCCCCGGGCGCCACACTGCCGGCCACACTGACCCCCCCCGGGCGCCACACTGCCCGCCACACTGACCCCCCCCCCTGGCGCCACACTGCCATCCACACTGACCCCCCCTGGCGCTACACTGCCCGCCACACTGACCCCCCCTCTGGTGCCAGCACCGCCGGCCACACTGACCCCCCCCTGGCGCCACACTGACCCCCCTTTGGCGCCACACTACCCGCCACACTGACCACCCCCCTTGGCGCCACACTGCCGGCACACTGACACCTTTCCTAGTGCCACACCTCAGCCACACTGACCCCCCACACTGGCGCCACACTGCCGGTCACACTGACCCCCCCTGGCGCCACACTGCCTTCGCCAGACGTAAACATCACGATACAACAGAGCTGCCTTAGCTCCACGAGGAGTGACGTGCCTGATGGCGTCATCTTGGGTCTCATCTTGGAGCTGAAGGCTGCTTGTTGAGGGTCATAAAGTAGTTTATTATTCAAGAGAACCTGTGTTGATGTGGTTGGTGGCTTACGGCTGTCTCAACGCCAGTGTAAACTATTCCTGAGGCGCTTAGCTGCCCGTGGTCCTTACTTGATGGTTCTTAAGGTCCCCACCTGATGGTTGTTCTGGTCCCCACCTGATGGTTGTTCAGGTCCCCACCTGATGGTTGTTCTGGTCCCCACCTGATGGTTGTTCAGGTCCCCACCTGATGGTTGTTCTGGTCCCCACCTGATGGTTGTTCAGGTCCCCACCTGATGGTTGTTCTGGTCCCCACCTGATGGTTGTTCAGGTCCCCACCTGATGGTTGTTCTGGTCCCCACCTGATGGTTGTTCTGGTCCCCACCTGATGGTTGTTCAGGTCCCCACCTGATGGTTGTTCTGGTCCCCACCTGATGGTTGTTCAGGTCCCCACCTGATGGTTGTTCTGGTCCCCACCTGATGGTTGTTCAGGTCCCCACCTGATGGTTGTTCTGGTCCCCACCTGATGGTTGTTCAGGTCCCCACCTGATGGTTGTTCAGGTCCCCACCTGATGGTTGTTCAGGTCCCCACCTGATGGTTGTTCTGGTCCCCACCTGATGGTTGTTCAGGTCCCCACCTGATGGTTGTTCAGGTCCCCACCTGATGGTTGTTCTGGTCCCCACCTGATGGTTGTTCAGGTCCCCACCTGATGGTTGTTCAGGTCCCCACCTGATGGTTGTTCAGGTCCCCACCTGATGGTTGTTCTGGTCCCCACCTGATGGTTGTTCAGGTCCCCACCTGATGGTTGTTCTGGTCCCCACCTGATGGTTGTTCTGGTCCCCACCTGATGGTTGTTCAGGTCCCCACCTGATGGTTGTTCTGGTCCCCACCTGATGGTTGTTCAGGTCCCCACCTGATGGTTGTTCTGGTCCCCACCTGATGGTTGTTCAGGTCCCCACCTGATGGTTGTTCAGGTCCCCACCTGATGGTTGTTCTGGTCCCCACCTGATGGTTGTTCAGGTCCCCACCTGATGGTTGTTCAGGTCCCCACCTGATGGGTGTTCTGGTCCCCACCTGATGGTTGTTCAGGTCCCCACCTGATGGTTGTTCTGGTCATGTACACATGTATCGCATAACACACTGACCTACCTGCTCATCACATCAAACACTAACCTACCTGCTCATAATGTCACATAACACACTGACCCACCTGTTCATCACATCACATACTAACTATCTGCTCATCAAACCACACACTAACCTACCTGCTCATCACATCACACATTAACATACCTGCTCATCCCATAACACACTATCCTACCTGCTCATCACATCACACACAAACCTACCTGCTCATCTCATCACACATTTACATACCTGCTCATCACATAACACACTGACCTATTTGCTGATCACATCGAACACTAACTTAACTGCTCATCACATAACACACTGATCTACCTGCTCATCACATAACACACTGATCTACCTGCTCATCACATAACACACGATCTACCTGCTCATCACATAACACACTGATCTACCTGCTCATCACATAACACACTGATCTACCTGCTCATCACATAACACACTGATCTACCTGCTCATCACATAACACACTGACGTTGTGGGAGCCGACTTTTTACTTACGTTAATAATATATATTTCGATAGCAATTTAAATGATGTTTAACGGACTGCATTTCTGCAATATTCTCACAAATCGAATCTTGCATACTCCGGGGGGGGGGGGTTTATATTAAGTTTATATATATGCAGGCAATTCAAATTACAGTATAAAATTTCCTTATCTTATTGTATGGTAGGCTTAGTCCATCAGGTATAACTAGGATGTAGACACTGAATAATCGTCGTGCGAGGCTAGCTTCCAACGCCCAAGTAACTGATGTACCAAGATTAATTCTTGTTTCCTCTTCTATGTTCCTGTCAGAAGGGCACTAGCTGTAAAACCAGAATCCTAATATAACACAGCTATATCAGATGAAACATTTGTTATATTATTAGATAAGGACCAAGGAATAATTACCTGGATTGAGTCGTTGCCTCATGTCATAACCGGAATTAGTCATATCTACCTAATATTACTGGCCAATAATGACTTACATAAGATTTCGGAAAGACACTTCCCTCGTTTAGATGTTGACTGCGTGTTGATGAAGGTAGAAGCACTAATTTGATCTTCATAACACTTCGTCCAAGGGAGAATTATAGGGACCCAATTTGCGCCCCAGCAACTCTAGTCTAACAACAATGGCTGACCTCCCTCACTACTGACGCCTGGCTCCCCTTGTCCAGATGTCAGTAAGCGATAGAAGGGTCACATTTACTCTATTTTGATACTGATAAGTAAGTTAATTCAAATGAGATGTTTTTATGATGTAATAAGTCCAAAGACTACTGCATTAAGTATAATTCCCAACAGAATAGCTGGTGAATTTATAGCGCTATGTGGCAATAATATCTCGTTTTCTATAGACCGAAAATTCCACTTCGCCACGACTTCTATGGGAGAATATATATATATATATATATATATATATATATATATATATATATATATATATATATTTATATATATATATATATATATATATATATATATATATATATATATATATATATATATATATATGTGTGTGTATATCACGAAAATAAACAGAAGGTGATATATATATATATATATATATATATATATATATATATATATATATATATATATATATATATATATATATATATATATATATATATATATATATATATATATATACGTCGTACCTAGTAGCCAGAACACACTTCTCAGCCTACTATGCCAGGCCCGATTTGCCTAATAGGCCAAGTTTTCCTGAATTAATATATTTTCTAAAAAAAATTTCTTATGAAATGATAAAGCTAAACATTTCATTATGTATGAGGTCAATTTTTTTTTATTGGAGTTAAAATTAATGTAGATATATGACTGAACCTAACCAACCCTACCTAACCTAACCTAACCTATCTTTATAGGTCAGGTTAGGTTAGGTAGCCGAAAAAGTTAGGATAGGTTAGGTTAGGTAGGTTAGGTAGTCGAAAAACAATTAATTCATGAAAACTTGGCCTATTAGGCAAATTGGGCCTTGCATAGTAGGCTGTGAAGTGCGTTCTGGCTACTAGGTACGACATATATATATTATATATATATATGTCGTACCTAGTAGCCAGAACGCACTTCTATGCCTACTATGCAAGGCCCGATTTGCCTAATAACCCAAGTTTTCATGAATTAATATATTTTCTCAAATTTTTTTCTTATGAAATGATAAGGCTACCCATTTCATTATGTATGAGGTCAATTTTTATTTATTGGAGTTAAAATTAACGTAGATATATGACCGAACCTAACCAACCCTTCCTAACCTAACCTAACCTATCTTTATAGGTTAGCTTAGGTTAGGTAGCCCAAAAAGTTAGGTTAGGTTAGGTTAGGTAGGTTAGGTAGTCGAAAAAACATTAATTCATGAAAACTTGGCTTATTGTGCAAATCGGGCCTTGCATAGTAGGCTGAGAAGTGCATTCTGGCTACTAGGTACGACATATATATATATATATATATATATATATATATATATATATATATATATATATATATATATATAATATATATATTAGTATATTTTGGTAGCAGTCTTTCCTGTAGACATATATTATTAAATATGACCGAAAAAGTAAGATTAATAATTCTAACACGAATTTTCTCAATATTTCTTATGTTTCTTTTCACTGTCGATGGTAATTGAAAAATCAATTCTCCAAAATTCATTTTTATTTCTAGTCTGACGCGACACTTGGATGCGGTTCGTAATAACATATTACATTTTCAAAGACTTTAGTTTACACACACACAACTATAACCTGCAAACACTAAACAGAGTTTAAACAGCTTTCATTTTATACCTGCATTTGGGTGAGGTGATATGTTACAACAGTTTTGGATGAGGTGAAAACAAACTTTCAACACAAGACAGAACACGAAACAATGGGTAAAATATAGAGTAAGTTAAAGGGAAGAATGGAACTGCAAAGGACCTATTGGCCCATATTTCTTGATGCTTCTATATTAGTGCGGAGTCTTGAAGTGGGTAGAATATAGTTGTGCATTAATTGGCTGTTGATTGCTGGTGTTGACTTCTTAAATTAATGTGTAGTACCTTGCAGATATCAAGCCGCCTGCTATCGCTGTGTCTATCGATGATTTCCGTGTTTTTTGTTTAGACTTCTCTGGTGATGGTCTGGTTGTGGGAAGAAATTATATGTTCCTTAATGGAGCCCCTGTTGCTTATGCATCGTTAATCGCCTGGAAAGAGATGTTGTTATCTTGCCTATATACTGAATTATTTGAGGCTTACAGTCCCCAAGTGGGCATTTGAAGGCATAGACGACATTGGTCTCTTTTAAAGCGTTCTGCTTTGTGTCTGGAGAGTTTCTCATGAGTAGGTTGGCCGTTTTCTTAGTTTTATTGTAAATCGTCAATTGTATCTTCTGATTTTTGTCTGTAGGGATAACGTTTCTATTAACAATATCTTTCAGGACCCCTTTCCTCCGTTTTATGAGCTGTGGAAAAGAAGTTCCTGTAAAATAGTCTAATAGGGGGGTACAGGTGTTGTATTAGTTGTCTCTTCAGAGGTTGCATGGCGTTTCACCTTCCTTCTTATGATGTCTTCAACGAAACCATATGTGAAGCCGTTGTTGACTAAGACCTGCCTTACTCTACAGAGTTCTTCATCGAGTTGCTTCCATCCTGAGCTGTGCCTGAGAGCACGGTCGACATAAACGTTAACAACACTCCTCTTGTACCTGTCTGGGCAGTCAAGTAAACTACTCCAAGCTTGTACTAAAGAGGCACCCTTCTTGAGCCCGGATGGGCACATGTATAAGCAAGCAGATGGGGTCGCCATGGGTTCTCCCCTAGGTATCCTGTTTGCGAACTTCAACATGTGTACCATCGAACAAAAGGCCTTAGTCGACATGAACTTGAAACCGGCCATATACTGCAGGAATGTTGACGACATTTTTACACGGGTACCTGATGTCAGACATCTGCAGGAGCTGAAGGAGGCATTTGAGCGGAATTCTGTGTTGTGTTTTACTTATGAGACGGAGAAGGATGGGAAGCTGCCCTTTCTAGATGTAACAGTCATGGAAAGGAGCGGAGGTTTCCACACAGCAGTCTACACTAAGGAAACAAACATAGGAATGTGCCTCAATGCCAACAGTGACTGATTCCCTAAGTCAGACTAGAAATAGAAATGAATTTTGGAGAATTGATTTTTCAATTACCATCGACAGTGAAAAGAAACCTAAGAAATATTGAGAAAATTCGTTTTAGATTTGTTAATCTTACTTTTTCGGTCATATTTAATAATATATATATATATATATATATATATATATATATATATATATATATATATATATATATATATATAATGTATATATTATATATATATTATATATATATAATGTTGCTGCTGTTGTGTAAATATATATATATATATATATATATATATATATATATATATATATATATATATATATATATATTTACACAACAGCAGCAACATTATCTACCTATTGTTTGTATTTAATATTAGTAAATGGTGTCGGGTTTTCCGACATAATTCTTCATGGGGCTGCTCAAAATTCGAAGTCCTATTTAGAACAGATGAACACCTATACTCGTCCTTATTAGATTAATTTGATGTTAGTAGTTGGTAATCACACATTTGTGCATCTGTTCCTACAGGACGGATGTCCAGTACTCGAGTTGGAGGGTGTTAGAATTATAATGAGATTTAATTTCCCTGTTAACTCTTTCGGTAAATGTTACGGCAAGTATGGGTCGCAACGGGGTTCTTTGATGGTATAACCAAAATGATAGTATCCCACTCCAAGTCGGTAGTATGCTTTCAAGAAAGTGACTATGTAGTGCATAAAAAAGGAGGGGATGAACAAAACACTGTTCCTTTGGTCAATGTATTAAATATTGTTACGGCCACAATGTGTCGCAACCGGGTTCTTCTCTGGTGGAACTAAAGTTCTGATATCTGGCCCCAAGTTAGTAGTGGCTTTCAAGGAGTGAGCTCGGTAATGCAAGTAAAACACACTGGGGGAGGTGCATTGAATACTACACTTCATTAATTATCAATATATTCATATATAATCACTTTTCCATCACCTCATATATAATCCTAGAAGAAGTATTACTACACTTAATATGTACACAAGTGTCTCTCCCTTAGGACACTAAGCGCTATTCGATGCTCAATCGATCCAGTCTTGTCAGCTACCGTGTTTCCTCAACACAGTACCATCCTCAACCAGTACTGGGAAACACCAACGAGTCTACCCTAGCCACAGGCCAGCCAAAACAGTCTCACTAGGTGCTCTTCGTGCACGCCCACAATCACTCTCCAGCCTGGGGCTGGCAGAGAACATCAGCCTCGCGCTGCTGGGTCTCTTCACGAACAAATACCAGGATAGTGAACCCTGGGCAGGAGCTTCTTGCAACTCGCTGGTTACACTACTCAGTACGACCTTAACTGTCAGTCGTCTCTTCCGTTAGCCAGTCCCGAGTACGCCGAATTCCGTCACTGCCACTTCACAGGCAGACAGTAGAACACTTCACAGTTCTTGCGGCTCTTGTCCGGCGGCTGCTCACTGCTTCCGTAAAGCAGAATGGAGTAGAGACATTGGCTGCCCTGGGTAGACTGACTGTCCTCGTACCACAGCATCCCTACGTCAACTCTGTGGATACAGACACGTCATCAGTACACTGGGACACTAGGAAACAACACTTACGTACTCTGACATAGACATACAACTCCTCCTTCAATAGATGGCGCTGATTTTCTAAGCACCACCTCACCAGAGGTCAGCACCAGCTACCTCTCAAGCTGGCTAAGACAGGAATCTAGTGCCTCTTGAAGGTATAATCCTGTCACCACTAGATGGCGTCTTCCAATTTGCGGGGGTTTCGGGAGCGGACTCACAGATGGCGTTGACGTCGCTGCTCCGTGCTTCGACAATGGAATCGGGTTCGTAACAAATATCTTTCCACTACCGTTCAGTATATATATGTACACCGTCACCATAAATAATATATAAAAAACAGATAGGCTATTTCTACACTTATGAACAATCCTTTCGCTCAGGATATCAAACGTGCTCACGTGCAGAGTACATCAATCTCCAGTATTTCTTCACTGTCCAGTAGCGTATCCAACCTTACTGGGAAGAACACCAGCGAGTTCACCTATACGTGGGCCAGCCCACTGACAGTGTCATGAGGTGCCTGTACCCCAATGACCGCTCTCCAGCTACTCGCTGGCAGAGTACCTCAGCCACACGCTGAGCTGGGTTACAAACCAATACAGGGGTAGCGATCCCCCTGGCAGCAGTCTCTAGCGACCAGCTAGCAGCACTACTTAACAGGCACCTCCCTGTCGTCAGTCTCTTCGCTAAGCCAGTCCCAAAGGTTCGCCGATCCTTTTCAACACTTAAGCACTTGCAGCTACCACACTGCTTCATCGGTGGCGGCATACTTGGTCGTTTCCAGGACCCTGCATGGAGACTGTGGACTGCCCAAGATGAAATGCCATCTCCAGTACCGCTACCCCCCAGACGTCACCTCTGTGGACACAAAAACGTCATCAATGACCTTGCCGATACCGGTGAAACTAGGAAATACCACTACCCACTGGGGAGTTGACATTGTGCTCTGTAGCACACACTAGGTGGCGCGGGTCTTAATGCGTCACCTCACCAGAGGTCACTCACAACAACCCTCTGGCTGATCAAGGAAGGAATCTTGATCCATTTACAGGTTTTAGATAGCCACCACCAGATGGCATTGTCCATATAACGTACGATTACCGGACAGTTTGGGTGCGGGCTCGTAGATGGCGCTGGAACTGCCACTCTACCCCGTGACAAGGGTGACGAATCCGTAACAGCAAAATTCTAGTCTAATTACATATTATTTAACCCAGAGGACTGAATGTGATCAAGTACTACAGGCAAGTATGATTCAGGGACTATAGTGAGATCAGTGACATTAGTTATATAACTTAAAACTTGTTCAGGTAACTGGTCACTGATATATAAACACTGAGGCCCATGGAATTCATTTCGATTAAATAATAAATGTATCAAAATCAGTCGTTGGATTTATTGGGGTTTAATTTAGTAATTGATTCAGAAGATTGAATAGTCCATCATTAAAGTCAAGTATGGTTCTGAGACTGCAGTGGGTTCAGTGACATTGGTCGCAGTGACTTGTAGCTGATTAGGCTGCTGTTCACTGATTTGCCACTGAGGCCTCATGAACTCATCTTTAGCTTTAAATGATGATATTAAGATCAACCACTGTTGCTATAGTCAGCTGTAATCTCCTTAATATAATGCTACTGGAGTTGTATAATCAGCTGACAAATTTAGATTTCTACTGGTATTGTCTACAGGCATAGGTCTCCTCAGGCTTAATACTGGACCTGCGTTTAATTTGCCTCCTGCTGAATTTAGCATGGTTATGCCCTGATATTTAGTAGGGCTACCGATGAATCGATGGTAGTAGTCTGTACCTAAAAGTATATTGGTGTTGGTGAGGTCAGACTTAATATTATCTTCCAATTTTATTCCTCTATTTCTCAGGAATTAGGCAGTTGCTCCCAGCCAGACCTTGTACATGTAGGTCTGCTGGAATTTTGTCCACCACAATGGCTTGTACTTGACAGACGTAATTGCCTAAACATACTGATGGTTGTACTACCTGGTAGACTTGAGGTCCTGTATCTGTTAGAAACCCTGAGATGTTGACTGTCATCTGTGTTACAGGCCTGAATTGTAGTTCATCCGCCAACTTTTTAGTGACATATGTTCTCTGGGACCCTTGGTCAAACAACCCAAGGGTATGGATCTTGGCCCTCATATTCTGGATGATAATTTGTGCAGTAGACAAAGTCGTATTACCTTTAGACTTTGCCAATTGGACACTAATTGTTTGTTGCTCCTTGTAGTACTGTACTGTGGTGAGGAATGCTATCTTCCACCTTGGGTCTGGATGTTACGGCCCTACTGGGACGCAACCGGGTTCTTCTCTGATGGTAGTAGAGTTTGGGAATCCGGCCCCAAGTTAGTAGAGGCTTTCAAGGGGTGTGTTCCGTAATGCAAGTCAAAGCTAAAGGGGAAGGGATACAAATATTCCAATTTATATATATTTCCACCACCATAATTGAAAGTCATAAAAGGGAATTATAACTACACAATGTACAGTGAGGTCTCCCTCTCTGAAGACACTCAACACTCTGCGATGCTTCCTCTAGGTAGCCCTGGTCTCTGCTTCCGTGGTTCACGATGCATCCACGATAACTCTATGACGAATCTACCCTGGCCACAGGCCAGCCAAATCACAGTCCCACTGGGTGCTTTGTCGTGGAGGCCTTCAACCACAATCCAGCCTGTAGCTGGCAGGTACCGATCAGCTCCGCTGTGTAGGCCACTCCACGACCGATACTTAGGGTTGCGTGCCCTAGCCAGGAGCCTCGTGTGACTCGCTGGTCACTCTCCTCATACAACACCACAGTGGCTAGTCTCTTCCACCAGCCAGCCCCGGATAAGGCGATTCCCGACACTGCCACACCTCAGGCAGGCTATTACACTCTCAACAGAGTTCGTCCGGGGGTGGCTCACTGCTTCTTCAAAGCAGACTCGTGAAGAGACCTTGGCTGCCTTGGGTAGACTGATCCATCGTCCAACACAGCAGTCCCAGGTCGACTCTGCAATCAGACACGTCATTAATACTGGGACGCTTCACTCACAAGCTTAGAGAGAAACGTCCACCTCTTCACTCCATAGATGGCATTCACTGTCTCAGCACCACCTCACCAGAGGTCAGCAGCGGCTACGTCATGAGCTGACTAGGACAGGAATCCAACACTTATTGCTGGCCTATCCTGTCACCACTAGATGGCGTCGTCCATTTGGAGTGGGTTTCGGGAGCGGACTCACAGATGGCATTGTCGTCACTGCTCCATGCTCCGACGCTGGACTCGGGTCCGTAACACTGGAATACGTTAATTTCGCCGGAATACGTTAATTTCGCCGGAATACGTTAATTTGCTGAGGTGATGTCGGTCTGTGAGGATGTCGAGGTGTTGCTCGATGCGAGTACGGAGACTTTCGTCGATGTTGCTGTTTCTCCATTCGTTTGTAGCATGAAGTAGTTGCGTTTTGTTGTCTTTGATTTCATTTTCTGCCTTGTATATCTGACTACGAATCAGATCTTGGCGATATTTTATCGTGAAGGCTTGATTCCTTGCTGCTGGGTC
This sequence comes from Procambarus clarkii, assembly GCF_040958095.1. Taxonomy (NCBI): domain Eukaryota; kingdom Metazoa; phylum Arthropoda; class Malacostraca; order Decapoda; family Cambaridae; genus Procambarus; species Procambarus clarkii. The sequence continues at coordinate 10,845,287 of NC_091214.1, read as the reverse complement.
GTGCGTCACCTCAGACCGACATCACCTCAGCACTGAAACAAGGATAATCAAGAAACTAACAACGTTATATGGAGGACCTATGGCAATTCCGCGACCAAGAGACGGCTTCCTGAACCTTGCAGGAATCAACCTCTCTGAGTCACTCTCCTAAATCTGGGTATAAACTGTCACGTTATGTCCAGACTAAGTGAGATGGCCCGGGAAGTGGAGTTGGAGATTCTGTTGGACGACATATTCGACCTCGAGGCACAATAGAAGGTCACCACCAAAGACACCTTACAAGCAGAACTTATTGCGGAAGGAGGAAAGAATCGAGGCAACTACAGAAGCACCATACTGTCCCCCGAGCTCAAAGCGGCAGCTAAGAGCCTTCGTGAGAACAAGGAGATAGTTGTCAGGAGAGGTGACAAGTCGCCAATATACGTCATTCTTAAAAAAGACGAATATCTGGCGAAAATAAACCTCATACTCTCTGACCAAACTAAATTCCAACGGGTAACGAAGAACACTACAGCCGAATTGAAAGCAAAGGTCAACAAATTGATGGAAACTGTGAACGCCAAGAAATCCGAACTCCACCTGCCAAAGATTATTGGGAAATATAAACCTGGATACGCGAATGGAAATGTCAAGACACATAAGCCTGGAAACCCACTTCGGTCAATCATCAGCCAGATACCCACACCCACATACAGATTGGCGAAACGACTCAATGGCTTGCTGACTCCTTATGTCCCTTGCGCCTTCAGCCTGAAGTCTGCAAAGGAATTTGTTGACTTACTGCGGGGAACATGGGCCTCAGGGATAAGAGCCTCGTTGGACGTAGAATCACTGTTTACCAACGTACCTGAGGATGAAACAATCGGGATGATAGCGGACAGAGTGTATCGTGATACGGCCTGTACTCCTCTTGACATACCAGAAAACATTCTAAGGAAACTACTCCAAGCTTGTACTAAAGAGGCACCCTTCTTGAGCCCAGATGGGCACATGTATAAGCAAGTAGATGGGGTCGCCATGGGTTCTCCCCTAGGTGTCCTGTTTGCGAACTTCTACATGGGTACCATAGAGCAAAAAGTCTTAGTCGGCATGAACTTGAAACCGGCCATATACTGCAGGTATGTTGACGACATTTTTACACAGGTACCTGATGTCAGACATCTGCAGGAGCTGAAGGAGGCATTTGAGCAGAATACTGTGTTGCGTTTCACTTACGAGATGGAGAAGGATGGGATGCTGCCCTTTCTAGATGTAACAGTCATGGAAAGGAGCGGTGGTTTCCACACTGCAGTCCACACTAAGGAAACAAACATAGGAATGTGCCTAAATGCCAACAGTGACTGCCCAGACAGGTACAAGAGGAGTGTTGTTAACGCTTATGTCGACCGTGCTCTCAGCCACAGCTCAGGATGGAAGCAAGTCGATGAAGAACTCTGTAGGGTAAGGCAGGTCCTAGTCAACAACGGCTTCTCCAATGGTTTCGTTGAAGACATCATAAGAAGGAAAGTGAAATGCCATGCAACCTCTGAAGAGACAACTAACATGACAACTAACATATAACACCTATACCCCCTATTAGACTATTTTACATTACCTTCTTTTCCACAGCTCATAAAACGGAGGAAAGGGTCCTGAAAGATATTGTTAATAGAAACGTTATGCCTACAGACAAAAATCAGAAGATACAACTGACGATTTGCTATAAAACCAAGAAAACGGCCAGCCTACTCATGAGAAACTCTCCAGACACAAAGGAGAACGCTTTAAAAGAGACCAACGTCGTCCATGCCTTCAAATGCCCTCTTGGGGACTGTAAGCCTCAAAAAACTCAGTATATAGGCAAGACAACAACATCTCTTTCCAGGCAAATAACGATGCATAAGCAACAGGGCTCCATAAAGGAACATATAATCTCTTCCCACAACCAAACGATCACCAGAGAAATCTTAGCAAACAACACAGAAATCATTGATAGATACAGCGATAGCAGGCAGCTTGACATCTGCCAGGCACTACACATCATGCAGGAAGTCAACACCAGCAATCAACAGCCAATTAATGCACAACTATATTCTACCGACTTCAAGACTCCACTCCAATATAGAAGCATCAAGAAATATGGGCCAATAGGCCCTCTGCAATTACTTACATTCTTACCTTCAATACCCATTGTCTCGTGTTCTGGCTTGTGTTGAAAGTTTGTTTTCACTTCATTCAAAACTGTTGTAACATATCACCTCACCCAAATGCAGATATAAAAAATCGAAGATGTTTAAGCTCTATTCAGTTATAGTTGTGTGTGTGTGTAAACAAAAGTCTTTGAAAATGTAATAAGTTTTACGAAACGCGCAAAATATATATATATATATATATATATATATATATATATATATATATATATATATATATATATATATATATATATATATATATATATATATATATATATATATATATATATATATATATATATATATATATAGCATCAAGAAATATGCCTGCCCGCCATCTGAGGAGCTGGAGGAACTCGACAACCTATGACAACCATCTTTGTAACCCATATGTAACTCCCTTTTTTGTAACAAAGTTCAAATAAAGTAAATATATATGTGTACATACAAAAGAATGGGGGTGGTAGGAGAAGATAATATTAGTGTTCAGTGAGAAACCACAAGGTCTCCTCTGAATACTTTTTATTTTCTTCTCCGAGGCTATGGGTCCCCACATTGGCACCAGAGGTGGTACCCTCACAAACTTTAAAAAAAAAAAAAATATATATATATATATATATATATATATATATATATATGCGAACAAGCCTGAATGGTCCCCAGGACAATATGCAACTGAAAACTCACACCCCAGAAGTGACTCGAACCCATACTCCCAGATGCCACGCAACTGGTATGTACAAGACGCCTTAATCCACTTGACCATCACGACCGGACAAAATGAGGTGATAGCCGAGGCTATATGAACCACCCCACCGCCGGCACTCGGATAGTAATCTTGGGCATAGCATTTTACCAAATCACCTCATTCTTTGGGGCACACGTGAGGAACACAAATGCGAACAAGCCTGAATGGTCCCCAGGACAATATGCAACTGAAAACTCACACCCCAGAAGTGACTCGAACCCATACTCCCAGATGCCACGCAACTGGTATGTACAAGACGCCTTAATCCACTTGACCATCACGACCGGACAAAATGAGGTGATAGCCGAGGCTATATGAACCACCCCACCGCCGGCACTCGGATAGTAATCTTGGGCATAGCATTTTACCAAATCACCTCATTCTTTGGGGCACACGTGAGGAACACAAATGCGAACAAGCCTGAATGGTCCCCAGGACAATATGCAACTGAAAACTCACACCCCAGAAGTGACTCGAACCCATACTCCCAGATGCCACGCAACTGGTATGTACAAGACGCCTTAATCCACTTGACCATCACGACCGGACAAAATGAGGTGATAGCCGAGGCTATATGAACCACCCCACCGCCGGCACTCGGATAGTAATCTTGGGCATAGCATTTTACCAAATCACCTCATTCTTTGGGGCACACGTGAGGAACACAAATGCGAACAAGCCTGAATGGTCCCCAGGACAATATGCAACTGAAAACTCACACCCCAGAAGTGACTCGAACCCATACTCCCAGATGCCACGCAACTGGTATGTACAAGACGCCTTAATCCACTTGACCATCACGACCGGACAAAATGAGGTGATAGCCGAGGCTATATGAACCACCCCACCGCCGGCACTCGGATAGTAATCTTGGGCATAGCATTTTACCAAATCACCTCATTCTTTGGGGCACACATGAGGAACACAAATGCGAACAAGCCTGAATGGTCCCCAGGACAATATGCAACTGAAAACTCACACCCCAGAAGTGACTCGAACCCATACTCCCAGATGCCACGCAACTGGTATGTACAAGACGCCTTAATCCACTTGACCATCACGACCGGACAAAATGAGGTGATAGCCGAGGCTATATGAACCACCCCACCGCCGGCACTCGGATAGTAATCATGGGCATAGCATTTTACCAAATCACCTCATTCTTTGGGGCACACGTGAGGAACACAAATGCGAACATGCCTGAATGGTCCCCAGGACAATATGCAACTGAAAACTCACACCCCAGAAGTGACTCGAACCCATACTCCTCGATAATGAGGTGATAGCCTCGGCTATCACCTCATTTTGTCCGGTCGTGATGGTCAAGTGGATTAAGGCGTCTTGTACATACCAGTTGCGTGGCATCTGGGAGTATGGGTTCGAGTCACTTCTGGGGTGTGAGTTTTCAGTTGCATATTGTCCTGGGGACCATTCAGGCTTGTTCGCATTTGTGTTCCTCACGTGTGCCCCAAAGAATGAGGTGATTTGGTAAAATGCTATGCCCAAGATTACTATCCGAGTGCCGGCGGTGGGGTGGTTCATATAGCCTCGGCTATCACCTCATTTTGTCCGGTCGTGATGGTCAAGTGGATTAAGGCGTCTTGTACATACCAGTTGCGTGGCATCTGGGAGTATGGGTTCGAGTCACTTCTGGGGTGTGAGTTTTCAGTTGCATATTGTCCTGGGGACCATTCAGGCTTGTTCGCATTTGTGTTCCTCACATGTGCCCCAAAGAATGAGGTGATTTGGTAAAATGCTATGCCCAAGATTACTATCCGAGTGCCGGCGGTGGGGTGGTTCATATAGCCTCGGCTATCACCTCATTTTGTCCGGTCGTGATGGTCAAGTGGATTAAGGCGTCTTGTACATACCAGTTGCGTGGCATCTGGGAGTATGGGTTCGAGTCACTTCTGGGGTGTGAGTTTTCAGTTGCATATTGTCCTGGGGACCATTCAGGCTTGTTCGCATTTGTGTTCCTCACGTGTGCCCCAAAGAATGAGGTGATTTGGTAAAATGCTATGCCCAAGATTACTATCCGAGTGCCGGCGGTGGGGTGGTTCATATAGCCTCGGCTATCACCTCATTTTGTCCGGTCGTGATGGTCAAGTGGATTAAGGCGTCTTGTACATACCAGTTGCGTGGCATCTGGGAGTATGGGTTCGAGTCACTTCTGGGGTGTGAGTTTTCAGTTGCATATTGTCCTGGGGACCATTCAGGCTTGTTCGCATTTGTGTTCCTCACGTGTGCCCCAAAGAATGAGGTGATTTGGTAAAATGCTATGCCCAAGATTACTATCCGAGTGCCGGCGGTGGGGTGGTTCATATAGCCTCGGCTATCACCTCATTTTGTCCGGTCGTGATGGTCAAGTGGATTAAGGCGTCTTGTACATACCAGTTGCGTGGCATCTGGGAGTATGGGTTCGAGTCACTTCTGGGGTGTGAGTTTTCAGTTGCATATTGTCCTGGGGACCATTCAGGCTTGTTCGCATTTGTGTTCCTCACGTGTGCCCCAAAGAATGAGGTGATTTGGTAAAATGCTATGCCCAAGATTACTATCCGAGTGCCGGCGGTGGGGTGGTTCATATAGCCTCGGCTATCACCTCATTTTGTCCGGTCGTGATGGTCAAGTGGATTAAGGCGTCTTGTACATACCAGTTGCGTGGCATCTGGGAGTATGGGTTCGAGTCACTTCTGGGGTGTGAGTTTTCAGTTATATATATATATATATATATATATATATAAATAAAAATGAATTTTGGAGAATTGATTTTTGAATTACCTCCAACAGTGAAAAGAAATGTACGAAAGATTGAGAAAATTCGTGTTTTATATATATATATATATATATATATATATATATATATATATATATATATATATATATATATATATATATATATATATATATATATATATATATATATATATATATATATATATATATATATATGTATATTAATTTCATCAACACAAGACAGAACAAGAGGTGGCATTAATAGGGTATTAATTTCATAAACACAAGACAGAACACGAAACAATGGGTATTGAAATGGAAGTGATTGTAGAAAGCCTATTGGTCCATATTTCTTGATGCTTCTATATTGGAGCGGAGTCTTGAGGTGGGTAGAATATAGTTGTGCATTAATTGGCTGTTGATTGCTGGTGTTGACTTCTTAATGTGTATTGCCTCGCAAACATCAAGACGCCTGCTATCGCTGTATCTATCTATGATTTCTGTGTTGTTTACTAGGAGTTCTCTGGCGATGGTTTGGTTGTGGGAAGAGATTATATGTTCCTTAATGGAGCCCTGTTGTTTATGCATCGTTAAACGCCTAGAAAGAGATGTTGTTGTCTTGCCTATATACTGGGTTTTTTGGAGCTTACAGTCCCCAAGTGGGCATTTGAAGGCATAGACGACGTTGGTCTCTTTTAAAGCGTTCTGCTTTGTGTCTGGAGAGTTTCTCATGAGTAGGCTGGCCGTTTTTCTGGTTTTATAGTAAACCGTCAGTTGTATCCTCTGATTTTTGTCTGTAGGGATAACGTTTCTATTAACAATATCTTTCAGGACCCTTTACTCTGTTTTATGAGCTGTGGAAAAGAAGTTCCTGTAAAATAGTCTAATAGGGGGTATAGGTGTTGTGTTATTTGTCTCTTCAGAGGTTGCATGGCGTTTCATTTTCCTTCTTATGATGTCTTCGACGAAACCATTGGAGAAGCCGTTGTTGACTAGGACCTGCCTTACCCTACAGAGTTCTTCGTCGACTTGCTTCCATTCTGAGCTGTGGCTTAGAGCACGGTCGACATATGCGTTAACAACACTCCTCTTGTACCTGTCTGGGCAGTCGCTGTTGGCATTTAGGCACATTCCTATGTTTGTTTCCTTAGTGTAGACTGCAGTGTGGAAACCTCCGCTCTTTTCCATGACTGTTACATCTAGAAAGGGCAGCTTCCCATCTTTTTCCATCTCGTAAGTGAAACGCAGCACAGAACTCTTCTCAAAGGCCTCCTTCAGCTCCTGCAGATGTCTGACATCAGGTACCTGTGTAAAAATGTCGTCAACATACCTGCAGTATATGGCCGGTTTCAAGTTCATGTCGACTAAGACTTTTTGCTCGATGGTACCCATGTAGAAGTTTGCAAACAGGACACCTAGGGGAGAACCCATGGCGACCCCATCTACTTGCTTATACATGTGCCCATCCGGGCTCAAGAAGGGTGCCTCTTTAGTACAAGCTTGGAGTAGTTTCCTTAGGATATTTTCGGGTATGTCAAGAGGAGTACAGGCTGGATCACGATACACTCTGTCGGCTATCATCCCGATTGTCTCGTCCACAGGCACGTTGGTAAACAGCGATTCTAAGTCCAACGAGGCTCTTTTCCCTGTGGCCCGTGTGCCCCGCAGTAAGTCAACAAATTCCTTTGGAGACTTCAGGCAGTGTCATGTGGCACTGTATCAAAAGCTTTGCTAAAGTCAAGGTACACAACATCACTATCAACTGCCTCAACATCACTATCAACTGCCTGCTGGAATAAAAAGTTAGCAAATTTGTTAAACATGAACGGCCATTTAACAACGGCTTTGTTGGGCGAGTTAGGAGTGAGGAACTAATACAGAGATTTAGGACAGCCATTGAATTAGTTAGGAGCAAGGGAGGAATCTCGATCATATGTGGCATTCTTCCAAGAAAGGGAGTGGGAAATGAATGGATGTCAAGGGCACTTGGTGTCAATTGCCAACTGGAAAGATATTGCAAATCAAATGCAATATCTTTCATAGACAACTGGGAACACTTCTATGGAAGAAATGATATGTATGCTCGTGATGGGGTGCATCTATCGAGAGCTGGGGTTGTTGCTGTTGCGAACTCGTTGGAAAAAGTGGTTACAGGTGTTTGTTTGGATTTAAACTGTTAGTAGATAGAGGTATGGGAATTGATTTGGAGGAAGGAGATAATATAGGTATGTGTTTGTGGGAGAAAGGAATTGGCAAAATGATCAGGGAAAGAGAAGGGCCTCAAAATAACAATTCACTTAGGGTATATTACACTAACAGTAGAAGTCTAAGAAATAAAATTAACGAATTAAATGCTCTTGTCTGCACAGAAAAAATAGATATTATTGCACTTACCGAAACGTGGATGAATGTAGAAAATAGAGAACTATTAGCTGAATATCAAATAAATGGATTTAAACTATTTCACACAGATAGATATATTAGACGAGGAGGGGGAGTAGCCATATATGTTAGGGACAATTTGAAATGTAGTCTCAAAGAGGGAATCAAAACTGAGCCACACTCAGAAACTATTTGGATAGAATTATACGAAAAAGCAAATAATAGTATAATAGGAGTTATATATACGCCACCAAATTTAGACAGAATGGAAGCAAAGAATCTATGGGATGAAATATCTAGGGCATCTAGATCTAACAGTATTTACGTCATGGGTGACTTTAATTTTAGTGGAATAAACTGGTTGAACAAAACAGGGAATAGTGAAGCAGAAGATTTTCTAGAATTAATTGACGATTGCTTTCTTACGCAACACATTAAGGAACCAACACGGGAAAATAACATTTTAGATTTAGTGTTAACTAACAGGGAAACACAAATTAATGACATCGAAATAGGGAGTGAGCTAGGGAACAGTGATCACAAAGAAATCAGATTTAGCATAGAATGGAATAGACCTGTAGGAGAAAATTCTGTTAAAGTGCCAGATTTTCGAAAAGCTGATTTTAATAGCCTAAGAAATTCTTTGGGTCAAATTGATTGGAAAGTCTTGGGTATGGGGTGGAGGCCGGTCTTGGAGCGAGACATGAACCCAGCGATAGGTGACGTAAATGGGGATTTCGATGTGGATTCAATATATAACTTATTTAAGAACATTCTAAACAAAGCACAGGAACGTAGTATACTAGACAAATTGAATAGATCGAATACTAATGACCCAAAGTGGATAACAAAGAATTTGAAGAACCACAGTCGGTCAGTGAAGTCACAGTGAGAGGTTGTGTTAACCGGAGCTCCTGAGTGTTGTTATAGCAATATGGAAGTTGTAGTGAAGGACCTGGTGACTCTAGTGGGAGCCCTGAGGACAGAGTTGGACTCTCTGCGGGAGGAGGTGCGTCAGCTTAAAAAACTACGAGAAGTAACGAAGGAGGAGACCAGCAGTAAAGGGACCTCGTCTTGGAGAGTTGCGAAAGACAGGGGCCTTAAGAAGACTTTGATAAAGCCGCCTTCAAACGCCATAGCAACTTCAAATTCATTTGACGTTTTGGAGGACGAGTGCTGTGGAGAGACTGTGGATCGCGCAAAAGGGAAAGCAACGAAGAGAAAGGAAGCGCAGGCCCCTCAGAAAGTAAAGGAAGTACCTAAGCAAACATTAGTTGTGGGAGATTCCCAGATAAGGTATTTGGATAGAACGTTTTGTGCTAGAGATAGGGGGAACAGGTTAAGGGTTTGCTATCCCGGAGCTGGCATTGGTGATATTATAAACAACATGAATGATATTATGGCTGGTAATGGGAACAATCCCATTATTTGCATTAGCGTGGGAGGAAATGATGTTGGTCGAGTCAGGAGTGAGGAACTGATTCAGAGGTATAAAACAGCCATAGAGTTAGTTAGGAGCAAGGGAGGAATCCCGATCATATGTGGCATTCTTCCAAGAAAGGGAGTGGGAAATGAATGGATATCGAGGGCACTTGGTGTCAATTGCCGGCTGGAAAGATATTGCAAATCAAATGCAATATCTTTCATAGACAACTGGGAACACTTCTATGGAAGAAATGAAATGTATGCTCGTGATGGGGTGCATCTATCGAGAGCTGGGGTTGTTGCTGTTGCGAACTCGCTAGAAGAAGTGGTTAGAGGTGTTTGTTTGGGTTTAAACTGTTAGTAGATAGAGGTATGGGAATTGATTTGGAGGAAGGAGGTAATAAAAGTATGTGTTTGTGGGAGAAAGGAATTGGCAAAACGATCAGGGAAAGAGAAGGTCCGCAAAATAACAATTCACTTAGGGTATATTACACTAACAGTAGAAGTCTAAGAAATAAAATTAACGAATTAAATGCTCTTGTCTGCACAGAAAAAATAGATATTATTGCACTTACCGAAACGTGGATGAATGTAGAAAATAGAGAACTATTAGCTGAATATCAAATATATGGATTTAAACTATTTCACACAGATAGATATATTAGACGAGGAGGTGGAGTAGCCATATATGTTAGGGACAATTTGAAATGTAGTCTCAAAGAGGGAATCAAAACAGAGCCACACACAGAAACTATTTGGATTGAATTAAACGAAAAAGCTAATAATATTATAATAGGAGTAATATATAGGCCACCAAATTTAGACAGAATGGAAGCAAAACATCTATGGGATGAAATATCTAGAGCATCTAGATCTAACAGTATTTATGTCATGGGTGACTTTAATTTTAGCGGAATAAACTGGTTGAACAAAACAGGGAATAGTGAAGCAGAAGATTTTCTAGAATTAATTGACGATTGCTTTCTTACGCAACACATTAAGGAACCAACACGGGAAAATAATATTTTAGATTTAGTGTTAACTAACAGGGAAACGCAAATTAATGACATCGAAATAGGGAGTGAGCTAGGGAGCAGTGATCACAAAGAAATCAGATTTAGCATAGAATGGAATAGACCAGTAGGAGAAAATTCTGTTAAAGTGCCAGATTTTCGAAAAGCTGATTTTAATAGCCTAAGAAATTTTTTGGGTCAAATTGATTGGAAAGGCTTGGGTATGGGGTGTGGGCCGGTCTTGGAGCGAGACATGAACCCAGCGATAGGTGACTTAAATGGGGATTTCGATGTGGATTCAATATATAACTTATTTAAGAATATTCTAAACAAAGCACAGGAACGTAGTATACCATACAAATTGAATAGATCGTATACTAATGACCCAAAGTGGATAACAAAGAATTTGAAGAACCTTATAGGTAAAAAGAGAGCTTGGTACAAAAGGATTAAAAATGGGGAGGTCACTTTAGAACAGGAATTCGTACAACTGGTTAGAAATGTTAAAAAAGAGATAAGGAAAGCAAAAAGAAACTATGAAGTTCGCATAGCAGGGCAAGCAAAGACAAATCCTAAAGGGTTTTTTCAGTTATATCGTACTAAGACTAGGGAAAGGATAGGTCCATTAAAAACTGAGACAGGTCAAATAACAGATAGTGATGAAGAGATGAGTAGTATTTTTAATAAATATTTTGTATCTGTATTTACTAAAGAGGAACTTAACAATAAGCCTTCAGCCGAACAAGTCTATGTGGGTGGGGACGAGGACAGGTTGACGAGTTTAGCAGTTACCAGGGAGGATGTTCTTAAACAAATAGTAAAACTCAAACCAAACAAATCCCCAGGGCCGGATGAAGTGTTTGCTAGGGTGCTTAAAGAATGCAAAGAGGAGCTTTGTGACCCACTGTCAACCATATTTAATAAATCAATAGAGTCAGGCAGAGTGCCAGAGTTTTGGAAAGTTGCTAATGTGATACCAGTTTTTAAGAAAGGAGATAGATCACTTGCGTCTAACTATCGACCAATTAGCCTAACGTCTATTGTGGGAAAGTTACTCGAATCTATAATAGCAAATAAAATTCGTCTTCATCTTGAAAAACATAAATTAATAATTGAGTCGCAACATGGTTTTATAAATGGCCGTTCATGTTTAACAAATTTGTTATCTTTTTATTCTAGCATTGTTGAGGCAGTTGATAGTGGTAAGGATTGCGATGTTGTATACCTTGACTTTAGCAAAGCTTTTGATACAGTGCCACATGAAAGACTGATTAAAAAAATAGAGTCTCATGGTATTGGGGGTGCTATATTAAGCTGGATTAGGGCATGGCTATACCAAAGGAAACAGAGAGTTAGTATAAATGGAATCAAGTCAGAGTGGGAAAATGTTGTAAGTGGAGTGCCTCAAGGCTCTGTCCTGGGACCTCTGTTGTTTATAATATATATAAATGATTTAGATTCAGGTTTGAGTAGCAACATTTGCAAATTTGCCGATGATACGAAAATCGGTAGGGAAATTAATTCGGAGGAGGACTCACTATCACTTCAAGTTGATCTAGATAGGGTTTTGAAATGGTCAAAGGATTGGCAGATGCAGTTTAATGCTGATAAATGTAAAGTTCTGAGGTTAGGTAATGATGATAGAGTTACAAGATACGAGCTAGATGGTGTTGTGATTGCGAAGTCGGATTGCGAAAGGGATCTGGGAGTTATGATTAGTAAGAATTTAAAACAAAAGGATCAATGCATAAATGTTCGTAATAAGGCAAATCGGACACTTGGATTTATTAATCGCAGCGTTAGTAACAAGACACCTGGTGTGGTTCTCAAGCTATATCTTGCTCTAGTTAGGCCCCATTTAGATTATGCAGTTCAGTTTTGGTCGCCATATTATAGAATGGATATAAATTCACTTGAACGTGTCCAGCGTAGGATGACTAAGTTAATTCCCCAAATTAGAAATCTTTCATATGAAGAAAGATTAACAAAGCTTAAGTTGCATTCACTGGAAAGGCGAAGAGTTAGGGGTGACATGATAGAGGTTTACAAGTGGATGAATGGACATAACCGGGGGGATATTAATAGGGTATTAAAAGTATCAACACAGGACAGAACACGAAACAATGGATATAAATTGGATAAGTTTAGATTTAGGAAAGACTTGGGTAAATACTGGTTCAGTAACAGGGTTGTTGATTTGTGGAACCAATTGCCGCGTAACATTGTGGAGGTGGGGTCCCTCGATTGTTTCAAGCACGGGTTGGACAAGTATATGAGTGGGATTGGGTGGTTATAGAATAGGAGCTGCCTCGTATGGGCCAATAGGCCTTCTGCAGTTACCTTTGTTCTTATGTTCTTATGTTCTTATGTTCTTATGTTATAGGTAAAAAGAGAGCTTGGTACAAAAGGATTAAAAATGGGGAGGTCAATTTTGAACAGGAATTCGTACAACTGGTTAGAAATGTTAAAAAAGAGATAAGGAAAGCAAAAAGAAACTATGAAGTTCGCATAGCAGGGCAAGCAAAGACAAATCCTTAAGGGTTTTTTCAGTTATATCGTACTAAGACTAGGGAAAGGATAGGTCCATTAAAATCTGAGACAGGTCAAATAACAGATAGTGATGAAGAGATGAGTAGTATTTTTAATAAATATTTTGTATCTGTATTTACTAAAGAGGAACTTAACAATATGCCTTCAGCCGAACAAGTCTATGTGGGTGGGGATGAGGACAGGTTGACGAGTTTAGCAGTTACCAGGGAGGATGTTCTTAAACAAATAGTAAAACTCAAACCAAACAAATCCCCAGGGCCGGATGAAGCGTTTGCCAGGGTGCTTAAAGAATGCAAAGAGGAACTTTGTGACCAACTGTCAACCATATTTAATAAATCAATAGAGTCAGGCAGAGTGCCAGAGTTTTGGAAAGTTGCTAATGTGATACCATTTTTTAAGAAAGGAGATAGATCACTTGCGTCTAACTATCGACCAATTAGCCTAACGTCTATTGTGTGAAAGTTACTCGAATCAATAATAGCAAATAAAATTCGTCTTCATCTTGAAAAACATAAATTAGTAATTGAGTCGCAACATGGTTTTATAAATGGCCGTTCATGTTTAACAAATTTGTTATCTTTTTATTCTAGCATAGTTGAGGCAGTTGATAGTGGTAAGGATTGTGATGTTGTGTACCTTGACTTTAGCAAAGCTTTTGATGCAGTGCCACATGAAAGACTGATTAAAAAGATAGAGGCTCATGGTATTGGGGGTGCTATATTAAACTGGATTAGGGCATGGCTATACCAAAGGAAACAGAGTTAGTATAAATGGAGTCAAGTCAGAGTGGGAAATTGTTCTAAGTGGAGTGTCTCAAGGCTCTGTCCTGGGACCTCTGTTGTTTATAATATATATAAATGATTTAGATTCGGGTTTGAGTAGCAACATTTGCAAATTTGCCGATGATACGAAAATCGGTAGGGAAATTTAATCGGAGGAGGACTCACTATCACTTCAAGTTGATCTAGATAGGGTTTTGAAATGGCCAAAGGATTGGCAGAAGCAGTTTAATGCTGATAAATGTAAAGTTCTGAGGTTAGGTAATGATGATAGAGTTACAAGATACGAGGTAGATGGTGTTGAGATTGCGAAGTCGGATTGCGAAAGGGATCTGCGAGTTATGATTAGTAAGAATTTAAAACAAAAGGATCAGTGCATAAATGTTCGTAATAAGGCAAATTGGACACTTGGATTTATTAATCGCAGCGTTAGTAACAAGACACCTGGTGTGGTTCTAAAGCTATATCTTGCTCTAGTTAGGCCCCATTTAGATTTTGCAGTTCAGTTTTGGTCGCCATATTATAGAATGGATATAAATTCACTTGAACGTGTCCAGCGTAGGATGACTAAGTTAATTCCCCAAATTAGAAATCTTTCATATGAAGAAAGATTAACAAAGCTTAAGTTGCATTCACTGGAAAGGCGAAGAGTTAGGGGTGACATGATAGAGGTTTACAAGTGGGTGAATGGACATAACAAAGGTGATATTAATAGGGTATTAAGAGTATCAACACAAGACAGAACACGAAACAATGGGTATAAATTGGATAAGTTTAGATTTAGGAAAGACTTGGGTAAATACTGGTTCAGTAACAGGGTTGTTGATTTGTGGAACCAATTGCCGCGTAACATTGTGGAGGTGGGGTCCCTCGATTGTTTCAAGCATGGGTTGGACATGTATATGAATGGGATTGGGTGGTTATAAATAGGAGCTGCCTCGTATGGGCTAATAGGCCTTCTGCAGTTGCCTTTGTTCTTATGTTCTGATAAATGTAAAGTTCTGAGGCTAGGTAATAATGATAGAGTTACAAGATACGAGCTAGATGGTGTTGAGATTGCGAAGTCGGATTGCGAAAGGGATCTGGGAGTTATGATTAGTAAGAATTTAAAACAAAAGGATCAATGCATGAATGTTCGTAATAAGGCGAATAGGACACTGAGATTTATTAATCGAAGCGTTAGTAACAAGACACCTGGTGTGGTTCTTAAGCTATATCTTGCGCTGGTTAGGCCCCATTTAGATTTTGCAGTTCAGTTTTGGTCGCCATATTATTGAATGGATATAAATTCACTTGAACGTGTCCAGCGTAGGATGACTAAGTTAATTCCCCAAATTATAAATCTTTCATATGAAGAAAGATTAACAAAGCTTAAGTTGCATTCACTGGAAAGGCGAAGAGTTAAGAGTGACATGATAGAGGTTTACAAGTGGGTGAATGGACATAACAAACGGGATATTAATAGGGTATTAAAAGTATCAACACAAGACAGAACACGAAACAATGGGTATAAATTGGATAAGTTTAGTTTTAGGAAAGACTTGGGTAAATACTGGTTCAGTAACAGGGTTGTTGATTTCTGGAACCAATTACCGCGTAACGTGCTGGAGGTGGAGTCCCTCGACTGTTTCAAGCGCAGGTTGGACAAGTATATGAGTTGGATTGGGTGGTTATAGATAGGAGCTGCCTCGTATGGGCCAATAGGCCTTCTGCAGTTGCCTTTGTCCTCATGTTCTTATGTTCAAACCTGAATCTAAATCATTTATATATATATTATAAACAACAGAGGACCCAGGACAGAGCCCTGAGGTACTCCACTAACAACTTTATCCCACTCTGACTTAACCCCATTTATACTAACTCTCTGTTTCTTTTGGAATAGCCATGCCCTAATCCAAGCTAATATAGCACCCCCAATACCATGAGCTTCAATTTTTTTAATTAGTCTTTCATGTGGCACTGTATCAAAAGCTTTGCTAAAGTCAAGGTACACAACATCACAATCCTTACCACTATCAACTGCCTCAACTATGCTGGAATAAAAAGTTAGCAAATTTGTTAAACATGAACGGCCATTTGTAAAACCATGTTGCGACTCATTTATTAGTTTATTTTTTTCAAGATGGAGACGAATTGTATTTGTAATTATTGCTTCAAGTAACTTTCCCACAATAGACGTTGGGATTATTGGCCGAAAAATTGACGCAAGTGATCTATCTCCTTTCTTAAAAATTGGTACCACATTAGCTGCCTTCCATAAGAACATAAGAACATAAGAACAAAGGTAACTGCAGAAGGCCTATTGGCCCATACGAGGCAGCTCCTATTCTATAACCACCCAATCCCACTCATATACTTGTCCAACCCGTGCTTGAAACAATCGAGGGACCCCACCTCCACAATGTTACGCGGCAATTGGTTCCACAAATCAACAACCCTGTTACTGAACCAGTATTTACCCAAGTCTTTCCTAAATCTAAACTTATCCAATTTATACCCATTGTTTCGTGTTCTGTCCTGTGTTGATACTTTTAATACCCTATTAATATCCCCCCGGTTATGTCCATTCATCCACTTGTAAACCTCTATCATGTCACCCCTAACTCTTCGCCTTTCCAGTGAATGCAACTTAAGCTTTGTTAATCTTTCTTCATATGAAAGATTTCTAATTTGGGGAATTAACTTAGTCATCCTACGCTGGACACGTTCAAGTGAATTTATATCCATTGTTTGGGTTTAAACTGTTAGTAGATAGAGGTATGGGAATTGATTTGGAGGAAGGAGGTAATAAAAGTATGTGTTTGTGGGAGAAAGGAATTGGCAAAACGATCAGGGAAAGAGAAGGTCCGCAAAATAACAATTCACTTAGGGTATATTACACTAACAGTAGAAGTCTAAGAAATAAAATTAACGAATTAAATGCTCTTGTCTGCACAGAAAAAATAGATATTATTGCACTTACCGAAACGTGGATGAATGTAGAAAATAGAGAACTATTAGCTGAATATCAAATATATGGATTTAAACTATTTCACACAGATAGATATATTAGACGAGGAGGTGGAGTAGCCATATATGTTAGGGATAATTTGAAATGTAGTCTCAAAGAGGGAATCAAAACAGAGCCACACACAGAAACTATTTGGATTGAATTAAACGAAAAAGCTAATAATATTATAATAGGAGTAATATATAGGCCACCAAATTTAGACAGAATGGAAGCAAAGCATCTATGGGATGAAATATCTAGAGCATCTAGATCTAACAGTATTTATGTCATGGGTGACTTTAATTTTAGCGGAATAAACTGGTTGAACAAAACAGGGAATAGTGAAGCAGAAGATTTTCTAGAATTAATTGACGATTGCTTTCTTACGCAACACATTAAGGAACCAACACGGGAAAATAATATTTTAGATTTAGTGTTAACTAACAGGGAAACGCAAATTAATGACATCGAAATAGGGAGTGAGCTAGGGAGCAGTGATCACAAAGAAATCAGATTTAGCATAGAATGGAATAGACCAGTAGGAGAAAATTCTGTTAAAGTGCCAGATTTTCGAAAAGCTGATTTTAATAGCCTAAGAAATTTTTTGGGTCAAATTGATTGGAAAGGCTTGGGTATGGGGTGTGGGCCGGTCTTGGAGCGAGACATGAACCCAGCGATAGGTGACTTAAATGGGGATTTCGATGTGGATTCAATATATAACTTATTTAAGAATATTCTAAACAAAGCTCAGGAACGTAGTATACCATACAAATTGAATAGATCGTATACTAATGACCCAAAGTGGATAACAAAGAATTTGAAGAACCTTATAGGTAAAAAGAGAGCTTGGTACAAAAGGATTAAAAATGGGGAGGTCACTTTAGAACAGGAATTCGTACAACTGGTTAGGAATGTTAAAAAAGAGATAAGGAAAGCAAAAAGAAACTATGAAGTTCGCATAGCAGGGCGAGCAAAGACAAATCCTAAAGGGTTTTTTCAGTTATATCGTACTAAGACTAGGGAAAGGATAGGTCCATTAAAAACTGAGACAGGTCAAATAACAGATAGTGATGAAGAGATGAGTAGTATTTTTAATAAATATTTTGTATCTGTATTTACTAAAGAGGAACTTAACAATATGCCTACAGCCGAACAAGTCTATGTGGGTGGGGACGAGGACAGGTTGACGAGTTTAGCAGTTACCAGGGAGGATGTTCTTAAACAAATAGTAAAACTCAAACCAAACAAATCCCCAGGGCCGGATGAAGTGTTTGCTAGGGTGCTTAAAGAATGCAAAGAGGAGCTTTGTGACCCACTGTCAACCATATTTAATAAATCAATAGAGTCAGGCAGAGTGCCAGAGTTTTGGAAAGTTGCTAATGTGATACCAGTTTTTAAGAAAGGAGATAGATCACTTGCGTCTAACTATCGACCAATTAGCCTAACGTCTATTGTGGGAAAGTTACTCGAATCTATAATAGCAAATAAAATTCGTCTTCATCTTGAAAAACATAAATTAATAATTGAGTCGCAACATGGTTTTATAAATGGCCGTTCATGTTTAACAAATTTGTTATCTTTTTATTCTAGCATTGTTGAGGCAGTTGATAGTGGTAAGGATTGCGATGTTGTATACCTTGACTTTAGCAAAGCTTTTGATACAGTGCCACATGAAAGACTGATTAAAAAAATAGAGTCTCATGGTATTGGGGGTGCTATATTAAGCTGGATTAGGGCATGGCTATACCAAAGGAAACAGAGAGTTAGTATAAATGGAATCAAGTCAGTGTGGGAAAATGTTGTAAGTGGAGTGCCTCAAGGCTCTGTCCTGGGACCTCTGTTGTTTATAATATATATAAATGATTTAGATTCAGGTTTGAGTAGCAACATTTGCAAATTTGCCGATGATACGAAAATCGGTAGGGAAATTAATTCGGAGGAGGACTCACTATCACTTCAAGTTGATCTAGATAGGGTTTTGAAATGGTCAAAGGATTGGCAGATGCAGTTTAATGCTGATAAATGTAAAGTTCTGAGGTTAGGTAATGATGATAGAGTTACAAGATACGAGCTAGATGGTGTTGTGATTGCGAAGTCGGATTGCGAAAGGGATCTGGGAGTTATGATTAGTAAGAATTTAAAACAAAAGGATCAATGCATAAATGTTCGTAATAAGGCAAATCGGACACTTGGATTTATTAATCGCAGCGTTAGTAACAAGACACCTGGTGTGGTTCTCAAGCTATATCTTGCTCTAGTTAGGCCCCATTTAGATTATGCAGTTCAGTTTTGGTCGCCATATTATAGAATGGATATAAATTCACTTGAACGTGTCCAGCGTAGGATGACTAAGTTAATTCCCCAAATTAGAAATCTTTCATATGAAGAAAGATTAACAAAGCTTAAGTTGCATTCACTGGAAAGGCGAAGAGTTAGGGGTGACATGATAGAGGTTTACAAGTGGATGAATGGACATAACCGGGGGGATATTAATAGGGTATTAAAAGTATCAACACAGGACAGAACACGAAACAATGGATATAAATTGGATAAGTTTAGATTTAGGAAAGACTTGGGTAAATACTGGTTCAGTAACAGGGTTGTTGATTTGTGGAACCAATTGCCGCGTAACATTGTGGAGGTGGGGTCCCTCGATTGTTTCAAGCACGGGTTGGACATGTATATGAGTGGGATTGGGTGGTTATAGAATAGGAGCTGCCTCGTATGGGCCAATAGGCCTTCTGCAGTTACCTTTGTTCTTATGTTCTTATGTTCTTATGTTCTATAATATGGCGACCAAAACTGAACTGCATAATCTAAATGGGGCCTAACTAGAGCAAGATATAGCTTGAGAACCACACCAGGTGTCTTGTTACTAACGCTGCGATTAATAAATCCAAGTGTCCGATTTGCCTTATTACGAACATTTATGCATTGATCTTTTTGTTTTAAATTCTTACTAATCATAACTCCCAGATCCCTTTCGCAATCCGACTTCGCAATCACAACACCATCTAGCTCGTATCTTGTAACTCTATCATCATTACCTAACCTCAGAACTTTACATTTATCAGCATTAAACTGCATCTGCCAATCCTTTGACCATTTCAAAACCCTATCTAGATCAACTTGAAGTGATAGTGAGTCCTCCTCCGAATTAATTTCCCTACCGATTTTCGTATCATCGGCAAATTTGCAAATGTTGCTACTCAAACCTGAATCTAAATCATTTATATATATTATAAACAACAGAGGTCCCAGGACAGAGCCTTGAGGCACTCCACTTACAACATTTTCCCACTCTGACTTGATTCCATTTATACTAACTCTCTGTTTCCTTTGGTATAGCCATGCCCTAATCCAGCTTAATATAGCACCCCCAATACCATGAGACTCTATCTTTTTATGACTCTGACACTCTGCCTGACTCTATTGACACTTCCATGACTCTGGCACTCTGCCTGACTCTATTGATTTATTAAATATGGTAGACAGTGGCTCGGAAAGCTCCTCTTAGCATTCTTTAAGCACCCTGGCAAACACTTCATCCTGCCCTGGGGATTTGTTTAAGAACATAAGAACAAAGGCAACTGCAGAAGGCTTATTGGCCCATACGAGGCAGCTCCTATCTATAACCAACCAATCCCACTCATATACTTGTCCAACCTGCGCTTGGAACAATCGAGACAAAACAATTGAGTAGCAACATTTGCAAATTTGCCGATGATACGAAAATCGGTAGGGAAATTAATTCCGAGGAGGACTCACTATTACTTCAAGTTGATCTAGATAGGGTTTTGAAATGGTCAAAGGATTGGCAAATGCAGTTTAATGCTGATAAATGTAAAGTTCTGAGGCTAGGTAATGATGATAGAGTTACAAGATACGAGCTAGATGGTGTTGAGATTGCGAAAGGGATCTGGGAGTTATGATTAGTAAGAATTTAAAACAAAAGGATCAATGCATGAATGTTCGTAATATGGCGAATAGGACACTGGGATTTATTAATCGAAGCGTTAGTAACAACACACCTGGTGTGGTTCTTAAGCTATATCTTGCGCAGGTTAGACCCCATTTAGATTATGCAGTTCAGTTTTGGTCGCCATATTATTGAATGGATATAAATTCACTTGAACGTGTCCAGCGTAGGATGACTAAGTTAATTCCCCAAATTAGAAAACTTTCATATGAAGAAAGATTAACAAAGCTTAAGTTGCATTCACTGGAAAGGCGAAG
Source organism: Procambarus clarkii (assembly GCF_040958095.1). Taxonomy (NCBI): domain Eukaryota; kingdom Metazoa; phylum Arthropoda; class Malacostraca; order Decapoda; family Cambaridae; genus Procambarus; species Procambarus clarkii. The sequence continues at coordinate 10,824,261 of NC_091214.1, read as the reverse complement.
AGTTAGGGGTGACATGACATGAGGTTTACAAGTGGGTGAATGGACATAACAAAGGGGATATTAATAGGGTATTAAAAGTATCAACACAAGACAGAACACGAAACAATGGGTATAATTGGATAAGTTTAGTTTTAGGAAAGACTTGGGTAAATACTGGTTCAGTAACAGGGTTGTTGATTTGTGGAACCAATTACCGCGTAACGTGCTGGAGGTGGGGTCCCTCGATTGTTTCAAGCGCAGGTTGGACAAGTATATGAGTGGGATTGGGTGGTTATAGATAGGAGCTGCCTCGTATGGGCCAATAGGCCTTCTGCAGTTGCCTTTGTTCTTATGTTCTTAAACAAATCCCCAGGGCCGGATGAAGTGTTTGCCAGGGTGCTTAAAGAATGCAAAGAGGAGCTTTCCGAGCCACTGTCTACCATATTTAATAAATCAATAGAGTCAGGCAGAGTGCCAGAGTCATGGAAGGCAGCTAATGTAGTACCAATTTTTAAGGAGATAGATCACTTGCGTCAAACTATCGGCCAATTAGCCCAACGTCTATTGTGGGACAGTTACTTGAATCAATAATTGCAAATACAATTCGTCTCCATCTTGAAAAACATAAACTAATAAATGAGTCGCAACATGGTTTTACAAATGGCCGTTCATGTTTAACAAATTTGCTAACTTTTTATTCCAGCATAGTTGAGGCAGTTGATAGTGGTAAGGATTGTGATGTTGTGTACCTTGACATAAGAACATATGAACAAAGGCAACTGCAGAAGGCCTATTGGCCCATACGAGGCAGCTCCTATTTATAACCACTCAATCCCACTCATATACATGTCCAACCCATGCTTGAAACAATCGAGGGACCCCACCTCCACAATGTTACGCGGCAATTGGTTCCACAAATCAACAACCCTGTTACTGAACCAGTATTTACCCAAGTCTTTCCTAAATCTAAACTTGTCCAATTTAAACCCATTGTTTCTTGTTCTGTCTTGTGTTGATACTTTTAATACCCTATTAATATCCCCTTTGTTATGTCCATTCACCCACTTGTAAACCTCTATCATGTCACCCCTAACTCTTCGCCTTTCCAGTGAATGCAACTTAAGCTTTGATAGTCTTTCTTCATATGAAAGATTTCTAATTTGGGGAATTAACTTAGTCATCCTACGCTGGACACGTTCAAGTGAATTTATATCCATTCTATAATATGGCGACCAAAACTGAACTGCAAAATCTAAATGGGGCCTAACTAGAGCAAGATATAGCTTGAGAACCACACCAGGTGTCTTGTTACTAACGCTGCGATTAATAAATCCAAGTGTCCGATTTGCCTTATTACGAACATTTATGCATTGATCCTTTTGTTTTAAATTCTTACTAATCATAACTCCTAGATCCCTTTCGCAATCCGACTTCGCAATCTCAACACCATCTTGCTCGTATCTTGTAACTCTATCATCATTACCTAACCTCAGAACTTTACATTTATCAGCATTAAACTGCATCTGCCAATCCTTTGACCATTTCAAAACCCTATCTAGATCAACTTGAAGTGATAGTGAGTCCTCCTCCGAATTAATTTCCCTACCGATTTTCGTATCATCGGCAAATTTGCAAATGTTGCTACTCAAACCTGAATCTAAATCATTTATATATATTATAAACAAAAGAGGTCCAAGGACAGAGCCTTGAGGCACTCCACTTACAACATTTTCCCACTCTGACTTGACTCCATTTATACTAACTCTCTGTTTCCTTTGGTATAGCCATGCCCTAATCCAGTTTAATATAGCACCCCCAATACCATGAGCCTCTATCTTTTTAATCAGTCTTTCATGTGGCACTGTATCAAAAGCTTTGCTAAAGTCAAGGTACACAACATCACAATCCTTACCACTATCAACTGCCTCAACTATGCTAGAATAAAAAGATAACAAATTTGTTAAACATGAACGGCCATTTATAAAACCATGTTGCGACTCAATTATTAATTTATGTTTTTCAAGATGAAGACGAATTTTATTTGCTATTATAGATTCGAGTAACTTTCCCATAATAGACGTTAGGCTAATTGGTCGATAGTTAGACGCAAGTGATCTATCTCTTTTCTTAAAAACTGGTATCACATTAGCAACTTTCCAAAACTCTGGCACTCTGCCTGACTCTATTGATTTATTAAATATGGTTGACAGTGGGTCACAAAGCTCCTCTTTGCATTCTTTAAGCACCCTGGCAAACACTTCATCTGGCCTTGGGGATTTGTTTGGTTTGAGTTTTACTATTTGTTTAAGAACATCCACCCTGGTAACTGCTAAACTCGTCAACCTGTCCTCGTCCCCACCCACATAGACTTGTTCGGCTGAAGGCATATTGTTAAGTTCCTCTTTAGTAAATACAGATACAAAATATTTATTAAAAATACTACTCTTTGGATAGAACTTTTTGTGCTAGAGATAGGGGGAACAGGTTAAGGGTTTGCTATCCCGGAGCTGGCATTGGTGATATTATAAACAACATGAATGATATTATGGCTGGTAATGGGAACAATCCCATTATTTGCATTAGCGTGGGAGGAAATGATGTTGGTCGAGTCAGGAGTGAGGAACTGATTCAGAGGTATAAAACAGCCATAGAGTTAGTTAGGAGCAAGGGAGGAATCCCGATCATATGTGGCATTCTAATACTTTTGGATAGAACGTTTTGTGCTAGAGATAGGGGGAACAGGTTAAGGGTTTGCTATCCCGGAGCTGGCATTGGTGATATTATAAACAACATGAATGATATTATGGCTGGTAATGGGAACAATCCCATTATTTCCATTAGCGTGGGAGGAAATGATGTTGGTCGAGTCAGGAGTGAGGAACTGATTCAGAGGTATAAAACAGCCATAGAGTTAGTTAGGAGCAAGGGAGGAATCCCGATCATATGTGGCATTCTTCCAAGAAAGGGAGTGGGAAATGAATGGATATCGAGGGCACTTGGTGTCAATTGCCGGCTGGAAAGATATTGCAAATCAAATGCAATATCTTTCATAGACAACTGGGAACACTTCTATGGAAGAAATGAAATGTATGCTCGTGATGGGGTGCATCTATCGAGAGCTGGGGTTGTTGCTGTTGCGAACTCGCTAGAAGAAGTGGTTAGAGGTGTTTGTTTGGGTTTAAACTGTTAGTAGATAGAGGTATGGGAATTGATTTGGAGGAAGGAGGTAATAAAAGTATGTGTTTGTGGGAGAAAGGAATTGGCAAAACGATCAGGGAAAGAGAAGGTCCGCAAAATAACAATTCACTTAGGGTATATTACACTAACAGTAGAAGTCTAAGAAATAAAATTAACGAATTAAATGCTCTTGTCTGCACAGAAAAAATAGATATTATTGCACTTACCGAAACGTGGATGAATGTAGAAAATAGAGAACTATTAGCTGAATATCAAATATATGGATTTAAACTATTTCACACAGATAGATATATTAGACGAGGAGGTGGAGTAGCCATATATGTTAGGGACAATTTGAAATGTAGTCTCAAAGAGGGAATCAAAACAGAGCCACACACAGAAACTATTTGGATTGAATTAAACGAAAAAGCTAATAATATTATAATAGGAGTAATATATAGGCCACCAAATTTAGACAGAATGGAAGCAAAGCATCTATGGGATGAAATATCTAGGGCATCTAGATCTAACAGTATTTACGTCATGGGTGACTTTAATTTTAGTGGAATAAACTGGTTGAACAAAACAGGGAATAGTGAAGCAGAAGATTTTCTAGAATTAATTGACGATTGCTTTCTTACGCAACACATTAAGGAACCAACACGGGAAAATAATATTTTAGATTTAGTGTTAACTAACAGGGAAACGCAAATTAATGACATCGAAATAGGGAGTGAGCTAGGGAGCAGTGATCACAAAGAAATCAGATTTAGCATAGAATGGAATAGACCAGTAGGAGAAAATTCTGTTAAAGTGCCAGATTTTCGAAAAGCTGATTTTAATAGCCTAAGAAATTTTTTGGGTCAAATTGATTGGAAAGGCTTGGGTATGGGGTGTGGGCCGGTCTTGGAGCGAGACATGAACCCAGCGATAGGTGACTTAAATGGGGATTTCGATGTGGATTCAATATATAACTTATTTAAGAATATTCTAAACAAAGCACAGGAACGTAGTATACCATACAAATTGAATAGATCGTATACTAATGACCCAAAGTGGATAACAAAGAATTTGAAGAACCTTATAGGTAAAAAGAGAGCTTGGTACAAAAGGATTAAAAATGGGGAGGTCACTATAGAACAGGAATTCGTACAACTGGTTAGAAATGTTAAAAAAGAGATAAGGAAAGCAAAAAGAAACTATGAAGTTCGCATAGCAGGGCAAGCAAAGACAAATCCTAAAGGGTTTTTTCAGTTATATCTTACTAAGACTAGGGAAAGGATAGGTCCATTAAAAACTGAGACAGGTCAAATAACAGATAGTGATGAAGAGATGAGTACATAAGAACATAAGAACATAAGAACTATACGAACTTTATATACTTCGTATATTGCTATACGAACTTCATAGTTTCTTTTTGCTTTCCTTATCTCTTTTTTAACATTTCTAATCAGTTGTACGAATTCCTGTTCTAAAGTGACCTCCCCATTTTTAATCCTTTTGTACCAAGCTCTCTTTTTACCTATAAGGTTCTTCAAATTCTTTGTTATCCACTTTGGGTCATTAGTATTCGATCTATTCAATTTGTATGGTATACTACGTTCCTGTGCTTTGTTTAGAATATTCTTAAATAAGTTGTATATTGAATCCACATCGAAATCCCCATTTACGTCACCTATCGCTGGGTTCATGTCTCGCTCCAAGACCGGCCCCCACCCCATACCCAAGACTTTCCAATCAATTTGACCCAAAGAATTTCTTAGGCTATTAAAATCAGCTTTTCGAAAATCTGGCACTTTAACAGAAATTTCTCCTACAGGTCTATTCCATTCTATGCTAAATCTGATTTCTTTGTGATCACTGTTCCCTAGCTCACTCCCTATTTCGATGTCATTAATTTGTGTTTCCCTGTTAGTTAACACTAAATCTAAAATATTATTTTCCCGTGTTGGTTCCTTAATGTGTTGCGTAAGAAAGCAATCGTCAATTAATTCTAGAAAATCTTCTGCTTCACTATTCCCTGTTTTGTTCAACCAGTTTATTCCACTAAAATTAAAGTCACCCATGACGTAAATACTGTTAGATCTAGATGCCCTAGATATTTCATCCCATAGATGCTTTGCTTCCATTCTGTCTAAATTTGGTGGCCTATATATAACTCCTATTATAATATTATTTGATTTTTCGTATAATTCTATCCAAATAGTTTCTGAGTGTGGCTCAGTTTTGATTCCCTCTTTGAGACTACATTTCAAATTGTCCCTAACATATATGGCTACTCCCCCTCCTCGTCTAATATATCTGTGTGAAATAGTTTAAATCCATTTATCTGATATTCAGCTAATAGTTCTCTATTTTCTACATTCATCCACGTTTCGGTAAGTGCAATAATATCTATTTTTTCTGTGCAGACAAGAGCATTTAATTCGTTAATTTTATTTCTTAGACTTCTACTGTTAGTGTAATATACCCTAAGTGAATTGTTATTTTGAGGCCCTTCTCTTTCCCTGATCATTTTGCCAATTCCTTTCTCCCACAAACACATACTTTTATTATCTTCCTCCAAATCAATTCCCATACCTCTATCTACTAACAGTTTAAATTCAAACACCTGTAACCACTTCTTCCAACGAGTTCGCAACAGCAACAACCCCAGCTCTCGATAGATGCACCCCATCACGAGCATACATTTCATTTCTTCCAACTGTGTTCCCAGTTGTCTATGAAAGATATTGCATTTGATTTGCAATATCTTTCCAGCCGGCAATTGACACCAAGTGCCCTTGACATCCATTCATTTCCCACTCCCTTTCTTGGAAGAATGCCACATATGATCGGGATTCCTCCCTTGCGCCTAACTAATTCAATGGCTATCCTGAATCTCTGTATTAGTTCTTCACTCCTAACTCGTCCAACATCATTACCCCCTGCACTAATATAAATAATGGGTTTGTTCCCATTTCCTGTCATAATATCATTCATGTTTCCAACAATATCACCAATTCCAGCTCCCGGGTAGCAAACCCTTAATCTGTTCCCCCTATCTCTGGCACAAAACGTTCTGTCTAAATACCTCACCTGGGAATCTCCCACAACCAAAATTCGCTTCGATCCTCCCTTTTCCTTTCGAGCAGTTTGAGGGACCTGCGCTTTAATGCTCCTCGTTACTTTGTCTTTGCCACCTCGTTGAACAACAGGTTCAACACAGCACTCGTATGGGCCAATAGGCCTTCTGCAGTTGCCTTTGTTCTTATGTTCTTAAACAAATCCCCAGGGCCGGATGAAGTGTTTGCCAGGGTGCTTAAAGAATGCAAAGAGGAGCTTTCCGAGCCACTGTCTACCATATTTAATAAATCAATAGAGTCAGGCAGAGTGGACTCTGGCACAAAACGTTCTGTCTAAATACCTCACCTGGGAATCTCCCACAACCAAAATTCGCTTCGATCCTCCCTTTTCCTTTCGAGCAGTTTGAGGGACCTGCGCTTTAATGCTCCTCGTTACTTTGTCTTTGCCACCTCGTTGAACAACAGGTTCAACACAGCACTCGTCCTCAACACAGCACTCGTATGGGCCAATAGGCCTTCTGCAGTTGCCTTTGTTCTTAAACAAATCCCCAGGGCCGGATGAAGTGTTTGCCAGGGTGCTTAAAGAATGCAAAGAGGAGCTATCCGAGCCACTGTCTACCATATTTAATAAATCAATAGAGTCAGGCAGAGTGCCACAGTCATGGAAGGTAGCTAATGTGGTACCAATTTTTAAGAAAGGAGATAGATCACTTGCGTCAAACTTTCGGCCAATTATCCCAACGTCTATTGTGGGAAAGTTACTTGAATCAATAATTGCAAATACAATTCGTCTCCATCTTGAAAAACATAAACTAATAAATGAGTCGCAACATGGTTTTACAAATGGCCGTTCATGTTTAACAAATTTGCTAACTTTTTATTCCAGCATAGTTGAGGCAGTTGATAGTGGTAAGGATTGTGATGTTGTGTACCTTGACTTTAGCAAAGCTTTTGATACAGTGCCACATGAAAGACTAATTAAAAAAATAGAAGCTCATGGTATTGGGGGTGCTATATTAACTTGTATTAGGGCATGGCTATTCCAAAGGAAACAGAGAGTTAGTATAAATGGGGTTAAGTCAGAGTGGGATAAAGTTGTTAGTGGAGTACCTCAGGGCTCTGTCCTGGTACCTCTGTTGTTTATAATATATATAAATTATTTAGATTCTGGTTTGAGTAGCAACATTTGCAAATTTGCCGATGATACGAAAATCGGTAGGGAAATTAATTCGGAGGAGGACTCACTATCACTTCAAGTTGATCTAGATAGGGTTTTGAAATGGTCAAAGGATTGGCAAATGCAGTTTAATGCTGATAAATGTAAAGTTCAGAGGCTAGGTAATGATGGTTGAGTTACAAGATACGAGCTAGATGGTGTTGATATTGCGAAGTCGGATTGCGAAAGGGGTCTGGGAGTTATGATTAGTAAGAATTTAAAACAAAAGGATCAATGCATGAATGTTCGTAATAAGGCGAAAAGGACACTGGGATTTATTAATCGAAGCGTTAGTAACAAGACACCTGGTGTGGTTCTTAAGCTATATCTTGCGCTGGTTAGGCCCCATTTAGATTATGCAGTTCAGTTTTGGTCGCCATATTATTGAATGGATATAAATTCACTTGAACGTGTCCAGCGTAGGATGACTAAGTTAAATTCCCAAATTAGAAATCTTTCATATGAAGAAAGATTAACAAAGCTTAAGTTGCATTCACTGGAAAGGCGAAGAGTTAGGGGTGACATGATAGAGATTTACAAGTGGGTGAATGGACATAACAAAGGGGATATTAATAGGGTATTAAAAGTATCAACACAAGACAGAACACGAAACAATGGGTATAAATTGGATAAGTTTAGTTTTAGGAAAGACTTGGGTAAATACTGGTTCAGTAACAGGGGTGTTGATTTGTGGAACCAATTGCCGTGTAACGTGGTGGAGGTGGGGTCCCTCGATTGTTTCAAGCGCGGGTTGGACAAGTATATGAGTGGGATTGGGTGGTTATAGATAGGAGCTGCCTCGTATTTGCCAATAGGCCTTCTGCAGTTGCCTTTGTTCTTATGTTTTTAAACAAATCCCCAGGGCCGGATGAAGTGTTTGCCAGGGTGCTTAAAGAATGCAAAGAGGAGCTATCAGAGCCACTGTCTACCATATTTAATAAATCAATAGAGTCAGGCAGAGTGCCACAGTCATGGAAGGCAGCTAATGTGGTACCAATTTTTAAGAAAGGAGATAGATCACTTGCGTCAAACTTTCGGCCAATTATCCCAACGTCTATTGTGGGAAAGTTACTTGAATCAATAATTGCAAATACAATTCGTCTCCATCTTGAAAAACATAAACTAATAAATGAGTCGCAACATGGTTTTACAAATGGCCGTTCATGTTTAACAAATTTGCTAACTTTTTATTCCATCATAGTTGAGGCAGTTGATAGTGGTAAGGATTGTGATGTTGTGTACCTTGACTTTAGGAAAGCTTTTGATACAGTGCCACATGAAAGACTAATTAAAAAAATAGAAGCTCATGGTATTGGGGGTGCTATATTAACTTGGATTAGGGCATGGCTATTCCAAAGGAAACAGAGAGTTAGTATAAATGGGGTTAAGTCAGAGTGGGATAAAGTTGTTAGTGGAGTACCTCAGGGCTCTGTCCTGGTACCTCTGTTGTTTATAATATATATAAATGATTTAGATTCTGGTATGAGTAGCAACATTTGCAAATTTGTCGATGATACGAAAATCGGTAGGGAAATTAATTCGGAGGAGGACTCATTATCACTTCAAGTTGATCTAGATAGGGTTTTGAAATGGTCAAAGGATTGGCAAATGCAGTTTAATGCTGATAAATGTAAAGTTCAGAGGCTAGGTAATGATGGTAGAGTTACGAGATACGAGCTAGATGGTGTTGAGATTGCGAAGTCGGATTGCGAAAGGGATCTGGGAGTTATGATTAGTAAGAATTTAAAACAAAAGGATCAATGCATGAATGTTCGTAATAAGGCGAATAGGACACTGGGATTTATTAATCGAAGCGTTAGTAACAAGACACCTGGTGTGGTTCTTAAGCTATATCTTGCGCTGGTTAGGTCCCATTTAGATTATGCAGTTCAGTTTTGGTCGCCATATTATTGAATGGATATAAATTCACTTGAACGTGTCCAGCGTAGGATGACTAAGTTAATTCCCCAAATTAGAAATCTTTCATATGAAGAAAGATTAACAAAGCTAAAGTTGCATTCACTGGAAAGGCGAAGAGTTAGGGGTGACATGATAGAGGTTTACAAGTGGGTGAATGGACATAAAAAAGGGGATATTAATAGGGTATTAAAAGTATCATCATAAGACAGAACACGAAACAATGGGTATAAATTGGATAAATTTAGATTTAGGAAAGACTTGGGTAAATACTGGTTCAGTAACAGGGTTGTTGATTTGTGGAACCAATTGCCGCGTAACATTGTGGAGGTGGGGTCCCTCGATTGTTTCAAGCATGGGTTGGACATGTATATGAGTGACATGATAGAGGTTTACAAGTGGGTGAATGGACATAACAAAGGGGATATTAATAGGGTATTAAAAGTATCAACACAAGACAGAACACGAAACAATGGGTATAAATTGGATAAATTTAGATTTAGGAAAGACTTGGGTAAATACTGGTTCAGTAACAGGGTTGTTGATTTGTGGAACCAATTGCCGCGTAACATTGTGGAGGTGGGGTCCCTCGATTGTTTCAAGCATGGGTTGGACATGTATATGAGTGGGATTGGGTGGCTATAAATAGGAGCTGCCTCGTATGGGCCAATAGGCCTTCTGCAGTTGCCTTTGTCCTCATGTTCTTATGTTCAAACCTGAATCTAAATCATTTATATATATATTATAAACAACAGAGGACCCAGGACAGAGCCCTGAGGTACTCCACTAACAACTTTATCCCACTCTGACTTAACCCCATTTATACTAACTCTCTGTTTCTTTTGGAATAGCCATGCCCTAATCCAAGCTAATATAGCACCCCCAATACCATGAGCTTCAATTTTTTTAATTAGTCTTTCATGTGGCACTGTATCAAAAGCTTTGCTAAAGTCAAGGTACACAACATCACAATCCTTACCACTATCAACTGCCTCAACTATGCTGGAATAAAAAGTTAGCAAATTTGTTAAACATGAACGGCCATTTGTAAAACCATGTTGCGACTCATTTATTAGTTTATTTTTTTCAAGATGGAGACGAATTGTATTTGTAATTATTGCTTCAAGTAACTTTCCCACAATAGACGTTGGGATTATTGGCCGAAAAATTGACGCAAGTGATCTATCTCCTTTCTTAAAAATTGGTACCACATTAGCTGCCTTCCATAAGAACATAAGAACATAAGAACAAAGGTAACTGCAGAAGGCCTATTGGCCCATACGAGGCAGCTCCTATTCTATAACCACCCAATCCCACTCATATACTTGTCCAACCCGTGCTTGAAACAATCGAGGGACCCCACCTCCACAATGTTACGCGGCAATTGGTTCCACAAATCAACAACCCTGTTACTGAACCAGTATTTACCCAAGTCTTTCCTAAATCTAAACTTATCCAATTTATACCCATTGTTTCGTGTTCTGTCCTGTGTTGATACTTTTAATACCCTATTAATATCCCCCCGGTTATGTCCATTCATCCACTTGTAAACCTCTATCATGTCACCCCTAACTCTTCGCCTTTCCAGTGAATGCAACTTAAGCTTTGTTAATCTTTCTTCATATGAAAGATTTCTAATTTGGGGAATTAACTTAGTCATCCTACGCTGGACACGTTCAAGTGAATTTATATCCATTCTATAATATGGCGACCAAAACTGAACTGCATAATCTAAATGGGGCCTAACTAGAGCAAGATATAGCTTGAGAACCACACCAGGTGTCTTGTTACTAACGCTGCGATTAATAAATCCAAGTGTCCGATTTGCCTTATTACGAACATTTATGCATTGATCTTTTTGTTTTAAATTCTTACTAATCATAACTCCCAGATCCCTTTCGCAATCCGACTTCGCAATCACAACACCATCTAGCTCGTATCTTGTAACTCTATCATCATTACCTAACCTCAGAACTTTACATTTATCAGCATTAAACTGCATCTGCCAATCCTTTGACCATTTCAAAACCCTATCTAGATCAACTTGAAGTGATAGTGAGTCCTCCTCCGAATTAATTTCCCTACCGATTTTCGTATCATCGGCAAATTTGCAAATGTTGCTACTCAAACCTGAATCTAAATCATTTATATATATTATAAACAACAGAGGTCCCAGGACAGAGCCTTGAGGCACTCCACTTACAACATTTTCCCACTCTGACTTGATTCCATTTATACTAACTCTCTGTTTCCTTTGGTATAGCCATGCCCTAATCCAGCTTAATATAGCACCCCCAATACCATGAGACTCTATCTTTTTATGACTCTGACACTCTGCCTGACTCTATTGACACTTCCATGACTCTGGCACTCTGCCTGACTCTATTGATTTATTAAATATGGTAGACAGTGGCTCGGAAAGCTCCTCTTAGCATTCTTTAAGCACCCTGGCAAACACTTCATCCTGCCCTGGGGATTTGTTTAAGAACATAAGAACAAAGGCAACTGCAGAAGGCTTATTGGCCCATACGAGGCAGCTCCTATCTATAACCAACCAATCCCACTCATATACTTGTCCAACCTGCGCTTGGAACAATCGAGACAAAACAATTGAGTAGCAACATTTGCAAATTTGCCGATGATACGAAAATCGGTAGGGAAATTAATTCCGAGGAGGACTCACTATTACTTCAAGTTGATCTAGATAGGGTTTTGAAATGGTCAAAGGATTGGCAAATGCAGTTTAATGCTGATAAATGTAAAGTTCTGAGGCTAGGTAATGATGATAGAGTTACAAGATACGAGCTAGATGGTGTTGAGATTGCGAAAGGGATCTGGGAGTTATGATTAGTAAGAATTTAAAACAAAAGGATCAATGCATGAATGTTCGTAATATGGCGAATAGGACACTGGGATTTATTAATCGAAGCGTTAGTAACAACACACCTGGTGTGGTTCTTAAGCTATATCTTGCGCAGGTTAGACCCCATTTAGATTATGCAGTTCAGTTTTGGTCGCCATATTATTGAATGGATATAAATTCACTTGAACGTGTCCAGCGTAGGATGACTAAGTTAATTCCCCAAATTAGAAAACTTTCATATGAAGAAAGATTAACAAAGCTTAAGTTGCATTCACTGGAAAGGCGAAGAGTTAGGGGTGACATGACATGAGGTTTACAAGTGGGTGAATGGACATAACAAAGGGGATATTAATAGGGTATTAAAAGTATCAACACAAGACAGAACACGAAACAATGGGTATAATTGGATAAGTTTAGTTTTAGGAAAGACTTGGGTAAATACTGGTTCAGTAACAGGGTTGTTGATTTGTGGAACCAATTACCGCGTAACGTGCTGGAGGTGGGGTCCCTCGATTGTTTCAAGCGCAGGTTGGACAAGTATATGAGTGGGATTGGGTGGTTATAGATAGGAGCTGCCTCGTATGGGCCAATAGGCCTTCTGCAGTTGCCTTTGTTCTTATGTTCTTAAACAAATCCCCAGGGCCGGATGAAGTGTTTGCCAGGGTGCTTAAAGAATGCAAAGAGGAGCTTTCCGAGCCACTGTCTACCATATTTAATAAATCAATAGAGTCAGGCAGAGTGCCAGAGTCATGGAAGGCAGCTAATGTAGTACCAATTTTTAAGGAGATAGATCACTTGCGTCAAACTATCGGCCAATTAGCCCAACGTCTATTGTGGGACAGTTACTTGAATCAATAATTGCAAATACAATTCGTCTCCATCTTGAAAAACATAAACTAATAAATGAGTCGCAACATGGTTTTACAAATGGCCGTTCATGTTTAACAAATTTGCTAACTTTTTATTCCAGCATAGTTGAGGCAGTTGATAGTGGTAAGGATTGTGATGTTGTGTACCTTGACATAAGAACATATGAACAAAGGCAACTGCAGAAGGCCTATTGGCCCATACGAGGCAGCTCCTATTTATAACCACTCAATCCCACTCATATACATGTCCAACCCATGCTTGAAACAATCGAGGGACCCCACCTCCACAATGTTACGCGGCAATTGGTTCCACAAATCAACAACCCTGTTACTGAACCAGTATTTACCCAAGTCTTTCCTAAATCTAAACTTGTCCAATTTAAACCCATTGTTTCTTGTTCTGTCTTGTGTTGATACTTTTAATACCCTATTAATATCCCCTTTGTTATGTCCATTCACCCACTTGTAAACCTCTATCATGTCACCCCTAACTCTTCGCCTTTCCAGTGAATGCAACTTAAGCTTTGATAGTCTTTCTTCATATGAAAGATTTCTAATTTGGGGAATTAACTTAGTCATCCTACGCTGGACACGTTCAAGTGAATTTATATCCATTCTATAATATGGCGACCAAAACTGAACTGCAAAATCTAAATGGGGCCTAACTAGAGCAAGATATAGCTTGAGAACCACACCAGGTGTCTTGTTACTAACGCTGCGATTAATAAATCCAAGTGTCCGATTTGCCTTATTACGAACATTTATGCATTGATCCTTTTGTTTTAAATTCTTACTAATCATAACTCCTAGATCCCTTTCGCAATCCGACTTCGCAATCTCAACACCATCTTGCTCGTATCTTGTAACTCTATCATCATTACCTAACCTCAGAACTTTACATTTATCAGCATTAAACTGCATCTGCCAATCCTTTGACCATTTCAAAACCCTATCTAGATCAACTTGAAGTGATAGTGAGTCCTCCTCCGAATTAATTTCCCTACCGATTTTCGTATCATCGGCAAATTTGCAAATGTTGCTACTCAAACCTGAATCTAAATCATTTATATATATTATAAACAAAAGAGGTCCAAGGACAGAGCCTTGAGGCACTCCACTTACAACATTTTCCCACTCTGACTTGACTCCATTTATACTAACTCTCTGTTTCCTTTGGTATAGCCATGCCCTAATCCAGTTTAATATAGCACCCCCAATACCATGAGCCTCTATCTTTTTAATCAGTCTTTCATGTGGCACTGTATCAAAAGCTTTGCTAAAGTCAAGGTACACAACATCACAATCCTTACCACTATCAACTGCCTCAACTATGCTAGAATAAAAAGATAACAAATTTGTTAAACATGAACGGCCATTTATAAAACCATGTTGCGACTCAATTATTAATTTATGTTTTTCAAGATGAAGACGAATTTTATTTGCTATTATAGATTCGAGTAACTTTCCCATAATAGACGTTAGGCTAATTGGTCGATAGTTAGACGCAAGTGATCTATCTCTTTTCTTAAAAACTGGTATCACATTAGCAACTTTCCAAAACTCTGGCACTCTGCCTGACTCTATTGATTTATTAAATATGGTTGACAGTGGGTCACAAAGCTCCTCTTTGCATTCTTTAAGCACCCTGGCAAACACTTCATCTGGCCTTGGGGATTTGTTTGGTTTGAGTTTTACTATTTGTTTAAGAACATCCACCCTGGTAACTGCTAAACTCGTCAACCTGTCCTCGTCCCCACCCACATAGACTTGTTCGGCTGAAGGCATATTGTTAAGTTCCTCTTTAGTAAATACAGATACAAAATATTTATTAAAAATACTACTCTTTGGATAGAACTTTTTGTGCTAGAGATAGGGGGAACAGGTTAAGGGTTTGCTATCCCGGAGCTGGCATTGGTGATATTATAAACAACATGAATGATATTATGGCTGGTAATGGGAACAATCCCATTATTTGCATTAGCGTGGGAGGAAATGATGTTGGTCGAGTCAGGAGTGAGGAACTGATTCAGAGGTATAAAACAGCCATAGAGTTAGTTAGGAGCAAGGGAGGAATCCCGATCATATGTGGCATTCTAATACTTTTGGATAGAACGTTTTGTGCTAGAGATAGGGGGAACAGGTTAAGGGTTTGCTATCCCGGAGCTGGCATTGGTGATATTATAAACAACATGAATGATATTATGGCTGGTAATGGGAACAATCCCATTATTTCCATTAGCGTGGGAGGAAATGATGTTGGTCGAGTCAGGAGTGAGGAACTGATTCAGAGGTATAAAACAGCCATAGAGTTAGTTAGGAGCAAGGGAGGAATCCCGATCATATGTGGCATTCTTCCAAGAAAGGGAGTGGGAAATGAATGGATATCGAGGGCACTTGGTGTCAATTGCCGGCTGGAAAGATATTGCAAATCAAATGCAATATCTTTCATAGACAACTGGGAACACTTCTATGGAAGAAATGAAATGTATGCTCGTGATGGGGTGCATCTATCGAGAGCTGGGGTTGTTGCTGTTGCGAACTCGCTAGAAGAAGTGGTTAGAGGTGTTTGTTTGGGTTTAAACTGTTAGTAGATAGAGGTATGGGAATTGATTTGGAGGAAGGAGGTAATAAAAGTATGTGTTTGTGGGAGAAAGGAATTGGCAAAACGATCAGGGAAAGAGAAGGTCCGCAAAATAACAATTCACTTAGGGTATATTACACTAACAGTAGAAGTCTAAGAAATAAAATTAACGAATTAAATGCTCTTGTCTGCACAGAAAAAATAGATATTATTGCACTTACCGAAACGTGGATGAATGTAGAAAATAGAGAACTATTAGCTGAATATCAAATATATGGATTTAAACTATTTCACACAGATAGATATATTAGACGAGGAGGTGGAGTAGCCATATATGTTAGGGACAATTTGAAATGTAGTCTCAAAGAGGGAATCAAAACAGAGCCACACACAGAAACTATTTGGATTGAATTAAACGAAAAAGCTAATAATATTATAATAGGAGTAATATATAGGCCACCAAATTTAGACAGAATGGAAGCAAAGCATCTATGGGATGAAATATCTAGGGCATCTAGATCTAACAGTATTTACGTCATGGGTGACTTTAATTTTAGTGGAATAAACTGGTTGAACAAAACAGGGAATAGTGAAGCAGAAGATTTTCTAGAATTAATTGACGATTGCTTTCTTACGCAACACATTAAGGAACCAACACGGGAAAATAATATTTTAGATTTAGTGTTAACTAACAGGGAAACGCAAATTAATGACATCGAAATAGGGAGTGAGCTAGGGAGCAGTGATCACAAAGAAATCAGATTTAGCATAGAATGGAATAGACCAGTAGGAGAAAATTCTGTTAAAGTGCCAGATTTTCGAAAAGCTGATTTTAATAGCCTAAGAAATTTTTTGGGTCAAATTGATTGGAAAGGCTTGGGTATGGGGTGTGGGCCGGTCTTGGAGCGAGACATGAACCCAGCGATAGGTGACTTAAATGGGGATTTCGATGTGGATTCAATATATAACTTATTTAAGAATATTCTAAACAAAGCACAGGAACGTAGTATACCATACAAATTGAATAGATCGTATACTAATGACCCAAAGTGGATAACAAAGAATTTGAAGAACCTTATAGGTAAAAAGAGAGCTTGGTACAAAAGGATTAAAAATGGGGAGGTCACTATAGAACAGGAATTCGTACAACTGGTTAGAAATGTTAAAAAAGAGATAAGGAAAGCAAAAAGAAACTATGAAGTTCGCATAGCAGGGCAAGCAAAGACAAATCCTAAAGGGTTTTTTCAGTTATATCTTACTAAGACTAGGGAAAGGATAGGTCCATTAAAAACTGAGACAGGTCAAATAACAGATAGTGATGAAGAGATGAGTAGTATTTTTAATAAATATTTTGTATCTGTATTTACTAAAGAGGAACTTAACAATATGCCTTCAGCCGAACAAGTCTATGTGGGTGGGGACGAGGACAGGTTGACGAGTTTAGCAGTTACCAGGGAGGATGTTCTTAAACAAATAGTAAAACTCAAACCAAACAAATCCCCAGGGCCGGATGAAGTGTTTGCTAGGGTGCTTAAAGAATGCAAAGAGGAGCTTTGTGACCCACTGTCAACCATATTTAATAAATCAATAGAGTCAGGCAGAGTGCCAGAGTTTTGGAAAGTTGCTAATGTGATACCAGTTTTTAAGAAAGGAGATAGATCACTTGCGTCTAACTATCGACCAATTAGCCTAACGTCTATTGTGGGAAAGTTACTCGAATCTATAATAGCAAATAAAATTCGTCTTCATCTTGAAAAACATAAATTAATAATTGAGTCGCAACATGGTTTTATAAATGGCCGTTCATGTTTAACAAATTTGTTATCTTTTTATTCTAGCATTGTTGAGGCAGTTGATAGTGGTAAGGATTGCGATGTTGTATACCTTGACTTTAGCAAAGCTTTTGATACAGTGCCACATGAAAGACTGATTAAAAAAATAGAGTCTCATGGTATTGGGGGTGCTATATTAAGCTGGATTAGGGCATGGCTATACCAAAGGAAACAGAGAGTTAGTATAAATGGAATCAAGTCAGAGTGGGAAAATGTTGTAAGTGGAGTGCCTCAAGGCTCTGTCCTGGGACCTCTGTTGTTTATAATATATATAAATGATTTAGATTCAGGTTTGAGTAGCAACATTTGCAAATTTGCCGATGATACGAAAATCGGTAGGGAAATTAATTCGGAGGAGGACTCACTATCACTTCAAGTTGATCTAGATAGGGTTTTGAAATGGTCAAAGGATTGGCAGATGCAGTTTAATGCTGATAAATGTAAAGTTCTGAGGTTAGGTAATGATGATAGAGTTACAAGATACGAGCTAGATGGTGTTGTGATTGCGAAGTCGGATTGCGAAAGGGATCTGGGAGTTATGATTAGTAAGAATTTAAAACAAAAGGATCAATGCATAAATGTTCGTAATAAGGCAAATCGGACACTTGGATTTATTAATCGCAGCGTTAGTAACAAGACACCTGGTGTGGTTCTCAAGCTATATCTTGCTCTAGTTAGGCCCCATTTAGATTATGCAGTTCAGTTTTGGTCGCCATATTATAGAATGGATATAAATTCACTTGAACGTGTCCAGCGTAGGATGACTAAGTTAATTCCCCAAATTAGAAATCTTTCATATGAAGAAAGATTAACAAAGCTTAAGTTGCATTCACTGGAAAGGCGAAGAGTTAGGGGTGACATGATAGAGGTTTACAAGTGGATGAATGGACATAACCGGGGGGATATTAATAGGGTATTAAAAGTATCAACACAGGACAGAACACGAAACAATGGATATAAATTGGATAAGTTTAGATTTAGGAAAGACTTGGGTAAATACTGGTTCAGTAACAGGGTTGTTGATTTGTGGAACCAATTGCCGCGTAACATTGTGGAGGTGGGGTCCCTCAATTGTTTCAAGCACGGGTTGGACAAGTATATGAGTGGGATTGGGTGGTTATAGAATAGGAGCTGCCTCGTATGGGCCAATAGGCCTTCTGCAGTTACCTTTGTTCTTACATAAGAACATAAGAACATAAGAACAAAGGTAACTGCAGAAGGCCTATTGGCCCATACGAGGCAGCTCCTATTCTATAACCACCCAATCCCACTCATATACTTGTCCAACCCGTGCTTGAAACAATCGAGGGACCCCACCTCCACAATGTTACGCGGCAATTGGTTCCACAAATCAACAACCCTGTTACTGAACCAGTATTTACCCAAGTCTTTCCTAAATCTAAACTTATCCAATTTATATCCATTGTTTCGTGTTCTGTCCTGTGTTGATACTTTTAATACCCTATTAATATCCCCCCGGTTATGTCCATTCATCCACTTGTAAACCTCTATCATGTCACCCCTAACTCTTCGCCTTTCCAGTGAATGCAACTTAAGCTTTGTTAATCTTTCTTCATATGAAAGATTTCTAATTTGGGGAATTAACTTAGTCATCCTACGCTGGACACGTTCAAGTGAATTTATATCCATTCTATAATATGGCGACCAAAACTGAACTGCATAATCTAAATGGGGCCTAACTAGAGCAAGATATAGCTTGAGAACCACACCAGGTGTCTTGTTACTAACGCTGCGATTAATAAATCCAAGTGTCCGATTTGCCTTATTACGAACATTTATGCATTGATCCTTTTGTTTTAAATTCTTACTAATCATAACTCCCAGATCCCTTTCGCAATCCGACTTCGCAATCACAACACCATCTAGCTCGTATCTTGTAACTCTATCATCATTACCTAACCTCAGAACTTTACATTTATCAGCATTAAACTGCATCTGCCAATCCTTTGACCATTTCAAAACCCTATCTAGATCAACTTGAAGTGATAGTGAGTCCTCCTCCGAATTAATTTCCCTACCGATTTTCGTATCATCGGCAAATTTGCAAATGTTGCTACTCAAACCTGAATCTAAATCATTTATATATATTATAAACAACAGAGGTCCCAGGACAGAGCCTTGAGGCACTCCACTTACAACATTTTCCCACTCTGACTTGATTCCATTTATACTAACTCTCTGTTTCCTTTGGTATAGCCATGCCCTAATCCAGCTTAATATAGCACCCCCAATACCATGAGACTCTATTTTTTTAATCAGTCTTTCATGTGGCACTGTATCAAAAGCTTTGCTAAAGTCAAGGTATACAACATCGCAATCCTTACCACTATCAACTGCCTCAACAATGCTAGAATAAAAAGATAACAAATTTGTTAAACATGAACGGCCATTTATAAAACCATGTTGCGACTCAATTATTAATTTATGTTTTTCAAGATGAAGACGAATTTTATTTGCTATTATAGATTCGAGTAACTTTCCCACAATAGACGTTAGGCTAATTGGTCGATAGTTAGACGCAAGTGATCTATCTCCTTTCTTAAAAACTGGTATCACATTAGCAACTTTCCAAAACTCTGGCACTCTGCCTGACTCTATTGATTTATTAAATATGGTTGACAGTGGGTCACAAAGCTCCTCTTTGCATTCTTTAAGCACCCTAGCAAACACTTCATCCGGCCCTGGGGATTTGTTTGGTTTGAGTTTTACTATTTGTTTAAGAACATCCTCCCTGGTAACTGCTAAACTCGTCAACCTGTCCTCGTCCCCACCCACATAGACTTGTTCGGCTGAAGGCATATTGTTAAGTTCCTCTTTAGTAAATACAGATACAAAATATTTATTAAAAATACTACTCATCTCTTCATCACTATCTGTTATTTGACCTGTCTCAGTTTTTAATGGACCTATCCTTTCCCTAGTCTTAGTACGATATAACTGAAAAAACCCTTTAGGATTTGTCTTTGCTTGCCCTGCTATGCGAACTTCATAGTTTCTTTTTGCTTTCCTTATCTCTTTTTTAACATTTCTAACCAGTTGTACGAATTCCTGTTCTAAAGTGACCTCCCCATTTTTAATCCTTTTGTACCAAGCTCTCTTTTTACCTATAAGGTTCTTCAAATTCTTTGTTATCCACTTTGGGTCATTAGTATACGATCTATTCAATTTGTATGGTATACTACGTTCCTGTGCTTTGTTTAGAATATTCTTAAATAAGTTATATATTGAATCCACATCGAAATCCCCATTTAAGTCACCTATCGCTGGGTTCATGTCTCGCTCCAAGACCGGCCCACACCCCATACCCAAGCCTTTCCAATCAATTTGACCCAAAAAATTTCTTAGGCTATTAAAATCAGCTTTTCGAAAATCTGGCACTTTAACAGAATTTTCTCCTACTGGTCTATTCCATTCTATGCTAAATCTGATTTCTTTGTGATCACTGCTCCCTAGCTCACTCCCTATTTCGATGTCATTAATTTGCGTTTCCCTGTTAGTTAACACTAAATCTAAAATATTATTTTCCCGTGTTGGTTCCTTAATGTGTTGCGTAAGAAAGCAATCGTCAATTAATTCTAGAAAATCTTCTGCTTCACTATTCCCTGTTTTGTTCAACCAGTTTATTCCACTAAAATTAAAGTCACCCATGACATAAATACTGTTAGATCTAGATGCTCTAGATATTTCATCCCATAGATGCTTTGCTTCCATTCTGTCTAAATTTGGTGGCCTATATATTACTCCTATTATAATATTATTAGCTTTTTCGTTTAATTCAATCCAAATAGTTTCTGTGTGTGGCTCTGTTTTGATTCCCTCTTTGAGACTACATTTCAAATTGTCCCTAACATATATGGCTACTCCACCTCCTCGTCTAATATATCTATCTGTGTGAAATAGTTTAAATCCATATATTTGATATTCAGCTAATAGTTCTCTATTTTCTACATTCATCCACGTTTCGGTAAGTGCAATAATATCTATTTTTTCTGTGCAGACAAGAGCATTTAATTCGTTAATTTTATTTCTTAGACTTCTACTGTTAGTGTAATATACCCTAAGTGAATTGTTATTTTGCGGACCTTCTCTTTCCCTGATCGTTTTGCCAATTCCTTTCTCCCACAAACACATACTTTTATTACCTCCTTCCTCCAAATCAATTCCCATACCGCTATCTACTAACAGTTTAAACCCAAACAGTTTAAACCCTTCTTATGTTCTTATGTTCTTATGTTCTTATGTACTCATCTCTTCATCACTATCTGTTATTTGACCTGTCTCAGTTTTTAATGAACCTATCCTTTCCCTAGTCTTAGTACGATATAACTGAAAAAACCCTTTAGGATTTATCTTTGCTTGCCTTGCTATACGAACTTCATAGTTTCTTTTTGCTTTCCTTATCTCTTTTTTAACATTTCTAATCAGTTGTACGAATTCCTGTTCTAAAGTGACCTCCCCATTTTTAATCCTTTTGTACCAAGCTCTCTTTTTACCTATAAGGTTCTTCAAATTCTTTGTTATCCACTTTGGGTCATTAGTATTCGATCTATTCAATTTGTATGGTATACTACGTTCCTGTGCTTTGTTTAGAATATTCTTAAATAAGTTATATATTGAATCCACATCGAAATCCCCATTTACGTCACCTATCGCTGGGTTCATGTCTCGCTCCAAGACCGGCCCCCACCCCATACCCAAGACTTTCCAATCAATTTGACCCAAAGAATTTCTTAGGCTATTAAAATCAGCTTTTCGAAAATCTGGCACTTTAACAGAAATTTCTCCTACAGGTCTATTCCATTCTATGCTAAATCTGATTTCTTTGTGATCACTGTTCCCTAGCTCACTCCCTATTTCGATGTCATTAATTTGTGTTTCCCTGTTAGTTAACACTAAATCTAAAATATTATTTTCCCGTGTTGGTTCCTTAATGTGTTGCGTAAGAAAGCAATCGTCAATTAATTCTAGAAAATCTTCTGCTTCACTATTCCCTGTTTTGTTCAACCAGTTTATTCCACTAAAATTAAAGTCACCCATGACGTAAATACTGTTAGATCTAGATGCCCTAGATATTTCATCCCATAGATGCTTTGCTTCCATTCTGTCTAAATTTGGTGGCCTATATATAACTCCTATTATAATATTATTTGATTTTTCGTATAATTCTATCCAAATAGTTTCTGAGTGTGGCTCAGTTTTGATTCCCTCTTTGAGACTACATTTCAAATTGTCCCTAACATATATGGCTACTCCCCCTCCTCGTCTAATATATCTGTGTGAAATAGTTTAAATCCATTTATCTGATATTCAGCTAATAGTTCTCTATTTTCTACATTCATCCACGTTTCGGTAAGTGCAATAATATCTATTTTTTCTGTGCAGACAAGAGCATTTAATTCGTTAATTTTATTTCTTAGACTTCTACTGTTAGTGTAATATACCCTAAGTGAATTGTTATTTTGAGGCCCTTCTCTTTCCCTGATCATTTTGCCAATTCCTTTCTCCCACAAACACATACTTTTATTATCTTCCTCCAAATCAATTCCCATACCTCTATCTACTAACAGTTTAAATTCAAACACCTGTAACCACTTCTTCCAACGAGTTCGCAACAGCAACAACCCCAGCTCTCGATAGATGCACCCCATCACGAGCATACATTTCATTTCTTCCAACTGTGTTCCCAGTTGTCTATGAAAGATATTGCATTTGATTTGCAATATCTTTCCAGCCGGCAATTGACACCAAGTGCCCTTGACATCCATTCATTTCCCACTCCCTTTCTTGGAAGAATGCCACATATGATCGGGATTCCTCCCTTGCGCCTAACTAATTCAATGGCTATCCTGAATCTCTGTATTAGTTCTTCACTCCTAACTCGTCCAACATCATTACCCCCTGCACTAATATAAATAATGGGTTTGTTCCCATTTCCTGTCATAATATCATTCATGTTTCCAACAATATCACCAATTCCAGCTCCCGGGTAGCAAACCCTTAATCTGTTCCCCCTATCTCTGGCACAAAACGTTCTGTCTAAATACCTCACCTGGGAATCTCCCACAACCAAAATTCGCTTCGATCCTCCCTTTTCCTTTCGAGCAGTTTGAGGGACCTGCGCTTTAATGCTCCTCGTTACTTTGTCTTTGCCACCTCGTTGAACAACAGGTTCAACACAGCACTCGTATGGGCCAATAGGCCTTCTGCAGTTGCCTTTGTTCTTATGTTCTTAAACAAATCCCCAGGGCCGGATGAAGTGTTTGCCAGGGTGCTTAAAGAATGCAAAGAGGAGCTTTCCGAGCCACTGTCTACCATATTTAATAAATCAATAGAGTCAGGCAGAGTGGACTCTGGCACAAAACGTTCTGTCTAAATACCTCACCTGGGAATCTCCCACAACCAAAATTCGCTTCGATCCTCCCTTTTCCTTTCGAGCAGTTTGAGGGACCTGCGCTTTAATGCTCCTCGTTACTTTGTCTTTGCCACCTCGTTGAACAACAGGTTCAACACAGCACTCGTCCTCAACACAGCACTCGTATGGGCCAATAGGCCTTCTGCAGTTGCCTTTGTTCTTAAACAAATCCCCAGGGCCGGATGAAGTGTTTGCCAGGGTGCTTAAAGAATGCAAAGAGGAGCTATCCGAGCCACTGTCTACCATATTTAATAAATCAATAGAGTCAGGCAGAGTGCCACAGTCATGGAAGGTAGCTAATGTGGTACCAATTTTTAAGAAAGGAGATAGATCACTTGCGTCAAACTTTCGGCCAATTATCCCAACGTCTATTGTGGGAAAGTTACTTGAATCAATAATTGCAAATACAATTCGTCTCCATCTTGAAAAACATAAACTAATAAATGAGTCGCAACATGGTTTTACAAATGGCCGTTCATGTTTAACAAATTTGCTAACTTTTTATTCCAGCATAGTTGAGGCAGTTGATAGTGGTAAGGATTGTGATGTTGTGTACCTTGACTTTAGCAAAGCTTTTGATACAGTGCCACATGAAAGACTAATTAAAAAAATAGAAGCTCATGGTATTGGGGGTGCTATATTAACTTGTATTAGGGCATGGCTATTCCAAAGGAAACAGAGAGTTAGTATAAATGGGGTTAAGTCAGAGTGGGATAAAGTTGTTAGTGGAGTACCTCAGGGCTCTGTCCTGGTACCTCTGTTGTTTATAATATATATAAATTATTTAGATTCTGGTTTGAGTAGCAACATTTGCAAATTTGCCGATGATACGAAAATCGGTAGGGAAATTAATTCGGAGGAGGACTCACTATCACTTCAAGTTGATCTAGATAGGGTTTTGAAATGGTCAAAGGATTAAGAACATAAGAACATAAGAACATAAGAACAAAGGTAACTGCAGAAGGCCTATTGGCCCATACGAGGCAGCTCCTATTCTATAACCACCCAATCCCACTCATATACTTGTCCAACCCGTGCTTGAAACAATCGAGGGACCCCACCTCCACAATGTTACGCGGCAATTGGTTCCACAAATCAACAACCCTGTTACTGAACCAGTATTTACCCAAGTCTTTCCTAAATCTAAACTTATCCAATTTATATCCATTGTTTCGTGTTCTGTCCTGTGTTGATACTTTTAATACCCTATTAATATCCCCCCGGTTATGTCCATTCATCCACTTGTAAACCTCTATCATGTCACCCCTAACTCTTCGCCTTTCCAGTGAATGCAACTTAAGCTTTGTTAATCTTTCTTCATATGAAAGATTTCTAATTTGGGGAATTAACTTAGTCATCCTACGCTGGACACGTTCAAGTGAATTTATATCCATTCTATAATATGGCGACCAAAACTGAACTGCATAATCTAAATGGGGCCTAACTAGAGCAAGATATAGCTTGAGAACCACACCAGGTGTCTTGTTACTAACGCTGCGATTAATAAATCCAAGTGTCCGATTTGCCTTATTACGAACATTTATGCATTGATCCTTTTGTTTTAAATTCTTACTAATCATAACTCCCAGATCCCTTTCGCAATCCGACTTCGCAATCACAACACCATCTAGCTCGTATCTTGTAACTCTATCATCATTACCTAACCTCAGAACTTTACATTTATCAGCATTAAACTGCATCTGCCAATCCTTTGACCATTTCAAAACCCTATCTAGATCAACTTGAAGTGATAGTGAGTCCTCCTCCGAATTAATTTCCCTACCGATTTTCGTATCATCGGCAAATTTGCAAATGTTGCTACTCAAACCTGAATCTAAATCATTTATATATATTATAAACAACAGAGGTCCCAGGACAGAGCCTTGAGGCACTCCACTTACAACATTTTCCCACTCTGACTTGATTCCATTTATACTAACTCTCTGTTTCCTTTGGTATAGCCATGCCCTAATCCAGCTTAATATAGCACCCCCAATACCATGAGACTCTATTTTTTTAATCAGTCTTTCATGTGGCACTGTATCAAAAGCTTTGCTAAAGTCAAGGTATACAACATCGCAATCCTTACCACTATCAACTGCCTCAACAATGCTAGAATAAAAAGATAACAAATTTGTTAAACATGAACGGCCATTTATAAAACCATGTTGCGACTCAATTATTAATTTATGTTTTTCAAGATGAAGACGAATTTTATTTGCTATTATAGATTCGAGTAACTTTCCCACAATAGACGTTAGGCTAATTGGTCGATAGTTAGACGCAAGTGATCTATCTCCTTTCTTAAAAACTGGTATCACATTAGCAACTTTCCAAAACTCTGGCACTCTGCCTGACTCTATTGATTTATTAAATATGGTTGACAGTGGGTCACAAAGCTCCTCTTTGCATTCTTTAAGCACCCTAGCAAACACTTCATCCGGCCCTGGGGATTTGTTTGGTTTGAGTTTTACTATTTGTTTAAGAACATCCTCCCTGGTAACTGCTAAACTCGTCAACCTGTCCTCGTCCCCACCCACATAGACTTGTTCGGCTGAAGACATATTGTTAAGTTCCTCTTTAGTAAATACAGATACAAAATATTTATTAAAAATACTACTCATCTCTTCATCACTATCTGTTATTTGACCTGTCTCAGTTTTTAATGGACCTATCCTTTCCCTAGTCTTAGTACGATATAACTGAAAAAACCCTTTAGGATTTGTCTTTGCTTGCCCTGCTATGCGAACTTCATAGTTTCTTTTTGCTTTCCTTATCTCTTTTTTAACATTTCTAACCAGTTGTACGAATTCCTGTTCTAAAGTGACCTCCCCATTTTTAATCCTTTTGTACCAAGCTCTCTTTTTACCTATAAGGTTCTTCAAATTCTTTGTTATCCACTTTGGGTCATTAGTATACGATCTATTCAATTTGTATGGTATACTACGTTCCTGTGCTTTGTTTAGAATATTCTTAAATAAGTTATATATTGAATCCACATCGAAATCCCCATTTAAGTCACCTATCGCTGGGTTCATGTCTCGCTCCAAGACCGGCCCACACCCCATACCCAAGCCTTTCCAATCAATTTGACCCAAGAAATTTCTTAGGCTATTAAAATCAGCTTTTCGAAAATCTGGCACTTTAACAGAATTTTCTCCTACTGGTCTATTCCATTCTATGCTAAATCTGATTTCTTTGTGATCACTGCTCCCTAGCTCACTCCCTATTTCGATGTCATTAATTTGCGTTTCCCTGTTAGTTAACACTAAATCTAAAATATTATTTTCCCGTGTTGGTTCCTTAATGTGTTGCGTAAGAAAGCAATCGTCAATTAATTCTAGAAAATCTTCTGCTTCACTATTCCCTGTTTTGTTCAACCAGTTTATTCCGCTAAAATTAAAGTCACCCATGACATAAATACTGTTAGATCTAGATGCTCTAGATATTTCATCCCATAGATGCTTTGCTTCCATTCTGTCTAAATTTGGTGGCCTATATATTACTCCTATTATAATATTATTAGCTTTTTCGTTTAATTCAATCCAAATAGTTTCTGTGTGGGGCTCTGTTTTGATTCCCTCTTTGAGACTACATTTCAAATTGTCCCTAACATATATGGCTACTCCACCTCCTCGTCTAATATATCTATCTGTGTGAAATAGTTTAAATCCATATATTTGATATTCAGCTAATAGTTCTCTATTTTCTACATTCATCCACGTTTCGGTAAGTGCAATAATATCTATTTTTTCTGTGCAGACAAGAGCATTTAATTCGTTAATTTTATTTCTTAGACTTCTACTGTTAGTGTAATATACCCTAAGTGAATTGTTATTTTGCGGACCTTCTCTTTCCCTGATCGTTTTGCCAATTCCTTTCTCCCACAAACACATACTTTTATTACCTCCTTCCTCCAAATCAATTCCCATACCTCTATCTACTAACAGTTTAAACCCAAACAAACACCTCTAACCACTTCTTCTAGCGAGTTCGCAACAGCAACAACCCCAGCTCTCGATAGATGCACCCCATCACGAGCATACATTTCATTTCTTCCATAGAAGTGTTCCCAGTTGTCTATGAAAGATATTGCATTTGATTTGCAATATCTTTCCAGCCGGCAATTGACACCAAGTGCCCTCGATATCCATTCATTTCCCACTCCCTTTCTTGGAAGAATGCCACATATGATCGGGATTCCTCCCTTGCTCCTAACTAACTCTATGGCTGTTTTATACCTCTGAATCAGTTCCTCACTCCTGACTCGACCAACATCATTTCCTCCCACGCTAATGCAAATAATGGGATTGTTCCCATTACCAGCCATAATATCATTCATGTTGTTTATAATATCACCAATGCCAGCTCCGGGATAGCAAACCCTTAACCTGTTCCCCCTATCTCTAGCACAAAACGTTCTATCCAAATACCTTATCTGGGAATCTCCCACAACTAATGTTTGCTTAGGTACTTCCTTTACTTTCTGAGGGGCCTGCGCTTCCTTTCTCTTCGTTGCTTTCCCTTTTGCGCGATCCACAGTCTCTCCACAGCACTCGTCCTCCAAAACGTCAAATGAATTTGAAGTTGCTATGGCGTTTGAAGGCGGCTTTATCAAAGTCTTCTTAAGGCCCCTGTCTTTCGCAACTCTCCAAGACGAGGTCCCTTTACTGCTGGTCTCCTCCTTCGTTACTTCTCGTTGTTTTTTAAGCTGACGCACCTCCTCCCGCAGAGAGTCCAACTCTGTCCTCAGGGCTCCCACTAGAGTCACCAGGTCCTTCACTACAACTTCCATATTGCTATGATAATATAACAACACTCAGGAGCTCCGGTTAACACAACCTCTTTTCAAATGATTGGCAAATGCAGTTTAATGCTGATAAATGTAAAGTTCAGAGGCTAGGTAATGATGGTTGAGTTACAAGATACGAGCTAGATGGTGTTGATATTGCGAAGTCGGATTGCGAAAGGGGTCTGGGAGTTATGATTAGTAAGAATTTAAAACAAAAGGATCAATGCATGAATGTTCGTAATAAGGCGAAAAGGACACTGGGATTTATTAATCGAAGCGTTAGTAACAAGACACCTGGTGTGGTTCTTAAGCTATATCTTGCGCTGGTTAGGCCCCATTTAGATTATGCAGTTCAGTTTTGGTCGCCATATTATTGAATGGATATAAATTCACTTGAACGTGTCCAGCGTAGGATGACTAAGTTAAATTCCCAAATTAGAAATCTTTCATATGAAGAAAGATTAACAAAGCTTAAGTTGCATTCACTGGAAAGGCGAAGAGTTAGGGGTGACATGATAGAGATTTACAAGTGGGTGAATGGACATAACAAAGGGGATATTAATAGGGTATTAAAAGTATCAACACAAGACAGAACACGAAACAATGGGTATAAATTGGATAAGTTTAGTTTTAGGAAAGACTTGGGTAAATACTGGTTCAGTAACAGGGGTGTTGATTTGTGGAACCAATTGCCGTGTAACGTGGTGGAGGTGGGGTCCCTCGATTGTTTCAAGCGCGGGTTGGACAAGTATATGAGTGGGATTGGGTGGTTATAGATAGGAGCTGCCTCGTATTTGCCAATAGGCCTTCTGCAGTTGCCTTTGTTCTTATGTTTTTAAACAAATCCCCAGGGCCGGATGAAGTGTTTGCCAGGGTGCTTAAAGAATGCAAAGAGGAGCTATCAGAGCCACTGTCTACCATATTTAATAAATCAATAGAGTCAGGCAGAGTGCCACAGTCATGGAAGGCAGCTAATGTGGTACCAATTTTTAAGAAAGGAGATAGATCACTTGCGTCAAACTTTCGGCCAATTATCCCAACGTCTATTGTGGGAAAGTTACTTGAATCAATAATTGCAAATACAATTCGTCTCCATCTTGAAAAACATAAACTAATAAATGAGTCGCAACATGGTTTTACAAATGGCCGTTCATGTTTAACAAATTTGCTAACTTTTTATTCCATCATAGTTGAGGCAGTTGATAGTGGTAAGGATTGTGATGTTGTGTACCTTGACTTTAGGAAAGCTTTTGATACAGTGCCACATGAAAGACTAATTAAAAAAATAGAAGCTCATGGTATTGGGGGTGCTATATTAACTTGGATTAGGGCATGGCTATTCCAAAGGAAACAGAGAGTTAGTATAAATGGGGTTAAGTCAGAGTGGGATAAAGTTGTTAGTGGAGTACCTCAGGGCTCTGTCCTGGTACCTCTGTTGTTTATAATATATATAAATGATTTAGATTCTGGTATGAGTAGCAACATTTGCAAATTTGTCGATGATACGAAAATCGGTAGGGAAATTAATTCGGAGGAGGACTCATTATCACTTCAAGTTGATCTAGATAGGGTTTTGAAATGGTCAAAGGATTGGCAAATGCAGTTTAATGCTGATAAATGTAAAGTTCAGAGGCTAGGTAATGATGGTAGAGTTACGAGATACGAGCTAGATGGTGTTGAGATTGCGAAGTCGGATTGCGAAAGGGATCTGGGAGTTATGATTAGTAAGAATTTAAAACAAAAGGATCAATGCATGAATGTTCGTAATAAGGCGAATAGGACACTGGGATTTATTAATCGAAGCGTTAGTAACAAGACACCTGGTGTGGTTCTTAAGCTATATCTTGCGCTGGTTAGGTCCCATTTAGATTATGCAGTTCAGTTTTGGTCGCCATATTATTGAATGGATATAAATTCACTTGAACGTGTCCAGCGTAGGATGACTAAGTTAATTCCCCAAATTAGAAATCTTTCATATGAAGAAAGATTAACAAAGCTAAAGTTGCATTCACTGGAAAGGCGAAGAGTTAGGGGTGACATGATAGAGGTTTACAAGTGGGTGAATGGACATAAAAAAGGGGATATTAATAGGGTATTAAAAGTATCATCATAAGACAGAACACGAAACAATGGGTATAAATTGGATAAATTTAGATTTAGGAAAGACTTGGGTAAATACTGGTTCAGTAACAGGGTTGTTGATTTGTGGAACCAATTGCCGCGTAACATTGTGGAGGTGGGGTCCCTCGATTGTTTCAAGCATGGGTTGGACATGTATATGAGTGACATGATAGAGGTTTACAAGTGGGTGAATGGACATAACAAAGGGGATATTAATAGGGTATTAAAAGTATCAACACAAGACAGAACACGAAACAATGGGTATAAATTGGATAAATTTAGATTTAGGAAAGACTTGGGTAAATACTGGTTCAGTAACAGGGTTGTTGATTTGTGGAACCAATTGCCGCGTAACATTGTGGAGGTGGGGTCCCTCGATTGTTTCAAGCATGGGTTGGACATGTATATGAGTGGGATTGGGTGGCTATAAATAGGAGCTGCCTCGTATGGGCCAACAGGCCGTCTGCAGTTGCCTTTGTTATTATGTTCTTATGTTTTAATACCCTATTAATATCCCCTTTGTTATGTCCATTCACCCACTTGTAAACCTCTATCATGTCACCCCTAACTCTTCGTCTTTCAGTAAATGCAACTTAAGCTTTGTTAATCTTTCTTCATATGAAAGATTTCTAATTTGGGGAATTAACTTAGTCATCCTACGCTGGACACGTTCAAGTGAATTTATATCCATTCTATGATATGGCGACCAAAACTGAACTGTATAATTTAAATGGGGCCTAACTAGAGCAAGATATAGCTTGAGAACCACACCAGGTGTCTTGTTACTAACGCTGCGATTAATAAATCCAAGTGTCCGATTTGCTTATTACGAACATTTATGCATTGATCCTTTTGTTTTAAATTCTTACTAATCATAACTCCTAGATCCCTTTCGCAATTCAACTTCGCAATCTCAACACCATCTAGCTCGTATCTTGTAACTCTATCATCATTACCTAACCTCAGAACTTTACATTTATCAGCATTAAACTGCATCTGCCAATCCTTTGACCATTTCAAAACCCTATCTAGATCAACTTGAAGTGATAGTGAGTCCTCCTCCGAATTAATTTCCCTACCGATTTTCGTATCATCGGCAAATTTGCAAATGTTGCTACTCAAACCTGAATCTAAATCATTTATATATATTATAAACAACAGAGGTCCCAGGACAGAGCCCTGAGGCACCCCACTTACAACATTTTCCCACTCTGACTTGACTCCATTTATTCTAACTCTCTGTTTCCTTTGGTATAGCCATGCTTAATATTAATCCAGCTTAATATAGCACCCCCAATACCATGAGACTCTAACGTTTTAATCAGTCTTTCATGTGGCACTGTATAAAAAGCTTTGCTAAAGTCAAGGTTACAGGGCAAGCAAAGACAAATCCTAAAGGGTTTTTTCAGTTATATCGTACTAAGACTAGGGAAAGGATAGGTCCATTAAAAACCGAGACAGGTCAAATAACAGATAGTGATGAAGAGATGAGTAGTATTTTTAATAAATATTTTGTATCTGTATTTACTAAAGAGGAACTTAACAATATGCCTTCAGCCGAACAAGTCTATGTGGGTGGGGACGAGGACAGGTTGACGAGTTTAGCAGTTACCAGGGAGGATGTTCTTAAACAAATAGTAAAACTCAAACCAAACAAATCCCCAGGGCCGGATGAAGTGTTTGCTAGGGTGCTTAAAGAATGCAAAGAGGAGCTTTGTGACCCACTGTCAACCATATTTAATAAATCAATAGAGTCAGGCAGAGTGCCAGAGTTTTGGAAAGTTGCTAATGTGATACCAGTTTTTAAGAAAGGAGATAGATCACTTGCGTCTAACTATCGACCAATTAGCCTAACGTCTATTGTGGGAAAGTTACTCGAATCTATAATAGCAAATAAAATTCGTCTTCATCTTGAAAAACATAAATTAATAATTGAGTCGCAACATGGTTTTATAAATGGCCGTTCATGTTTAACAAATTTGTTATCTTTTTATTCTAGCATTGTTGAGGCAGTTGATAGTGGTAAGGATTGCGATGTTGTATACCTTGACTTTAGCAAAGCTTTTGATACAGTGCCACATGAAAGACTGATTAAAAAAATAGAGTCTCATGGTATTGGGGGGTGCTATATTAAGCTGGATTAGGGCATGGCTATACCAAAGGAAACAGAGAGTTAGTATAAATGGAATAAA
Organism: Procambarus clarkii; assembly: GCF_040958095.1. Classification (NCBI taxonomy): domain Eukaryota; kingdom Metazoa; phylum Arthropoda; class Malacostraca; order Decapoda; family Cambaridae; genus Procambarus; species Procambarus clarkii. The sequence goes on along the minus strand of NC_091214.1, from coordinate 10,791,224 downwards.
GTCAGAGTGGGAAAATGTTGTAAGTGGAGTGCCTCAAGGCTCTGTCCTGGGACCTCTGTTGTTTATAATATATATAAATGATTTAGATTCAGGTTTGAGTAGCAACATTTGCAAATTTGCCGATGATACGAAAATCGGAAGGGAAATTAATTCGGAGGAGGACTCACTATCACTTCAAGTTGATCTAGATAGGGTTTTGAAATGGTCAAAGGATTGGCAGATGCAGTTTAATGCTGATAAATGTAAAGTTCTGAGGTTAGGTAATGATGATAGAGTTACAAGATACGAGCTAGATGGTGTTGTGATTGCGAAGTCGGATTGCGAAAGGGATCTGGGAGTTATGATTAGTAAGAATTTAAAACAAAAGGATCAATGCATAAATGTTCGTAATAAGGCAAATCGGACACTTGGATTTATTAATCGCAGCGTTAGTAACAAGACACCTGGTGTGGTTCTCAAGCTATATCTTGCTCTAGTTAGGCCCCATTTAGATTATGCAGTTCAGTTTTGGTCGCCATATTATAGAATGGATATAAATTCACTTGAACGTGTCCAGCGTAGGATGACTAAGTTAATTCCCCAAATTAGAAATCTTTCATATGAAGAAAGATTAACAAAGCTTAAGTTGCATTCACTGGAAAGGCGAAGAGTTAGGGGTGACATGATAGAGGTTTACAAGTGGATGAATGGACATAACCGGGGGGATATTAATAGGGTATTAAAAGTATCAACACAGGACAGAACACGAAACAATGGATATAAATTGGATAAGTTTAGATTTAGGAAAGACTTGGGTAAATACTGGTTCAGTAACAGGGTTGTTGATTTGTGGAACCAATTGCCGCGTAACATTGTGGAGGTGGGGTCCCTCGATTGTTTCAAGCACGGGTTGGACAAGTATATGAGTGGGATTGGGTGGTTATAGAATAGGAGCTGCCTCGTATGGGCCAATAGGCCTTCTGCAGTTACCTTTGTTCTTATGTTCTTATGTTCTTACACAACATCGCAATCCTTACCACTATCAACTGCCTCAACAATGCTAGAATAAAAAGATAACAAATTTGTTAAACATGAACGGCCATTTATAAAACCATGTTGCGACTCAATTATTAATTTATGTTTTTCAAGATGAAGACGAATTTTATTTGCTATTATAGATTCGAGTAACTTTCCCACAATTGACGTTAGGCTAATTGGTCGATAGTTAGACGCAAGTGATCTATCTCCTTTTTTAAAAACTGGTATCACATTAGCAACTTTCCAAAACTCTGGCACTCTGCCTGACTCTATTGATTTATTAAATATGGTTGACAGTGGGTCACAAAGCTCCTCTTTGCATTCTTTAAGCACCCTGGCAAACACTTCATCCGGCCCTGGGGATTTGTTTGGTTTTAGTTTTACTATTTGTTTAAGAACATCCTCCCTGGTAACTGTTAAGGAAAGGAAAAAGAAACTATGAAGTTCGCATAGCAGGGCAAGCAAAGACAAATCCTAAAGGGTTTTTTCAGTTATATCGTACTAAGACTAGGGAAAGGATAGGTCCATTAAAAACTGAGACAGGTCAAATAACAGATAGTGATGAAGAGATGAGTAGTATTTTTAATAAATATTTTGTATCTGTATTTACTAAAGAGGAACTTAACAATATGCCTTCAGCCGAACAAGTCTATGTGGGTGGGGACGAGGACAGGTTGACGAGTTTAGCAGTTACCAGGGAGGATGTTCTTAAACAAATAGTAAAACTCAAACCAAACAAATCCCCAGGGCCGGATGAAGTGTTTGCTAGGGTGCTTAAAGAATGCAAAGAGGAGCTTTGTGACCCACTGTCAACCATATTAAGAACATAAGAACATAAGAACAAAGGTAACTGCAGAAGGCCTATTGGCCCATACGAGGCAGCTCCTATTCTATAACCACCCAATCCCACTCATATACTTGTCCAACCCGTGCTTGAAACAATCGAGGGACCCCACCTCCACAATGTTACGCGGCAATTGGTTCCACAAATCAACAACCCTGTTACTGAACCAGTATTTACCCAAGTCTTTCCTAAATCTAAACTTATCCAATTTATATCCATTGTTTCGTGTTCTGTCCTGTGTTGATACTTTTAATACCCTATTAATATCCCCCCGGTTATGTCCATTCATCCACTTGTAAACCTCTATCATGTCACCCCTAACTCTTCGCCTTTCCAGTGAATGCTACTTAAGCTTTGTTAATCTTTCTTCATATGAAAGATTTCTAATTTGGGGAATTAACTTAGTCATCCTACGCTGGACACGTTCAAGTGAATTTATATCCATTCTATAATATGGCGACCAAAACTGAACTGCATAATCTAAATGGGGCCTAACTAGAGCAAGATATAGCTTGAGAACCACACCAGGTGTCTTGTTACTAACGCTGCGATTAATAAATCCAAGTGTCCGATTTGCCTTATTACGAACATTTATGCATTGATCCTTTTGTTTTAAATTCTTACTAATCATAACTCCCAGATCCCTTTCGCAATCCGACTTCGCAATCACAACACCATCTAGCTCGTATCTTGTAACTCTATCATCATTACCTAACCTCAGAACTTTACATTTATCAGCATTAAACTGCATCTGCCAATCCTTTGACCATTTCAAAACCCTATCTAGATCAACTTGAAGTGATAGTGAGTCCTCCTCCGAATTAATTTCCCTACCGATTTTCGTATCATCGGCAAATTTGCAAATGTTGCTACTCAAACCTGAATCTAAATCATTTATATATATTATAAACAACAGAGGTCCCAGGACAGAGCCTTGAGGCACTCCACTTGCAACATTTTCCCACTCTGACTTGATTCCATTTATACTAACTCTCTGTTTCCTTTGGTATAGCCATGCCCTAATCCAGCTTAATATAGCACCCCCAATACCATGAGACTCTATTTTTTTAATCAGTCTTTCATGTGGCACTGTATCAAAAGCTTTGCTAAAGTCAAGGTATACAACATCGCAATCCTTACCACTATCAACTGCCTCAACAATGCTAGAATAAAAAGATAACAAATTTGTTAAACATGAACGGCCATTTATAAAACCATGTTGCGACTCAATTATTAATTTATGTTTTTCAAGATGAAGACGAATTTTATTTGCTATTATAGATTCGAGTAACTTTCCCACAATAGACGTTAGGCTAATTGGTCGATAGTTAGACGCAAGTGATCTATCTCCTTTCTTAAAAACTGGTATCACATTAGCAACTTTCCAAAACTCTGGCACTCTGCCTGACTCTATTGATTTATTAAATATGGTTGACAGTGGGTCACAAAGCTCCTCTTTGCATTCTTTAAGCACCCTAGCAAACACTTCATCCGGCCCTGGGGATTTGTTTGGTTTGAGTTTTACTATTTGTTTAAGAACATCCTCCCTGGTAACTGCTAAACTCGTCAACCTGTCCTCGTCCCCACCCACATAGACTTGTTCGGCTGAAGGCATATTGTTAAGTTCCTCTTTAGTAAATACAGATACAAAATATTTGTTAAAAATACTACTCATCTCTTCATCACTATCTGTTATTTGACCTGTCTCAGTTTTTAATGGACCTATCCTTTCCCTAGTCTTAGTACGATATAACTGAAAAAACCCTTTAGGATTTGTCTTTGCTTGCCCTGCTATGCGAACTTCATAGTTTCTTTTTGCTTTCCTTATCTCTTTTTTAACATTTCTAACCAGTTGTACGAATTCCTGTTCTAAAGTGACCTCCCCATTTTTAATCCTTTTGTACCAAGCTCTCTTTTTACCTATAAGGTTCTTCAAATTCTTTGTTATCCACTTTGGGTCATTAGTATACGATCTATTCAATTTGTATGGTATACTACGTTCCTGTGCTTTGTTTAGAATATTCTTAAATAAGTTATATATTGAATCCACATCGAAATCCCCATTTAAGTCACCTATCGCTGGGTTCATGTCTCGCTCCAAGACCGGCCCACACCCCATACCCAAGCCTTTCCAATCAATTTGACCCAAAAAATTTCTTAGGCTATTAAAATCAGCTTTTCGAAAATCTGGCACTTTAACAGAATTTTCTCCTACTGGTCTATTCCATTCTATGCTAAATCTGATTTCTTTGTGATCACTGCTCCCTAGCTCACTCCCTATTTCGATGTCATTAATTTGCGTTTCCCTGTTAGTTAACACTAAATCTAAAATATTATTTTCCCGTGTTGGTTCCTTAATGTGTTGCGTAAGAAAGCAATCGTCAATTAATTCTAGAAAATCTTCTGCTTCACTATTCCCTGTTTTGTTCAACCAGTTTATTCCGCTAAAATTAAAGTCACCCATGACATAAATACTGTTAGATCTAGATGCTCTAGATATTTCATCCCATAGATGCTTTGCTTCCATTCTGTCTAAATTTGGTGGCCTATATATTACTCCTATTATAATATTATTAGCTTTTTCGTTTAATTCAATCCAAATAGTTTCTGTGTGTGGCTCTATTTTGATTCCCTCTTTGAGACTACATTTCAAATTGTCCCTAACATATATGGCTACTCCACCTCCTCGTCTAATATATCTATCTGTGTGAAATAGTTTAAATCCATATATTTGATATTCAGCTAATAGTTCTCTATTTTCTACATTCATCTGGCACTTTGAAAATCTGGCACTTTAACAGAATTTTCTCCTACAGGTCTATTCCATTCTATGCTAAATCTGATTTCTTTGTGATCACTGTTCCCTACCTCACTCCCTATTTCGATGTCATTAATTTGTATTTCCCTGTTAGTTAACACTAAATCTAAAATATTATTTGCCCGTGTTGGTTCCTTAATGTGTTGCGTAAGAAAGCAATCGTCAATTAATTCTAGAAAATCTTCTGCTTCACTATTCCCTGTTTCGTTCAACCAGTTTATTCCACTAAAATTCAAGTCACCCATGACGTAAATACTGTTAGATCTAGATGCCCTAGATAATTCATTCCATAGATGCTTTGCTTCCATTCTGTCTAAATTTGGTGGCCTATATATAACTCCTATTATAATATTATTTGCTTTTTCGTATAATTCTATCCAAATAGTTTCTGTGTGTGGCTCAGTTTTGATTCCCTCTTTGAGACTACATTTCAAATTGTCCCTAACATATATGGCTACTCCACCTCCTCGTCTAATATATCTATCTGTGGGAAATAGTTTAAACCCATTTATTTGATATTCAGCTAATAGTTCTCTATTTTCTACATTCATCCACGTTTCGGTAAGTGCAATAATATCTATTTTTTCTGTGCAGACAAGAGCATTTAATTCGTTAATTTTATTTCTTAGACTTCTACTGTTAGTGTAATATACCCTAAGTGAATTGTTATTTTGAGGCCCTTCTCTTTCCCTGATCATTTTGCCAATTCCTTTCTCCCACAAACACGTACTTTTATTATCTCCTTCCTCCAAATCAATTCCCATACCTCTATCAGCTAACAGTTTAAACCCAAACAAACACCTCTAACCACTTCTTCCAACGAGTTCGCAACAGCAACAACCCCAGCTCTCGATAGATGCACCCCATCACGAGCATACATTTCATTTCTTCCATAAAAGTGTTCCCAGTTGTCTATGAAAGATATTGCATTTGATTTGCAATATCTTTCCAGCCGGCAATTGACACCAAGTGCCCTCGATATCCATTCATTTCCTACTCCATTTCTTGGAACAATGCCACATATGATCGGGATTCCTCCCTTGCTCCTAACTAATTCAATGGCTGTCCTGAATCTCTGTATTAGTTCCTCACTCCTAACTCCCCAACATCATTACCCCCTGCACTAATACAAATAATGGGTTTTTACCCATTTCCCGTCATAATCTCATTCATAAGAACAAAGGTAACTGCAGAAGGCCTATTGGCCCATACGAGGCAGCTCCTATTCTATAACCACCCAATCCCACTCATATACTTGTCCAACCCGTGCTTGAAACAATCGAGGGACCCCACCTCCACAATGTTACGCGGCAATTGGTTCCACAAATCAACAACCCTGTTACTGAACCAGTATTTACCCAAGTCTTTCCTAAATCTAAACTTATCCAATTTATATCCATTGTTTCGTGTTCTGTCCTGTGTTGATACTTTTAATACCCTATTAATATCCCCCCGGTTATGTCCATTCATCCACTTGTAAACCTCTATCATGTCACCCCTAACTCTTCGCCTTTCCAGTGAATGCAACTTAAGCTTTGTTAATCTTTCTTCATATGAAAGATTTCTAATTTGGGGAATTAACTTAGTCATCCTACGCTGGACACGTTCAAGTGAATTTATATCCATTCTATAATATGGCGACCAAAACTGGACTGCATAATCTAAATGGGGCCTAACTAGAGCAAGATATAGCTTGAGAACCACACCAGGTGTCTTGTTACTAACGCTGCGATTAATAAATCCAAGTGTCCGATTTGCCTTATTACGAACATTTATGCATTGATCCTTTTGTTTTAAATTCTTACTAATCATAACTCCCAGATCCCTTTCGCAATCCGACTTCGCAATCACAACACCATCTACATAAGAACATAAGAACATAAGAACAAAGGTAACTGCAGAAGGCCTATTGGCCCATACGAGGCAGCTCCTATCTATAACCACACAATCCCACTCATATACTTGTCCAACCCGCGCTTGAAACAATCGAAGGACCCCACCTCTACCACGTTACGCGGTAATTGGTTCCACAAATCAACAACCCTGTTACTGAACCAGTATTTACCTAAGTCTTTCCTAAATCTAAACTTATCCAATTTATATCCATTGTTTCGTGTTCTGTCTTGTGTTGATACTTTTAATACCCTATTAATATCCCCTTTGTTATGTCCATTCACCAACTTGTAAACCTCTATCATGCCACCCCTAACTCTTCGCCTTTCCAGTGAATGCAACTTAAGCTTTGTTAGTCTTTCTTCATATGAAGGATTTCTAATTTGGGGAATTAACGTAGTCATCCTACGCTGGACACGTTCAAGTGAATTTATATCCATTCTATAATATGGCGACCAAAACTGAACTGCATAATCTAAATGGGGCCTAACTAGAGCAAGATATAGCTTGAGAACCACACCAGGTGTCTTGTTACTAACGCTTCGATTAATAAATCCAAGTGTCCGATTTGCCTTATTACGAACATTTATGCATTGATCCTTTTGTTTTAAATTCTTACTAATCATAACTCCCAGATCCCTTTCGCAATCCGACTTCGCAATCTCAACACCATCTAGCTCGTATCTTGTAACTCTATCATCATTACCTATCCTCAGAACTTTACATTTATCAGCATTAAACTGCATCTGCCAATCCTTTGACCATTTCAAAACCTTATCTAGATCAACTTGAAGTGATAGTGAGTCCTCCTCCGAATTAATTTCCCTACCGATTTTCGTATCATCGGCAAATTTGCAAATGTTGCTACTCAAACCTGAATCTAAATCATTTATATATATTATAAACAACAGAGGTCCAAGGACAGAGCCTTGAGGCACTCCACTTACAACATTTTCCCACTCTGACTTGACTCCATTTATACTAACTCTCTGTTTCCTTTGGTATAGCCATGCCCTAATCCAGCTTAATATAGCACCCCCAATACCATGAGCTTCTATTTTTTTAATTAGTCTTTCATGTGGCACTGTATCAAAAGCTTTGCTAAAGTCAAGGTACACAACATCACAATCCTTATCACTATCAACTGCTTCATCTATGTTGGAATAAAAAGTTAGCAAATTTGTTAAACATGAACGGCCATTTGTAAAACCATGTTGCGACTCATTTATTAATTTATGTTTTTCAAGATGGAGACGAATTGTATTTGCAATTATTGATTCAAGTAACTTTCCCACAATAGACGTTAGGCTAATTGGCCGATAGTTTGACGCAAGTGATCTATCTCCTTTTTTAAAAATTGGTACCACATGACTTCGGGAGGAAGTCATGTGGTACCAATTCGGGAGGAAACTTGACTTCGGGAGGAAACGAAGGAGGAGGCCAGTGTTGATGGGACCTCATTAAGAAGGACTGACGGCACCAGTATTAAGAAGTCCTCGTCTTGGCAAGTTGCGAAAGACAGGGGTCCCAAGAAGACCCCGGCAAAACCGACAACTAATAGCCTACACCTAATTACTTTTAACGCATCTGACGCATTCGAGGACGAGTGCTGTGTTGAACCTGCTGTTCAACGTGGTGGCAAAGACAAAGCAACGAGGAGCATTGAAGCGCAGGTCCCTCAAACTGCTCGAAAGGAAAAGGGAGAATCGAAGCGAACCTCGGTTGTGGGAGACTCCCAGGCGAGGCACCTAGACAGAACGCCCTGTGCCAGAGATAGGGGGAACAGATCAAAGGTCCGCCATCCGGGAGCTGGAATTGGTGACATTGTCGGAAACATGAATGATACCATGACAGGAAATGGGAACAAACCCATTACTTGCATCAGTGCAGGGGGCAACGATGTTGGACGAGCCAGGAGTGAGGAACTAACACAGAGATCCAGGACAGCCACCGAATTAGTCAGGAGCACGGGAGGAATCCCGATCACATGCGGCACCCCCCCAAGAAAGGGAGTGGGAAACGAATGGACGTCGAGGGCACCCGGCGTCAACATCCGGCTGGAAAGATATCGCAAACCAAATGCAACATCTTTCATAGACAACTGGGAACACCTCCACGGAAGAAACGAAATGCACGCTCGTGATGGGTCCCATCTATCGAGATCTGGGGCTGCTGCCGCCGCGAACTCGTCGGAAGAAGTGGTCAGAGGTGTTTGTTTGGGTCCAAACTGCTAGCAGACAGAGGCACGGGAACTGATTTGGAGGAAGGAGACAACAAAAGTATGTGCTTGTGGGACAAAGGAATTGGCAAAACGAACAGGGAAAGAGAAGGGCCTCAAAACAACAATTCACCAAGGGTACATTACACTAACATCCAAGCTCGTATCTTGTAACTCTATCATCATTACCTAACCTCAGAACTTTACATTTATCAGCATTAAACTGCATCTGCCAATCCTTTGACCATTTCAAAACCCTATCTAGATCAACTTGAAGTGATAGTGAGTCCTCCTCCGAATTAATTTCCCTACCGATTTTCGTATCATCGGCAAATTTGCAAATGTTGCTACTCAAACCTGAATCTAAATCATTTATATATATTATAAACAACAGAGGTCCCAGGACAGAGCCTTGAGGCACTCCACTTACAACATTTTCCCACTCTGACTTGATTCCATTTATACTAACTCTCTGTTTCCTTTGGTATAGACATGCCCTAATCCAGCTTAATATAGCACCCCCAATACCATGAGACTCTATCTTTTTAATCAGTCTTTCATGTGGCACTGTATCAAAAGCTTTGCTAAAGTCAAGGTATACAACATCGCAATCCTTACCACTATCAACTGCCTCAACAATGCTAGAATAAAAAGATAACAAATTTGTTAAACATGAACGGCCATTTATAAAACCATGTTGCGACTCAATTATTAATTTATGTTTTTCAAGATGAAGACGAATTTTATTTGCAATTATAGATTCGAGTAACTTTCCCACAATAGACGTTAGGCTAATTGGTCGATAGTTAGACGCAAGTGATCTATCTCCTTTCTTAAAAACTGGTATCACATTAGCAACTTTCCAAAACTCTGGCACTCTGCCTGACTCTATTGATTTATTAAATATGGTTGACAGTGGGTCACAAAGCTCCTCTTTGCATTCTTTAAGCACCCTGGCAAACACTTCATCCGGCCCTGGGGATTTGTTTGGTTTGAGTTTTACTATTTGTTTAAGAACAACCTCCCTGGTAACTGCTAAACTCGTCAACCTGTCCTCGTCCCCACCCACATAGACTTGTTCGGCTGAAGGCATATTGTTAAGTTCTAGTTCATGTTTCCAACAATATCACCAATTCCAGCTCCCGGATAGCAAACCCTTAATCTGTTCCCCCTATCTCTGGCACAAAACGTTCTGTCTAAATACCTCACCTGGGAATCTCCCACAACCAAAATTCTCTTCGATTCTCCCTTTTCCTTTCGAGCAGTTTGAGGCACCTGCGCTTCAATGCTCCTCGTTACTTTGTCTTTGCCACCTCGTTGAACAACAGGTTCAACACAGCACTCGTCCTCTAATACGTTAAAAGTCCTTAGGTGTAGGCTATTAGTAGTCGGTTTTTCCAAGGTCTTCTTAAGACCCCTGTCTTTCACAACTTGCCAAGACGAGGTCTTCTTAATACTGGTCTCGTCAGTCCTTCTTAATGAGGTCCCGTCAACACTGGCCTCCTCCTTCGTTTCCTCCCGAAGTCCAACACAAGACAGAAAAGTATCAACACAAGACAGAACACGAAACAATGGGTATAAATTGGATAAGTTTAGTTTTAGGAAAGACTTGGGTAAATACTGGTTCAGTAACAGGGGTGTTGATTTGTGGAACCAATTGCCGTGTAACGTGGTGGAGGTGGGGTCCCTCGATTGTTTCAAGCGCGGGTTGGACAAGTATATGAGTGGGATTGGGTGGTTATAGATAGGAGCTGCCTCGTATGGGCCAATAGGCCTTCTGTAGTTGCCTTTGTTCTTATGTTCTTAAACTACTCCCCAGGGCCGGATGAAGTGTTTGCCAGGGTGCTTAAAGAATGCAAAAAGGAGCTTTCCGAGCCACTGTCTACCATATTTAATAAATCAATAGTCAGGCAGAGTGCCAGAGTCATGGAAGGCAGCTAATGTGGTACCAATTTTTAAGAAAGGAGATAGATCACTTGCGTCAAACTATCGGCCAATTAGCCTAACGTCTATTGTGGGAAAGTTACTTGAATCAATAATTGCAAATACAATTCGTCTCCATCTTGAAAAACATAAATTAATAAATGAGTCGCAACATGGTTTTACAAATGGCCGTTCATGTTTAACAAATTTGCTAACTTTTTATTCCAGCATAGTTGAGGCAGTTGATAGTGGTAAGGATTATGATGTTGTGTACCTTGACTTTAGCAAAGCTTTTGATACAGTGCCACATGAAAGACTAATTAAAAAAATAGAAGTTCATGGTATTGGGGGTGCTATATTAACTTGGATTAGGGCATGGCTATTCCAAAGGAAACAGAGAGTTACTATAAATGGGGTTAAGTCAGAGTGGGATAAAGTTGTTAGTGGAGTACCTCAGGGCTCTGTCCTGGGATCTCTGTTGTTTATAATATATATAAATGATTTAGATTCAGGTTTGAGTAGCAACATTTGCAAATTTGCCGATAAGAACATAAGAACAAAGGTAACTGCAGAAGGCCTATTGGCCCATACGAGGCAGCTCCTATTCTATAACCACCCAATCCCACTCATATACTTGTCCAACCCGTGCTTGAAACAATCGAGGGACCCCACCTCCACAATGTTACGCGGCAATTGGTTCCACAAATCAACAACCCTGTTACTGAACCAGTATTTACCCAAGTCTTTCCTAAATCTAAACTTATCCAATTTATACCCATTGTTTCGTGTTCTGCCCTGTGTTGATACTTTTAATACCCTACCAATATCCCCCCGGTTATGTCCAATCATCCACTTGTAAACCTCTATCATGTCACCCCTAACTCTTCGCCTTTCCAGTGAATGCAACTTAAGCTTTGTTAATCTTTCTTCATATGAAAGATTTCTAATTTGGGGAATTAACTTAGTCATCCTACGCTGGACACGTTCAAGTGAATTTATATCCATTCTATAATATGGCGACCAAAACTGAACTGCATAATCTAAATGGGGCCTAACTAGAGCAAGATATAGCTTGAGAACCACACCAGGTGTCTTGTTACTAACGCTGCGATTAATAAATCCAAGTGTCCGATTTGCCTTATTACGAACATTTATGCATTGATCCTTTTGTTTTAAATTCTTACTAATCATAACTCCCAGATCCCTTTCGCAATCCGACTTCGCAATCACAACACCATCTAGCTCGTATCTTGTAACTCTATCATCATTACCTAACCTCAAAACTTTACATTTATCAGCATTAAACTGCATCTGCCAATCCTTTGACCATTTCAAAACTCTAGATCAACTTGAAGTGATAGTGAGTCCTCCTCCGAATTAATTTCCCTACCGATTTTCGTATCATCGGCAAATTTGCAAATGTTGCTACTCAAACCTGAATCTAAATCATTTATATATATTATAAACAACAGAGGTCCCAGGACAGAGCCTTGAGGCACTCCACTTACAACATTTTCCCACTCTGACTTGATTCCATTTATACTAACTCTCTGTTTCCTTTGGTATAGCCATGCCCTAATCCAGCTTAATATAGCACCCCCAATACCATGAGACTCTATCTTTTTAATAAGTCTTTCATGTGGCACTGTATCAAAAGCTTTGCTAAAGTCAAGGTATACAACATCGCAATCCTTACCACTATCAACTGCCTCAACAATGCTAGAATAAAAAAGATAACAAATTTGTTAAACATGAACGGCCATTTATAAAACCATGTTGCGACTCAATTATTAATTTATGTTTTTCAAGATGAAGACGAATTTTATTTGCTATTATAGATTCGAGTAACTTTCCCACAATAGACGTTAGGCTAATTGGTCGATAGTTAGACGCAAGTGATCTATCTCCTTTCTTAAAAACTGGTATCACATTAGCAACTTTCCAAAACTCTGGCACTCTGCCTGACTCTATTGATTTATTAAATATGGTTGACAGTGGGTCACAAAGCTCCTCTTTGCATTCTTTAAGCACCCTGGCAAACACTTCCCTACCGATGATACGAAAATCGGTAGGGAAATTATTTCGGAGGAGGACTCACTATCACTTCAAGTTGATCTAGATAGGGTTTTGAAATGGTCAAAGGATTGGCAAATGCAGTTTAATGCTGATAAATGTAAAGTTCTGAGGCTAGGTAATGATGATAGAGTTACAAGATACGAGCTAGATGGTGTTGAGATTGCGAAGTCGGATTGCGAAAGGGATCTGGGAGTTTTGATTAGTAAGAATTTAAAACAAAAGGATCAATGCATGAATGTTTGTAATAAGGCGAATAGGACACTGGGATTTATTAATCGAAGCGTTAGTAACAAGACACCTGGTGTGGTTCTTAAGCTATACCTTGCGCTGGTTAGGCCCCATTTAGATTATGCAGTTCAGTTTTGGTCGCCATATTATTGAATGGATATAAATTCACTTGAACGTGTCCAGCGTAGGATGACTAAGTTAATTCCCCAATTTAGAAATCATTCATATGAAGAAAGATTAACAAAGCTTAAGTTGCATTCACTGGAAAGGTGAAGAGTTAGGGGTGACATGATAGAGGTTTACAAGTGGGTGAATGGACATAACAAAGGGGATATTAAAAGTATCAACACAAGACAGAACACGAAACAATGGGTATAAATTGGATAAGTTTAGTTTTAGGAAAGACTTGGGTAAATACTGGTTCAGTAACAGGGTTGTTGATTTGTGGAACCAATTACCGTGTAACGTGCTGGAGGTGGGGTCCCTCGATTGTTTCAAGCGCGGGTTGGACAAGTATATGAGTGAGTGGGATTGGGTGGTTATAGATACACAGGACGGGAGAGACATCTCCCGCTAACACATCACAAGGCGCAGTGTGGTCACAATGCGACCCAAACGTCTTAAGGTCAGAGCTACTCCACTTGACGATCATGCTATCGGAAGAAGCAATACTTTAAAGGTCCTGAAGGACGTAACTGGCCTCAAACCCGCTGACATTAGTCAGGAAGGTGAAGATATCGTGCTCTACTTTTCATGTGAAGAGGAGCTAGAAAAACTCCTCACTAACGATGCCTTCCTTCGCAAAGAGCACCACCTACATCCTCACTTCCCACGTCAGTTCCTGGCTGGAAGAACTGTTTTTACCAGCAGGACTAGCCGGTGGATCGCTGAGCGACCTCAACATCATATCATAAACAATATCGAGGACGAAAGTCCAAACCTGTCGGTATTCAACCTAGAGTTCTGCAACACCGACAAAACATCAATGAAGATTACGTTCACCACCATAGCTGCGGCCACCCAGGCTGCCACACAAGGATTCTACTGCTTCGGCCTAAAAATACCACCCCACCAAATAAAAAAGGAACGATACCATGAGATCCAGCAGTGCTTTAAGTGCTATGAGCTCTCGCACCCGACCAACAAGTGTCAGCACCCTGTCCAGAGGTGCAGCCTGTGCGCACTGGACCATCACTACTCCATATGCAAGGCAACAGTCAACTGCTTGCTCTGTGATGGCAATCACCCCGCAATTTCCTACCGCTGCCCCCGCAGACAGGAAATCAGGTTGGAGCCAAAAGAAACAACTCGTCTACCTCCTCGACCAGAGCCCCAGGCGTTCAACCCACCACCTTAGCTCTCACTAGTCGACCAGAAGACTTTCCGGTCTTACCAACAGGTGGCTCCTCCCAGCAGGCGACACAGCCTTCTCATTGGGGACCCAAGGTCCCACAGGCTCCTTCACAGCCCCCTGCATCACGTGCAGACATTATCCCTGGTCTTCTTAAACTAGCGGAAAGGCTTGCAGGACCAGACGACCAGCGCTTTGTCAGTGAACTAAACGCATTATACATAGACAATGGCCTGGCCCCCATCATAGACACTAGCGTAAATCTCACTGCTTCCTCTACCACTCCGGAGACTACCACCAGGACGACCAGGTTGTCAACTTCAACACCGGCTCCAGAACCGCCCATGACCCGGGCGACACAGGTAATTCCTTCTCCAGCTCCCATCACTCCTACCATCACTATCTCAGCAGCCGCGCTAGCAGATGTGCTGTCTACAAACGATAACAGCACCACCAGCGCTCCTGAAATAGCTACAACCACCAATCAACAACACCTAAACCTACCTAAGGCTGCGAGGCGAAAGACAAAAACGCCCACTACGGAGGTTACGGACTCCTCAGACGAGGAAATCATAGTAGGAGCTCCACCGTCGCATCACAAATACGATACCTACACGGTTTAAGACTTACTCATGGAGGCCACGTCACCAAACTCTAACGACAGCACTGCTCAGCCAAAGTCGCAGGCAAAGAAAAAACGGAAAACCTAGAGGTCTACACTAACCCCACCAGCTCCATAACTGGTATAGCCAGCCCTCCAGGCTGAAAACCATCATGAAGACCCCCATCCATCGCCACATCTCTAGTATCAGCCACTGTGTTACGGACCCGAATCCAGCGTCCGAGCCTGGAGCAGTGACGACCACGCCATCTGTGGGTCAGCTCCTGAAACCCCCTCCAAATGGACTATGACACCTGGTGAAGACGAGGTGTACTGGCCACAAGGGCTAGTTTCCAGTCCTGATTAGCTCGTAACACAGCCGCTGCTGACCTCTGGTGAGGTGGAGCTTAGACAGCAACGCCATCTATGGAATGGATACGTCGAGCGTTTGTGTCTAAGCCTGTAAGTGAGGTGCTTTAGAGTGTCCCTGTTACTGATGACGTGTCTGATTACAGAGTCGACCTGGGACTGCTGTAATGGAAGTTGTGTCAGTCTACCCAAGGCAGCCATCTCGTCACCAAGTGTTTGCTGCAGCAGCTGTGAGTCGCCTCCCCCGGATGAACACTGTGGTGTTACCCTGCCTGTGAAGCGGCAGTTGAAGGATTGTCATACCCGGGACTGACTGGTGGAGACGCTTAACCACTGGGGTGTTGTGGAAAGGAGAGTGATCTGTGGTATCACACGAGGCTCCTGACTAGGGCACGACCCTAGTATCGCTCGTGGAGTGGCCTAACCAGCGTCGCTGATTTGGAACCTGCCAGCTATCTGCCGGACTTGTGGTTGACGGCCTCCACGACGGTGCCCCCAGTGGAACTGTGTTTTGGCTGGCCTGTGGCCGGGGTAGACTCAAGATTCTCGAAGGATTCGTCATGAGGCCACGAGAGCACCAAGAGCTTGGCACCGTGAACGTCCAGGGTCTTCAGAGGAAGACTACATCGTGTATTATAGTGTTTATACACCCCCCCCCCCCCCCCCCCGTGTAATCGTTTATATCTTATTTATTGGTGATGGTGATAATTATATTATATTAAGTTTTGACTTTATTTCCCTTCCCCTTTAATTTACTTGCGTTACGGATCACATCCCTTGAAAGCCACTACTGGCTTGGGGCCGGATACCCACCTCTAACAACATCAGAGTAAGAACCCGGTTGCGACCCGAGAGGGCCGCAACCGGTTGCGACCCGAGAGGGCCGTAAGTCCTTGATGTCTTGAAGAGTGTCTTTGACTATATTTCTTACTTAACGACATATAATTTTAGTTAGGAACAATGATGAATATGACTATTTTAGCGAAGTGAAAGGTTACTTTAGTTAAGAACAGTGTTGGAAAGAGGCTACACATGACTATTTTCAGATGAGAGAAGTGATATTTCAGTTAAGAAATGACAGGGAAACATGATGAAGTAACTATTTTTTAGTTGACTGATGAATACTTTTAGTTAAGGAAAAAGACAAAACATGACGAGGGAGATTATTTTTGTGCTCCCCAAAGTATAATGTCAGTTAAGAACAGCGATGAAAGATATCTTTGGTTATTTTTTCCTACTTGACAAAACATAATGGCTGTTACGAAATGATGAACAAGACTATTTTCAATTACTTGTAGACGGATAAAGTTAGTTATGAAATGACAATGAAACATGAAGAACACGGTTATTTTCTGATGACTAGGGAATAAGTTTAGTTATGAACAGTGTTGGAACGATTCCTTTGACTATTTTTTGGTTGATTGGATAATAAGTTTAGTTGAGAAATGAGGAAAGTGACTATGTTTTAGTTGATTGGCGAAAGATTTTTAGTTAAGGAACGTTACAAGAAAGGTTTGTCTTTGTAAATTTGGAACTGAATAAAGTGTAGATTTGTTTAAGAACAGGGTTGGTAGAAGTATTAAGTTGACTACGAGAATTACTTTGACATAGTTTTGCAAATAAAAACTTGGTGACTAAAATTGTTGAGGGAACTGTATTGCAGTATAATATTATTTGACAAAGAACTAGTTAGTGAATGGAAGAAACAAATTGGTTTAAAGAAACAAAGAACATAAAAAAATTGAGGTTAAGTAGGGGAATGAACACAGTGAACATACGGTGAACACAGAAAACATGTAAGAAAAAGTTGATGAATAGAGTGAACATGCAGGGAATATGAACTTATAGAGAATATGAATATGATAAGGAACATAGGGAATACAAGAATGAACACTGAACATGTGAAGAACAAGCTAAGAACATTGAGAACATGAATATTGAGTATAAAAGTTATACAGAGAACATATGATGTACATGAAAACATGACAAAGAACATAGTGAACATACGGGGAAAATGGTAGAAAAAATTTGAACTGAGCATGCTGTGAACATTTGTAGAACATGGAATGAACACAAACATGGAAAAAATGTGAAGAACACAGCTGAATATAGAGAAAATATGCAAATACAGTATGATGATTATTGAAGGTTTGGATACGTTGGGGATGAAAGATAATTACACAGGTTGGGGTTTTGTGACTACTCTGATAAAGAGTTAGGCTGGAGAGGGACTTGATCAGATATATTTATGTTCGATGATCTAAGACAGAGGAAATGGAGCTTGGCTAATGTCCAGATTAATTTTACTACGTTAGAAAATAAGGTGATCTTAAATCTCAGGGTGATTTAGTTGGAAAATAAAGAACTTGTACAAAATGAACTAAGCTGGGGGACAAGAGTTGAAACTTGATAACTGAACTGGTTTTTATTTACTATGTCTGAAAATGTAGTTGGGTGTTTAAATCTCAGGGGGATTTGGACTGATAGTAATGAATTTACAGGAGTGAACTTGGACAGAGGACAAGAGCTAGAGTTTTATAATTGTTTACATCATATTTACTATGTCTGAAATACAGAGGGTAAAAATTTCAGGGAAATTGATGGGTTATTTACAAAGATACGAGAGAGAACTAAGGTGGGGACGAGAGCTGGAGCTCGTTAACTGTTTTGATCTTATTTACGGTGCCTGAAATACAGAGGGTAAAAATTTCAGGGGAATTGATAGGATATTAACAAAGACTTGAGGGTGGAGTAGGGTGGGGGGACGAGAGCTGGAGCTCGTTAACTGACTTGATCTTATTTACTACGACTGAAATGTGATTGTTTAAAATTTAAGGGGGATTGGACTGCTAGTAGCGAAAATGTGGTCTCTGTCAAATTTGAGTCTTCAGTTGGACTCTGATTAATTTCGATCATGAACTTGACTCTGATGAATTTTGCTCTCAAAGTAGACTCTGGCGAATTTGAGCATAAACTGGACTCTGACGAAAATTGGGTATAAAATGGACTCTGTCAAATTTTCATAGATTACAGGACTCTGATGAAATTTGAGCTTAAAACTGTCTCTGACTAATTTTGCTAGCAAACTGGACTCTGACGAATTTCTGTTGATAATTGGACTCTGATGAAATATGAGCTTAAAACTGTCTCTGACTAATTTTGCTCACAAAGTGGACTCTGTTCATTTTTAGGTATAAAATGGTCTCTGATGAAATTCTGTCTATAACTGGGCTCTGTTCAATTTTGGTCTTTACAGGTGAAATAGCCGTAAATGGATATAAAACTAAATGTTATGGCTAAGTTGTCTGTTTTCCTTAACAAAACATCTAAGACAATATTCTCTGAAAATGGTCTTTTTACAAAATTTGGTCATAAACATATAAATAAACTTCTATGATTATTTGAAACTCTGAAATATTTTCTTAAAACTGAACTCTGAAAAATTTGAGTTTCTCCCATATGAACTTTAACAAACTTGTATGAACTTATTTTCATCATAAGAACTTTTAACAACTTCTAAAATCTGTGACTGACGAAATTTACCTGAAAACCCTGACTCACACGCGGGATATTGGACCTCAAAACCATGGCTCACACAGGTAACTTTTTCCCCTTTGGACCTGAAAACCATGGCTCACACAGGTAACTTTTTCCCCTTTGGACCTGAAAACCATGGCTCACACAGGTAACTTTTTCCGAAGTTGAAAACAGGCAAAATATGTCCGTAGAGTTCACCTGGAAATGCTGTGACACAAACACTATTTTTTCTAAAATTTTTCTTTAAGATTTTCATACTTATTTTCATTATAAGAACTTTTAACAAACTTCTAAGATCTCGGAAATTATTTTTCTCATAAGAATTCCTTACTTCCAAATCTGTGACTCCCCAAATTCGCCTGAAAACCCCTGACTCACAAACACGATATTTCTAAATTTACCTGAAAACTCTGACTTACAAACACGATATTTCCCAGAAACAAAATATCGTCTGTGCGTTGTCATCCCTACTACTCACATCACACACTAACCTATCTTCTCATTACATAACACACTAACCTACCTGCTCATCTCATCACACACGAACCTTCCTGCTCATCACATAACACACTGACCTAACTGCTGATCATATAACACACTCTGACCTACCTGCTCATCACATAACACACACAGACCTAACTGGTCATAGCATCACACTCTAAATTACCTGATCATCACATCACTGATAAACATTCTCATCACATAACACATATTAACCTTCCTGGTCATCATATAACACACTGACCAACCTGTTCATCACATCACTCACTAACCTACCAGATCATCCTATATTACACTGATCTACCTGCTCTTCACATAACGCACACTACCCTTCCTCGTCATCACACAACACACTGTCGTACCTGCCCATCACATAATAAACTGACCCATCTGCTCATCACTCAACACACTAAACTGACCCATCTGCTCATCACTCAACACACTCGCTGGCCAGGCCTTGAGCTGAGAGGATGTGCGCGCCTCCTCTCCCTCTTTGAGTCAAGTCCCTCGTCCCCAACCTTGTGCTGTGATCGCCGGGGCGGTATCGTCACAATACTACTGTGCTGCTGAGTGTTCCAACACTGTTGCATAAGTCACTAGTATTAAGGGAACCCTAGAGTGAACTAGGGAGTGGCGCCTGAGGTCGAAGGCAGGCTAGCCTGCCCCCGCCGCTCCCTTAGGGGAAGCCTACCAAACATTAGTTTGATGCATTGCTGGTGCTAATAACACAGCATCGCCTGTGTTATTAGCACCTGGGACTCACTGTAAGACTCAAGCAAGAACCACAGGGCATCTACAGCGTCAGGCAACAAACAGCAAGGAGAGTTGTGGGATCGTAATCTGTCCCCCACGGTCCTCTGACCCTTGCGGTTAGAGCGCTGACCCAACGGTCCCCCCTATCCCTTCCCTGGCGGGAGGTTGACAGCCGCCAACACTACAATGATGCCAGCTTTGTACAGAGCACCTGTACACTCCTAGTTATAAGACTTATCTTCCCCACTTTCTCTTATTCTTCTCATTTCGCCATTTCAACAGGTCAAGTGGAACGGTCCAGTGGCCCATGCGGTTACCTGTAAAATCTGGGGGGGCCACTTGACTTGAGCATCTGTTCACCCTTGTAGCAGGGTTAGGCTGTCTTAGGGGGACCTTCTGTCCACACATAGGAGAATAAGTCACTGAGGGCTACCCTCTGCGAGTCCCAACCAACCAAGTGGAATATCCAAGTGTTTATCCAAGTCGTCTGAGCACTCTCAAACCCACTGAGAGTGCTCTTCCCCTCAGAGAAGGTTTATGACTGTTGGCGCTGATGACTGGCAGGGCATGCTGCCTGCGCTGCCATTTGTCGTGTTAATCATCATCATATGATTATTAATGCTAACCAGGTATCGGAGGAGGTTAGAGCAACAATTAATGCCGCCTGAAGAAGCAGGTATGGAGGAGGTAGCTGCTGGACCCTCAGGGCTCTCCCCTACCGTTACCAGTGACACTGTCACTCCACCACCCAATGATGGGTTTGAGGCGGTGGTAAGTAAGAGCCAGAGAAGGAAACAAGGGAAACAGAAGCCTGGTGAACAACAGGGTGGAAGGCGTCCGATAGCACCAAGGAGCGAGTACACACGTCTGACCTTCCCTAAAGGCACGAGTGTGGCGGACAGGATTGTGTGGAGTAAGAAACTGAGCGTGGTGTACCCACCTGGCTCTGCAGGCGTGCTACGTCCACATGTCAACTCTCCATATGTGTATGTTTCAAAAGAGAAGCAGGAGGTTGTGGAGGCTCTTCTACAAGGGGAAATAGGTGATGTAAAGCTCTCCCCTCTAGATAATCCAACACGGAACAAGATGGATGAATACCTAGTCTACAGGTACAGTCACGGGTATCCACTAGAGTGGGCCTATGAATTAGACGGGGTACACAGAACACGAAGATTGACCAAGAATGGTAAGCCTACTGATCAAATAGTCATAGTCTGGAAAAAGCCTGACCCGCCACCTGACGGGCATTGGTTTGGTGGGTTGTATGCGCCCGCCAGCACGTTCAGGGTGTGGGAGCCGATCCCTGTGGAGTGTTACGAGTGCTGTGGCAATGGCCACATAGCTAAGTACTGCTGGTGCCCCACACCCAAGTGTGCTCTCTGTTCCGGTCCTCATCCACTGAAGGACTGTCAGTATAAGAAGACCAGAGACCAAAGAAAGCAGGAACAGGAGCAACAGAACACTGCAACAGAAGCAGGGCAACATCCTGAATCTGTGGCTCCGTCTAAACCGCCGCTGAAGTGTTTCAGATGTGGTACGGAAGGAGTCACCATCTGGCACTCAGACTGTACCAAACGGCCAGCCTCCCTTGGCACAAGGAGGCAAGTGCCCGAGACACAACAAGTGCCTACTGATGCCGGCTCTAGTACTGTTGACCCATCCCATAGTAGTGACAGTACCAGCAACGCCCCTGACAACACACAACAGCCTGATACAACAGTTAATGGATAGTTGGCAACCTTGCAAGCACAGGTAGCAGAACTGACTGAAATTATATGGACGCTACGTCAGGCTCCTCCACAAGAGATGCAGCAGCCTCCATGCTGCTGTGTCACAGCCGTGGCCCGCGCTGGTAAAGGTTCCTGTGGTGGTGGTGACGGCGGCAGCGGCGGTGGCGGCGGCAGCGGCGGCGGCAGCGGCGGCGGCAGCGGCGGCGGCAGCGGCGGCGGCAGCGGCGGCGGCAGCGGCGGCAGCGGCGGCAGCGGCGGCAGCGGCGGCAGCGGCGATAACAGAGAGGAGAGCGACAACGGAGGCGGTGGCAGCGACGTCGTCAATCAACTCAGGGATGACAGCAGTGTTAGTGACACAGAAACATTAACTGGAAAAGGAAGTCGACCTGCATCAGCCTATTTTAAAATGATTCATGACCTTAAGGAACGCGCTCAAACCAAGTACAAGAATGAAAAAGATACTCTGTCACTCAGAGTAAAGCTCTGAGTGACAGTAATTATGCCATACGACTTACAGATAACATTCACTCGCGGACCATCCCGAGTTGCTCAGTGATCAAGAAACTGATGATGTCACCAGATGTTCCTGACGACACCAAACGCCAGGTTGGTGAGGCTGTTTACGTCGTAGAGTCACTTATTGACACATTGTCCAAGTGGGACAAGGACAACAATGGGACCACCAGTCCCAGGGAGGAACAACACCAAGACGATGGCTGCTGTTCACACAAGAACCATTAGGTTTCTCTGTTGGAACATTCGTAGCATCAACAAAAGACTGAATGACCTAATTGCATATGTTACCTGTAACAACATAGATATAATTGCTTTACAGGAGCCCTACACGTCCAACATGATAAACAAAACCCCACCAAAGATCAGAGGGTATGCATCCTATAATAACAGTAACGCCACAGGCCTATTAACATACGTCAGAAGTGATTTACCGCACATTCTTGTGAGCACGTCACACAATGTACACACACAGTACCATCACTTTCATGTACAAACTACAGCAGGCCACTTTTCATTCCTCAACGTATATGCCAGAAACTCAATGTAACATTGTTCCCAGATCTAGACAATCATGGGACAATATACATGGGAGATTTTAATGCTAGACATATTACGCTGGGAGACAGTACTAACAACGATAATGGATGCAAATTTATGAAATATGTTTATGACAACAGATTAACCGTGTATACTACGGATACCCAAACTCATTTATTGGGAGGCAGACTTGATTATGTAATGGGTAGAAACCTTGTGCAAGATAGGATGGAATGTTCGTTGGTAAATCACTTAGTTAGTGATCACTATGCAGTTTCTGCTTCCTATGAGGTACAGTGTGATGTACCTAATAGACATCAGAGACGGAAAATGAATATTCCATATGGCTTGCATGACCACTTTATTAATTGTATATCAAAATGGTATCAAGATTACACAATAACGAATGTACAAGCCTTCTCCAGAGATCTCGTTGATACGATTACTACCTACTACGACACATGGGTGTGTTGGGGAACAGGTCGTAAGCCTAGCAGAAGTGGGCAACACCTGCCACCACCCAAGTGGGTCCTTGACCCCGTATTTGTTAAAGAACATGAACGAGTAAAGCAACTTGGAGATACGTACAAACGAACCAAAGCACAAGGTGGCTTGCATGCATTTCTTTTTTTTTTATTTCTTTTTTTTTTAAACAGAGCAAGTACAGCGTATAGTAACCATATAAACAGGAAAGCACAGAATAACGAAGAACATAGAATAACAACAACACAGATAACAAGTAACACTGACCAACACAGATCAACACAAAAGTGTAAACAAAGAATAACAGAAAACACATAACAACACACACACACACACACAAAGCAGCACTACCCAGATGGGGTGTGCCAAAAGCGTCAGTAATGACAAAAGCGCACAAGGAGCACAATAAACCAAGGGTAAAGTATAAACAGGAATACACATACAAAGAAACACATACAAAAATAACACAAACGCAAAACACACGCACCATGCGCCACACCACACAACAGCAGACAACACACGCACCATTCGCCACACCACACAACAGCAGACAACACACGCACCATGCGCCACACCACACAACAGCAGACAACACACGCACCATGCGCCACACCACACAACAGCAGACAACACACGCACCATGCGCCACACCACACAACAGCAGACAACACACCATAACAAACATGTCAATAAACACAATAACAAACATGTCAATATAACACTGTAAATACAACACAGTAAGTAAATGCAGGAAAATAACAATGGAATACAACAAAGCAATATACAGCACAGTACATAAAATAAAGGAAACAGAACACATTAGCATTACATAGTAAAATAACATAGTAAAAAATAAAGGAATCGGTATAGTACAAACCGACATTGGAACATATAACACAGTAAAATGACACAGATAACAGAACAAAGTGTAAAAAAAAAAGCATAAACACACAAACAAACAACACATGCCACCCATACGGGGCGTGCCAACAGGAACCATAATGAAAAGCACATAACACAAGGCAGCAAGACAAAATGACAATAAACACAAGCATACAAAAAACACACAACAATGGAACACATACGAAACAAACACAGCCACCCAGCACACAACCCCGACCCCCACAGACAGAGGACGGCCAGCCACCAAGCAGAAAGAAAAAACACCCACACACCGGACACATCAGGAGAGAGACAGACATGCCACACAACACCACAACACACCCATACCCACCCACACACAAACAAATTCCTGCCACACAAGGTAACCAAGCAAACCCCAGTACACACAAAACCCCAAAGACAAACAAACACAGACCCCCCCAAACCCCCACCCACCAAAGGGAACCGAACCAAAGGAACACGCACAGACACACACACAACCACACCCACACCCACAGGAACCCACCACCTACACCAACGCAGCACCCCGGACATAGTCGACCGTGAACCAAGCATCAAAAACCCTAGGAAAGGAGCGACGCAACCACCACATAGTATAAGACAGACGGCCTTTCAAAAAGCCCAAAATCCTCCCCACCCCATACCCCTCCATCCTACCAACCCATAAACAAAAAATATAGTCCGCTAACAACACCCCGAGCGTGTTACGCACCCGCCTGGAGCCCCGAGGGAACAAAAAAACAAACACCACAATAGGTCGACCTGCACCCCTGGACCACAAAAGGCTGCAATGACATCCCGCAACCACCCAACCAAACCCTGAACCCACGCACAAAAATAAAAGACGTGCAACTGAGTCTCACGTCTCCCACAATGAACACAACCATCAGAGGCGACCAAACCCAACATAAAGAGCCTTGCATTCATAGCCAAAGACTCATGCAAATATCGAAAAACCAACTCACGCGTCCGTGGCGCAATACACGGCCCACTCAACTCCTCCCACACATTCCCCCAGTCGAAACAAGGGTACAAACTTTCGACCCTGGGAGGCACCCGAGAGGCAAGCGCCCCATACACCTCCCGACAACCAAAAGAGACAAACCCAGGAAATCGACAAAGCGCCCGAAGGATCAAAACCGCCCACGAATACACTGGAGGCGTATACATGGCCACCTCCTGGCAACGATCCAGATCAAGCAAAAAACTAAACCTCATAGAGCAGTAAAACAACCCCAAGGAGTTTAACCCACCCCCTAACACCAAACTCCTCCGAACCGACCCCCAAAACAAAGCCAACGCCTTCACATAGACATCAGGAATACCAATTCCACCTTCTGACACCTTAAGACATAACGTAGATCGATAAACCGGATGATACCGGCCACACCACACATAACGATACATCAAACCCTCCAGAGCGCGAGCCTTCCGCCGATCCAACGGAAAACACTGCGCAACAAACCAGACCCGCGACAAAACCTTACAAGACACGACAATCGCCCGCTGGTAAATAGTCAGGGCCCGTTGCGACAACATCCCCACAGCTACGCCCACCCCCCGCGAAACTGCCTCCCAATTAAACTCCAAAGACTGCACATACGACCTAAACCACGTAATCCCCAGAACCCGAATGGACTGAACCACCGGAAACCACGAACCAGACCACACCAAACGAGAGGCCCAACCCCCCAACCCCAGAAGACAAGACTTTCCACGATTGACCAAAGCCCCTGTAGCCGACTCAAATTGAAACACCAAATCCTGAACAGCAGGCACAGAACCCTCAGAGGCAACAAACAAGACTGTGTCGTCCGCATAACCACAAATCTTGAGGGACAAGCCATTCGGCAAACACGGCGAGACAACTGAACGACAAGCACGCACTGCGCGAACAAAGGGCTCCTGAAACAGAATATATAGAAGCATCGACAGAGGACACCCCTGTCGAACCGAACGCCGAATAGCGAAGGGAGCACTAAGGAACCCATTGACACACACCCTACTATTACAACCAGCATACAACATCCGTATCCAGCCCACAAACTGGGGCGGGAAACCAAACCTCTCCAGGACCCGCAAAACAAACCCAATTGGCACGCGATCAAAAGCCTTGGACCAATCCAGGCTTATCATGGCCGCGGGAACACTAGACTCCTCCACATAGAGGAGCAAATCCCGAAAAAGGGAATTACATTGCACCAACGACCTACCCGGAACGCCACAAAACTGACCCCAAGAGATCATCGACCCCACAACCGAGCGCAAACGTCCAGCCAACAACTTAGAAATAATCTTGTAATCCACATTTAGCAATGTAATAGGCCGCCAATTTGCAAAAAAACGTAAATCCCCCGGCTTCGGAAGAAGCCGCACAAGACCATCATTTTGCGAAACGGACAGAGACAAACTCCGAAGACAAAACCGAACCACCTCCAAAAAATCGGCACCAAGCACATCCCAAAACTCGACATAGAACTCCATCGGAAACCCATCCGACCCTGGAACCTTACCACGACGAAAGGACCGCACAACCTCCCAAAGCTCCAAAGGGCTTACCTCCCGCACAAGACCCACACAATCCATACCCGACAACCCCGGTGCACAGTGTTGGAGGAAGGACTCCTTCAACCCCTCATCCCCCGCAACCACCCCATACAAAGACTCCAATTCACCACGCACATAATGCAAAATCGCCCCCGTGTCCGACACAACCGAACCGTCCGGCCGATGAAGACCTGCCAATAAAACAGAGGCACGCCCCACCCGTTCCCTCCGCAGTAAAAACTGCGAGAGCTTCTCACCACACAACCGTTCCTCCACCCCAGCCCGCACACGTACCCCCTCAGCCATCTCCTCCCTCAGCCCACAAATGAGATCCTTACACACCGAGATCTCCCAAAACCTATCTAAACCCTGATTCAGCAACCCATACAGGCGAAATAACCGTGCCTGCAAGACCCTCAACAGACCAAACCTTCCCGACGCCTCCCGCTTTGCCACCACCCGAAAAAACGACCGACATTCCACCTTAGCCCACTCCCACCACTCCAGGACCGAGGGAAAAGTCCCCTTCCGAGCGGCCAAAACAGCCCACCGGGCCCGGAACTGGGCACACAACAGGGCATTTCAGTAACCCACAATTCAGTTTCCACCAGCCACGGCCAACCCGCACCTGGCTGCGAATCCCCACCTGCAACACCACCATGCAATGGTCCGAGAACCCCACGGGAACCGTCTGCAACGAAAAAACCGAACCACCCCCAGTAGGCACGTAAAAATGATCAAGGCGAGAGCAAGCCCCATGCGAGAGAAAAGTGTACTGCAAAGGACCCCTTGCAACACGGCCGCATCCCGAAACCCGCAACTCTTCAAGGTAGCAGTCAAAGCCGGCGAGATATTCGCTGGACGAAGACTATTGCTATCCCGCGGCGTTGTAATACAATTAAAATCCCCCCCCCCAAAATCATCCCCTTCGTATCGTGCCGCAAAAAATGCAGCACATCACGGGAAAAGAAAACCTCCCGGTTCTGCCTCTGCGCCGCCCCAGATGGCGCGTACACATTCAAGAGAGAGACCTCAGACCTCAAAAAGGAGACCTGAACTAACAGCACCCGACCACCTTCGTCCATCTCCGTGTGAAGCACGGAAATCGGGGCCCGCTTAGAAAGCAGGATCAACGTACCTCCACGCAAGCCACGCAAAGGGTTTAACACCACCGTAAACCCCTCAGCCAACACATGTAACAACCCCACTTCCTGCACATTGTGCTCTTGCACAAAAGCCACATCCACCCTCCACTCACGCAGCATCGACACCAGGCCCAATTGCACAGCCATAAAACGCAAACCATTCACATTCAGCGAAGCACATGTTAATTTAGGATCCATCGGGAAAAGAGATAAACCCTATCTAACCACAAAACCGTCATACCGGTCCGGCCGACACCCCGTGTACGGAAGCAGTAGCAGCCGCCACCGGGTTCCCAGGCGACGGAGACGCACTCCCCACAGGGGGGGGGGGGAAGCCAGAGTCCTTCCGGAGCTTCATCACAAGGCCGCGATCAGCACTGCCACAGTCCCCCGGATCCACTACCGCCCACTCCGGGCTCCGTACCCCAGGGGACCCACATACGAGATCACCAGGAGGGTCCACAACACACCCTCCACCACCCGGCACCGACGGGTCTACTACAGATACCGTCACACCCTCACCATCACCGACACTCGCATCAGGCTCTAACCTCCGCACCGAAGGCCCCCGGTCCCCGGAGCGACCACTCCTGTTCGTCTTCCGGCGCTTCGTCAGAGAGCCAGGTTGACCCTGGACAGCAGTGGTGGAAGGACGACGAGAGGGGCGAGCCCCTTCCAAGAACTCATCTGCTTCCAAGGGTTCCACACCAAGTGCACCAGAATCTGGCGCGACATCCTCCACCGGTGACAAAACAGGGCCACGCCCCACCGAAGCGTCAACATCGACGGCTATGGCAACTGGAGGCGGATGCACCTCCACATGCGTGACCACCGCACTACCACCCACACCAGGGGGGTCCACAGACATCGGACCCGACACGTCAGCACCAGTGGGACGCACCGCACCCACAACGCCATCACCGGTAGGTGCAGGAGGAGGGTTCAACCCGGCAGGAGCATCCACCAGGTCCACAAGGCCATGTAGAGGCGGAAAATCCTCTTCTCGGAAGACACTGACCAACCGGACGGTGCCATTACGGCAACCAGCAGCCAGGTGTCCAGCCATACCGCACCGAAAACATGTGCGCTCTTGTCCCGCATAAAAGCACTGCACCTTGAACCCCAGCAGCACCATCGACGACGGGATCGCCTTCCTCAGCTTCATGGTAACCGTGCGGATACCCATCAGGACGCCACAAAGACGGCCAGACTTCAGCACATTTGCCCGACAGGCGAGAACACTCCCATATCCTCCTAAGAACCGG
The DNA here is from genome assembly GCF_040958095.1 of Procambarus clarkii. NCBI lineage: Eukaryota > Metazoa > Arthropoda > Malacostraca > Decapoda > Cambaridae > Procambarus > Procambarus clarkii. The sequence goes on along the minus strand of NC_091214.1, from coordinate 10,761,969 downwards.
CGGAGCAGGCTCTCTGGGAACTCAAACGGCAGCCCCCGCACCACCACAAAAGTCACTGGAACACACAAGTCCGTTACAGAAACCGTACCCGCCGCGCCAGGCAAAGGTACAGTACGCCCATCATACTTGTCGACCATATCCCGGTACACCACAGCGTCAGTCAGCTTAACCAAGGCCCGATGTTCCCCAGCCAGCTGCACACCACACACATCTGCAGGGTTGAGACCCAGCACATCCAGGAGAGCAACCTCCAACAACGAGTAGTTCACCTGACCAGAGAAGGCCAGCTCAACCGTATCCACACGCCTTATAGGCGGCATGGGCAACGCCATCCCGCCGGCCCGCCAGGCCAGAGGCCACAAAAAAACGCCACCAGCTGTGTGCACGCCAAACGTCCAGGCAAGACTGAGGAGCGAATGCAAACAGAACCGCTCCGCACGGCTGCCAAACAGCCAATCCAAACCTTGTGCAAGATAGGATGGAATGTTCGTTGGTAAATCACTTAGTTAGTGATCACTATGCAGTTTCTGCTTCCTATGAGGTACAGTGTGATGTACCTAATAGACATCAGAGACGGAAAATGAATATTCCATATGGCTTGCATGACCACTTTATTAATTGTATATCAAAATGGTATCAAGATTACACAATAACGAATGTACAAGCCTTCTCCAGAGATCTCGTTGATACGATTACTACCTACTATGACACATGGGTGTGTTGGGGAACAGGTCGTAAGCCTAGCAGAAGTGGGCAACACCTGCCACCACCCAAGTGGGTCCTTGACCCCGTATTTGTTAAAGAACATGAACGAGTAAAGCAACTTGGAGATACGTACAAACGAACCAAAGCACAAGGTGGCTTGCATGCATTTCTAGTTGCAAACAGAGAGGCGAGAGACATGAGCAATGTTATACGTAATAAACATTGGGAAGAGTTCCTACAAAGTATAAATGAGCAAACAACACTTGTTGAAGTTTGAGAAAAGATACGAAAAATCTCTAGAAGCAGCCCAACCAAACCGCTGCACCACAGCCCACTAGAACAAGCAAACATCCTCCTTGAGCAATGGGCGACTAACATCGAGCTACGACTCACTCCCAATTAACATACAGCACAAACTTGATGACACACGCCCCAACAGACAACGAACCATCAATCTTGCCTGTACAGCTATCGACGTGTCGGACCTTAATGATGCAACTGAATGGGAATTAAATCATGCACTAAAGATGGGAAAATCAACTGCTCCTGGAGAGGATGGTATTACTTACTGTCTACTGAGATTAGTCTCACACGTACCAGGTAATCCACTATTAGTGTTGTACAGAATGAGTTTACGTGAAGGAGTATTACCTGATGCTTGGACAAAGAGTGTCATTGTTCCCATCCCCAAACCACACTCAGATAATTATAGACCCATATCTTTAACATCGTGTGTTTGTAAAGTGCTTGAACGTATTGTTCTTAACCAACTTATGTATCGTATACAGGGGCACCTGTCACCCCAACTGTTTGGATTTATGCCTGGGCTCAGTACACAACACTGTTTTGCTGAATACTTCGCACATATTGAAGCTTCCCCTCGAACAGTCCTCATCGACCTAGCAGCAGCTTTTGATACAGCAAACAGAGAAATCATACTGGAACAGCTTGCCGAGCTTGGAATACAAGGAAAATTACTGAAATGGATAAAGGGCTATTTGTCTAATCGGACAGCATATGTTTTGTTTAATGGTGTTAAAAGCACAGAGAGCAAACACTTTGAACTGGGAACTCCACAAGGAGGGGTCCTCAGCCCCTTGTTGTTCAACGTTCTGATGCATAAACTTATTAAAGATCTTCCAACTAATAATGAAGACACTGTCATTTGTTATGCTGATGATATATGTTTACAGGCTGCCACCGAGCCTAGAATGCAAGTTCTGCTCGATGCTTTTGCTACTAGAGCTGAGGAATGTGGCCTCCTTATCTCTGTACAGAAAACCCGTGCCCTCATTCCATGTGGTATTCCACCAGCCAATTATCATATAGATGGACGAGCACTTGAGAACTGCGAGTCTTACAAATACTTTGGTGTCCCCATTAACGACCCTGGGTACCTTTCTTCTCTCAAGAGGAGACTTTGGGAGAGATTAAAGCCCTTGCGGGTCCTTGTTGGTGTCAATCATGGACTTAACGTGAGACTTGCTAGAATGTTTTATGTATCATTTATACGCTCTGTGATTGACTACAATGCTCTACATCTCACACTGTATACTGACAAAGAGCTGAAATCTCTTGAAACCTTGCAAAATGAAGCTATGCGTCTCATCCTTGGGGCTCCAAAGTCCATGAGAATAGTTAATACGAGAGCAGAGTTAAAATTACCTACCATAAGTGAGAGAATTTTGTCTATTAGCACAGTTTTCGGCGTGAAGGCATTGAGTAGATCTAGACAACACATGAAGTTTCAAGCTAAACTTTCTAATATGCTGCACTCCCCTGAGGTCTATAGAAGAAGAACGAAATCTGATTATGTATATTGGTTCTACAAGGTAGCCAACTCCATCAAAATATTAAATATGTACCCAACTCAACTAATGATTAATCAGCCAATTACTCCATGGGATAACTGGGATCTATCAGTTGATTTTGTAAATGCGCCCAAGAAAGATAGTGTGCACACTACATTATTAAGACAGTTAACACTGAAAAGCATCACTGAAAGTACTCAGAGTATGGGTAACGATGTTTAGCAGTGCTATACCGACGGCTCTGTAGAAGAAGGTGGACGATGTACCGGATGTGCATGTAACATATTTGAACAATCTTCTCTCGTACATACAGCAATGAAGCGCGTCAATGACTGGGCAAGTACAACTCAAACCGAACTTGCAGGCATATACCTTGCCACTGAATTTTTAAAAGACAAAGGCAGTGGACTTATATACTGTGACTCGCAGAGTGCACTCCTGGCATTGAACGCACATAGTAGTGACACCCAGAAAATAGTCAGTGATATTCGAATGAATGTTTTAGCTGCCAAAGAAAACAGATTTGAGATTAAGTTCCTATGGATACCATCACATGTTGGCATCTCAAGGCATGACACTGTTGATATGCTTGCTAAGTCAGCCTGCAGAAAACCAGTGGTAGAAATTGATATGGGTGTTTCATTAGCAGTGACAAAGAGAATACTTAAACAAATATCTAATGAAAATCTCACCGACCTAACAAATTCTCAAAGACCTGAAAGTTGTAGCATTAAATATTATGATAGATATCGTGAGGAGACATTCATATATGGGACTAATAGAACAAGAACCCGGCAATGTGATGTTATAGTGGCCAGAATACGCCTGGGATATAGACGTATCTGGCAGCTTTCTCAAAACCCAAATGTCGAGTACACAATGTGTCAACTTTGTGAAAGAGAAAACATGCACTCTCTTGAACATTATATTGTAGAATGTCCGATACTGACTGACTTTCGCCCTCCTGGGCTAAGGTATGTTGAACTCTGTAGTTACTATATGAGTACTGGAACACTTGATAATATATTGGACTTGTATCCAAGATTGACCATGTAATATATCAATCATACAATGTATATATATAATAATAATAATAATAATTTTTATTTAGGCAAAGGTACATACATAAAGAGATTTTACAAAGTTTGTTGGCTTTATAGATAGAGCTAGTACATACAATGCCTAAAGCTACTATTACGCAAAGCGTTTCGGGCAGGAAAAAACACTACTGACTAAAGCTTAAAACTAATAGGTAAAAAGAAAAAATTGCGTTGAGTACAAATAAAAATAGGGGTAAAAGAGGGGGGAACATTGTTGAAAAAACAGCACAAATACAATTACAAATTATTACAGAAAATTACATTAAAACAGCGTTGATTTGAAAAAAAAAAAAAAAAAAAAAAAAACATACATGGGTTGACAATAGAGGGGTAAGGTTGGTTACAGGGAATTTATTAGGTATAGCTTCGTTTTTAACTTAAACTGGTTGAGAGAGGTACTGTCTTTAACATGGTTGGGAAGGTCATTCCACATTCTGGGCCCCTTGATTTGTAGAGCATTTCTGGTTTGATTAAGTCGTACTCTAGGAATATCAAAACTGTATTTATTTCTGGTGTGGTGCTCATGGGTTCTGTTACAACCTTCTATGAAGCTTTTGAGATCAGGATTGGCATTACAGTTTAGCGTTTTATATATGTATAATACACATGAGAGAATGTGCAGTGACTTAATGTCTAACATATTCAGGGATTTGAGTAGGGGTACAGAGTGATGTCTGGGGCCAGAATTGGATATTGTCCTAATAGCAGCTTTGTGTTGAGTAATTAGAGGACGTAAGTGATTTTGGGTAGTAGAGCCCCAAGCACAAATACCATAGTTGAGATATGGATAGATAAGGGAGTAATAGAGAGTCACCAGGGCAGGGCGTGGTACATAATATCCGATCTTAGAAAGAATGCCCACAGTTTTTGAAACTTTTTTTGATATGTTTAGAATGTGTCCCTGGAAATTCAGCTTGTGGTCAATGAGAATGCCAAGGAATTTGCCATCTAATTTGTTACAAATTTGGGTATTGTTTATTTTGAGATTTATTTGATTAGAGGATTTATTGCCAAACAGAATATAGAAAGTTTTGTCAATGTTAAGGGTGAGTTTGTTGGCAGTTAGCCACAGATGGACTTTATTTAGCTCAGTATTTACTGTGGCATTTAGAGCAAGGGGATCAGGACTGGAGTAAATGAAGGTTGTGTCGTCAGCAAATAGGATTGGTTTGAGGTGTTGGGAGGCATTTGGAAGGTCATTAATGTAGATGAGAAAGAGGAGAGAGCCAAGTATGCTGCCCTGGGGAACACCAATGTTGATGGGTAGGGTGGGAGAAATTGTATTATTCACAGAAACACATTGGAACCTGTCAGTAAGGTAGGATTTGAGGTATTGTAGGGAGTGTCCTCTGACACCATAATGATGTAATTTAAGAAGAAGGTTTTGGTGGTTGACAGTATCGAAAGCTTTACGCAGGTCCACAAATAACCCAACAGGGAACTCATTTTTATCAAGAGCTGTATGAATCGAGTTAAGCATACTAATAAGTGCATCGTTAGTGCTTTTTTTGGGCCTGAAGCCATATTGGCAAGGGCTAAGTATATTGAGTTTGGCTAGATATGAGTAAAGCTGCTTATAGATTAGTTTTTCAAACATTTTTGACAAGTTTGGCAGGATTGATATAGGTCTGTAGTTGTTAACATCTGTGAGATCACCACATTTGTGGACAGGCGTTACTCTCGCTTTTTTTAGAATATCTGGAAAGGTTTGAAGTTCAAGTGACTTGTTGAAGAGCAAAGCAATAGCAGGGGCTAAAGATCTGGAGGCTTTTTTGTAGATTAAAGTTGGTATCTCCTCAAGGGCACCAGACTTGGTTTTAAGGGAAAGGATTATCTCATTGACGTCAATGGAATTAATAGGCTTTAGGTACAGAGACTGGGGATAGTTCCCTGTAAGATAGTCCTTAATGTCAGTACTGGAAGATGGAATATCATTAGCAAGGGATGAACCAATGGAAGAGAAGAACCTATTGAACTCAATAGCAGAATCAGAGGCTGAAAGCTGACCATCGTTATTAGACAGGAGAGTCGGTTTGTTATTTAAAGACTTCTTTGATCCCAATATTTGTGAAATTGTTCTCCATGTTTGTTTAATGTTGCTCTTTATTTGGGTAAATTTATCTTCGTAGTATTTAGTTTTGGCTCGTCTAATTATCTTAGATAGCAATAATGAGTAATTCTTTGAGAATTCTTTGGAGACAATTCCTAACCTATACTTTTTCTCAAGGTCATGTTTTTTATTAATAGATTTAAGTATTCCCTTTGTAAGCCAGGGATTGTTAAGCCTTTTGGTTGTGACTTGTTTTGTAAGCATAGGACAGTGGGTATTATAAAGGCTAAGAGTTTTTTGAAGAAAAGATTGAACTGCTAGGTTGATGTCCTCTATGTTACCTAACTCGGACTCCCAGTTGACATTATCAGTAGCAGTTATAAAATTGTCTATAGCAGTTTCATTGTGTAGTCTAAACATATGATGTAACTATATAACCTGAGCTTGTAAAAGCACCTTCATCACCTTCAGTGATTAAGTGCTTAATTGCACACTAGTTTCTTTATCAACTACCTCACCCTGTCAGAGTAAATGAGACAAATGCATTCAAAATGATCTGCTACCAGAAATTTTAGCCAAATATCCCCAGTTTGCTAACTGTAGGTAGTAACTAAGTGATTGTAACCTATCCACCGCTGCCCACTGAATGGGGGGCGGTGTGCAGGACAAACATATAAATTTTGACACTAGCTCTCCACATATGTCAGTTGCTTAATTTAGAACCTGTACTTGAGGTCGATCTCGAACCCATTGTTGATGTGATGACTTATATTGAATTTTGTAACTAGCTCATCAAGATTGTAACTTGCTTAGCTAAATGAATTGTGGGGTTCAGTCCCTGAGCCCATTATGTGCCTCTGTAACCCTTTCCACTACCGCCCACAAGATGGGTATGGGATGCATAATAAATGAACTAAACTAACTAAAAACTGTGTGTATATATGTATGTATATGTGTGTGTGTGTATGTATATGTATGGGTATAAAGTATATATGGAAGCTGTTCAGAATTACATTTCACCTTTGTGAATGTACATTAATGACACTATGTAAAAGACACATCTAACACTTTATGTAGGGCATACGTAAATCTGTGTATCTATATATCTACGTATGTAGGTTAGCTTAGCATTTTAAAAGCACTGAATCACCTTCTGTGGTTGAGTGTTCAATAAACCCTTGAACTATATGTTTAACACTTCTCTAACCCTGTCCATGGAGAACAGAAGAAAATGTATATATGCTGGTTAGCATTGTAAATGTGTGGCCACGTCTGTGGTAGATAATAATAATAATAAAAAAAAAAAAACTCAACACACTGACTTTCCTGCTCATACCATCAGACACTAACCTACCAGCTCATCATATAATACACTGACCTCCCGGCTCATCACATCACACACTAACCTACCTGATCATCACATATCAAACTGACACGCCTATAGTATTGGTGATGTGTGGTATGATAGTGCAGGCTGCTTGCCTTGACTGTTGGTGGTGTGGCATGATGGTGCTGGCTGCTTGCCTGGTTTACTGAAGTACAATATGAGGATCATTTCAAGAAAAAATTTCAAGGAATAATGCAGCAGAATATGCACTCAATACAACAACCATGATATCAGATGATATCTAAGATTACAATGGTAAAGTAATATGGTTTAGATACAAATATTGGGGGATTGCGTAGCACTAGATACAGTGTGAAGATAAAGCACTAGGTAGAAAACTATGAAGATGAAATTAGATACTTTTTGGTTTAATTTTTGAATAAGGCAAACGTTGGATAGCTTTTCAAATCATTAGGGAGTGAGTTCCATAGACTAAGTTCCTTTATTTGCATGGTGTGTTTACACAGATTTAGTTTGACTCTGGGGATATCAAAGAGATAATTATGTCTGGTGTGGTGGGCATGTGTTCTATTACATCTGTCCAGAAAGAGTTTCAGAACAGGGTTTGCACTTAAAAAAAGGGTTTTATAAATGTAAATGACACAAGAGAATGTATGGAGTGAATTTATGTTTAGTATCTTTAGGAATTTAAACAGAGGGAGCTGTGTGTTGTCTGAAAGCAGAGTTAGTTATTGTCCTGATAGCAGATTTTTGTTGGGTGATGATGGGTTTGAGGTAGTTTGCAGAGGTTGAACCCCAAGCACAGATACCATAAGTAAGATAAGGATAGATAAGTGCATAATAGAGTGAGAGGAGAGCAGAGTAGGGTACATATCTGTTATTAGAGAGTATACCAACTGTTTTAGAAACATTTTTAGTTATGTGTTGTATATGGGTACTATAGTTGAGTCTCTTGTCTAAGTACAGGCCAAGGAACTTTCCATCTTTTTTATTGCTAATGTTTGCACTATGTATCTGAAGCTGAATTGCATTTGCTGATTTATTTCCAAATAAGATGTAGTAGGTCTTTTCTATGATTAGTGTGCATTTGTTGGTTGACATCCACAAGTGGACTTTTTTTAATTCATTGTTTACAACATTATTTAACATGAGTGGGTTGGGGTCAGAGTAGATGAGAGTAGTAGCATCAGCAAACAATATAGGTTTAATCATGTTAGAGACATTCAATTCACACCCTGCTCTGAAATTCTCCCTGGACAGATGTAATAGAACCCATTATCACCACATAAATAAATTTCTCTATGATATCCAAAGAGTCAAATTTAATCTGTATAAACACTATGCAAATAAAGGGACCTACTCTATGGAACTCACGCCCTAATGAATTGAAAAGCTGTCCAACTTTTGCTTCATTCAAAAACAAAACTAAAAACTACCTAATTTCATCTTCATAGTTTCCTACCTTGTGCTTTAAAATTATACTGTATCTAGTGCTACCCAATCTCCCAATCTTTATGTACCTAATCCAAACAACTTTACTATTATGATCATTGCTGTCTTCTTATGTGCTATCAATATTCTGTATATTGTGCCTATTAATCCTTGTTAAATTACCAATGAAGATGTCAATGCAATCAATCAGAGCTACCGATGTGCTTTAATATACCTAGAAATCTCTCTCATCTCATTTTTTTCTTGCAATCTACCTGTTATCATTTTATAAATTCTGCTAGAATTTACCTACTTAAAATTATCTGTTAGATTAAGGACCTGCTCGAAACGCTGCACGTAATAGTGGCTTTACATGAATGTAAATATCCTATGTATCCTCATAAACCCAATGTACCTTCTTGTATATAAATAAATAAATAAATAGTGTCGGGAGACAAGAAGCCAAAGTGTATTCCTACATGTTTTGGCTTTCATAGAGGTCCGTCCTAAAGCCAAATTACTGACCCCCGCCCAGGATGCAACCCCCACAACAAGCTAACTAACTACTGATTCACTATTAGGTGCAGTGAACAGAGGCATTAGGTGAAAGGAAATGTGCCCAACCATTTCTGTCCCGCCTGGAATTCAAACCCGGAATTCTCGACTATGCGTCGAGAACAAACCCGACTGTATTACTGGAACTTCTCATGTTGGGAATTATGTTCCCCCACTCTGCTCTACTTTCAATATAACACTTCCTAATCTATCCCTATCATGTTGTATCCGTGCATTGGGTTCAACAACTGCAAATTATCTCAAGCCAATCATCACCCAGCAAAAATCTTCTATGAGAACTATAACAAACTCTGTCTTTAGAAAACACACAGACCCTCTGTTTAAATCCCTAAACATGCTAAACATTACTCACTCCACACATATTCTCTTGTGCTATTTAAACATTCAAAACCATATTTCTAAATGCTAATACTGATCTGTTCTCAATACTGATACAAATACTGATCTCAAATTCTTCCTTGATAGATGTAACAGAACCCATGAGCACCACACCAGACAAATATATATTTGATATAATTGACAGAAAATGCTAATGTAATTGCCAGTGAGGCTAATACAGTATAATTGACAGTCATGTTAATATAACTGCCAGTCAGGCTAATATAATTGACAGTCAATCATGCTATAAATGTCTGCCTAACTGATAAAAGTTAGGCAAGATAAATGTAAGTTTTTGAACTCGGTTATCAATGCCAGTCTGTCTACTAAAAACTCTTTAAAAATACTGTATAAGAAATAAAAAGGACCTGCCTGAAACACTATGCGTACTAGTGGCTTTACAAGAACATAAAAACATTTATGCTATGTTCTCTCATAAACCCAATGCACCTTCTTGTATATAAATAAACAAATGGGTAAATATATTTCTAATCATGAGAAGTAAAACTCATAAATAGGCTTAACCAAAAAAGTAAAAAATGAATACAGTGGAACCTCAACTTACAAATGCCCCTAATTATGAATTTTTCGTGTTACAATTTCAATTTCATCAGAAAATTTGACTCGACTTACGACCTTTGTCTCTACTTGCGACTTTGTTGATACATGTATGGGTTGAGAGAGGGCGTTGTTCCTGGTGGCACGGGATACCCTGCCCGTGCCACCAGACCACCCACTTAGTGATGATCGCGCATCAATTCTTTGTAAAGTTTTCAGTGTTTGTGTGCTTTTTTGTTTTTTGAACATAAAAGTAATTATTGTATATCACGCCATGGGTACCAGGAAAGTCAGTGGTAAGCTTCAACCTAAGAAAGCACATGTGAAGTTGACAATAAAGGAAATTAAGAAGTGGTGTGCAGTATGGGAAAAAATGCAAAGTTTTGTTGAAATTGCTCGCCCAAATCAGGCTGCACTAGGCCGTTGCCGTAACCTTTTTTATGACACTGTGATGCCTAACTACAGACAGGTGTTAAGACGTAGGGAAAGCCAAGTCTATGGGAAGGTTCTAAGTGAGAAAAACAAGCAGTGAGCCCCAACCAGGTCTTAGTTGTATGCAAGCAAAACGTATGAGAGAAATTACCCGCAGAGTCATCACTGCCTGATGTTATAAGTTTTAGTTTAAGTTTTAGTCTTAATGTTTTTCCTGCCCGAAACGCTTTGCGTAATAGTGGCTTTAGGCATTGGATGTACTAGCTCTATCTATAAATCCATCAACTTTTGTATCTTGTCTTGTATGTATGTACTTTACCTGAATAAATATTTGTATTTGTATTTGTTTTGTATAATTGAAGGGGACCTCCCCTTCCAAACAGTAACACCTCTCCTCCTCCCTCCCTCCTCACCATCTTCCATACGCCAACTAGAGTCATCTATAAAGGTAAGCTATAACTTGTGTCAGGGGACATATTTTCCCTGCTCTCTCGTGCACTGAATTAAGTACGAAATTGCATAGTGCACCAGTGATGTGCACGGTGATTCAACTTTCTGTATATAACTTTTCCACAGTCGTACGTGTTGGGTGTCGTTGGACAGCCCATGACATTTGCTAGCCATTGATGTCATTCTGATCGCTGTATCAGGTCTGTGAAGGAAATTACAGAAGGGAGTTGATTTCAGGGAAATTTTTGTACAAGTCAAGTGTAGAGAGGGAGGTATGGGGGGTTAACGGCCGTAGACCACCCCCCCTATCACGTGTCCACCTCGTGAGAGAGGGGGTAGCGTTATAGAGCAGGTGCGGGATTGGCTGAGGGTCTGGGGCGTCAGAAATGCTGAACCGTGATTGGCCAAGACGCTGAGGGGTACCACATGGTACCCCAGGCATGATGTTGGCGGGAAAGACATTCTTACCTAGGACGTTGCTCCCTGACGACGTGTTTCCCGTGCATCGGGAAATACCGCCTGCAACGTTACTAAAGTCACGCCTACATCTTGCCATCTTTCCGTGTGCCGTGCGTAAGAATCCGGTAATCGGAAAGGGGCTTGTATCGAGCCGTGTGAACTTGTCATCTAGCCGCGTAATTGTGGGACGCCATCTTAGAGGAACTGGACTGAGTGAGGCGTTAATTATCGGGCTACGAAAACGACATCCGCCGTCCATCGTATCTGTGCTTGAAGATACTGCTGTGAGACATGCTAGAAAAGGTTTCAGTGTTATGAGAGAAACCTTAAATGTTATAATTCTGAGGAACAGTGAAGGACTCCGTCTCGGGTCTCGTGTACCGTGTAACACCGTGTACCGTCGTATCCTGGGGTACCGTCTCAAGTGGAAGGGGCGTGGTACCGCATTCCTGCTGTTGTGCGCTAACCTTGGCTGCCTGTGCCGGTGTGTCTGCGCCATCCTGGTCTCTGTGTGTGTAGAGCTAACCCCATGGTCTAGGACCCTGTGCTCCACCTGACCACGTGTAGGAAGGGTCGGTACTCCCCCCGGTAGCCCCTAAGGGGGAGACAGCCGCATTATCCCTGTTGCTAGCTTGGCTGGTTGGGTTCATCCTGATAGAATGATAGTACACCTATCAGGATGAACCCAACCAGCCAAGCTAGCAACAGGGATAATGCGGCTGTCTCCCCCTTAGGGGCTACCGGGGGGAGTACCGACCCTCCCTGCGTCAACAATAACAAACCTTCCCAGCTGATTGAAGCGTCGTCACTGACTCGAGCCTTACAACAGTTATGTAACCATATGGAGCAACTTAAACGAGCTGCCTCCCCATGTACTGACTTTAAGCGTCCCGCTGATAATCCATGGCTCAGATTATTGACTCAAATACATGATGACCAAAAGTCTATAATCCGAGAGCAGTCGGACCTGATAATGAAGCTTCAGAGTGATGCTTTGGCAATGCACAAGGCTAACCAAGATCTGTCTGCCAGAGTCGGCCACCTCGAACATGAATTAAGCTCTCTTCGGATCTCGGTTACTAACTTTAAACCAGCAGAAACCTCTTTGAAGCAAGAAGAGATGTTACAAAAGTTAGAGAACCACTTTAACTCCCTACAACAGCAACAAACTGCAACCCAAGACAAATCAGACCAACTTAAGCTCCTTGATTCTGTCATCATCTCATCACAGGATTTTCCCCATGAAACTGACAGAGAAGACTGTACTGCCATCGTGATCCAGGAATTGCGTACTAAGTTGAATTATTCAATCGAAGCAAGAGACATTAAGTCAGCTTATAGAGTGGGTACCAAATCATCTGGTGCAAACAACAGAAGGATACGCGTGAAGTTGGATAGCTGCTCCCGCAAGTCAGACCTTATCACTGCTGCAGTCGCTAGGAAATCCAAGGTTTATGTGAACGAATGTCTTACCAGATTCAGACAAAATCTCTTATTTAAACTACGTGGAATTCGCAATAGATCCACTGCTATTAAACATTGTTTTGTGCGCGATGGTAAAATAATAGCTAGGAAGACTGACTCTGGAAAAACTTATGTCATAACCACTGAAGCACACCTCACTTCTTTCCTGGATGACTGTGGGATATCAGCTGAATAACCAGAACATAATTTGTAGTCTCACATACAACCAAAGTGTACTTAAGCTCTGCCTTTCCTTTCCAAAGGTGTTTATTTTTATTTTTATTTTAATTTTTACTTTATTTTTTGTTTGTCATCTTTGCCTGTTTTATACTCTTAATTATTTGTTCTTAGTTAATCCCCTTGTCACTAAACCTAGGGCTTTTTATTACCCTGTTAATTAACCATTACTAAGCTAATTATCTTCAAGATCATTTTTTTATGATTATTATTTTTCTTATTATTTTTTATTTTACATTTATATTGTCAGTCTCTACTGATTTTTTGTGTTTTATTTTATGTAACTTCTGTGTCCTCCCTGGCTATCTATTGGATCTTTATTTTACTTCTAAATTGTTACTATTTTATTGTATCTGCTCTTATTCTTGTGTTTTGCTTTATCGTGTATCTTGTATCGTGATCCCTCTGCATCTCTATGCACACTGATATTGATCCTGATCAAAATCTTCTGTCTCATATCTATACCAACCAGCACATTGATCATCATTATTGTAAGTATTTCACAGCACACCAGGCTAAAAACAAACTCCAAAATAGCACCTGTCTATCAGTTTATAACCAAAATGTTAGATCACTTGGTAAACATTTTGACGATTTAAATGCACTACTCACAGCACTAGGTACTAACCTATCGTTCATTATTTTAACAGAAACTTGGCTAAATAAAGACTATACCCAACTCTACAACTTAGCTGGTTATAAAGCCATTCATAACTGTAGGCCTAATAAAAAAGGTGGTGGCACAGCTATATATTACCGAGATACATTTATCAGCAACAGTGTTATTAGTGACAGAGATGACTACTGTGAATATACTTTTGCTCAGTTTACAATTAAATCCCTTAAATCCTCTTTGACTATTGGAGCCATCTATAGATTTCCTAATACTAACATAGCTTCTTTCTCAGACAACCTAAGGAATCTTATTATAAACAACAATCTCAACAAAAACCACATCATTCTGGGAGGAGACTTTAATATTGACCTGGGTCAACAAAACTGCTCTCAAGTTGACTATTTCCTTAACAGCATGAACTCCTGTATGCTAATCCCCACTATCACCAAACCTACCCGAGTCACTCAAACATCAGCCACTACCTTGGACCACATATGGACAAACATAACAGCTCCCCTTGTATCTGGTATAATCTACGACAGAACAACTGACCACTATCCTACCTTTCTCATAGCGAACATGGACATAACACCACCAAAAAGCAAGAAATTTTCATTTAGGCTACACAGTGAATCAGCTTTAGACAATCTTACAGAGGCACTTCACAATATTAACTGGGATTCTGAATTCAATAATACCCATGATATAAATTCATTAGCTAACCTCTTCCTCTCCAAAACTCTAAGCCTCTACAACCTTCATTGTCCCCTTCTTACAAAGCAAGTAACTGACAAAAGATTAAACAATCCATGGCTCACAAATGGCATTCTCAACTCAATCAACAAGAAACATGAATATGAAAAGAAAGTTAGGATTGGCCTAGTTTCAAAGGAAGTAGCTAAAAGGTACTCATCAATGCTTACCAGTATCATAAGAAAGGCAAAACTTGCATATTATGTGAATAGATTCAATGAAGCAAAAGGCAACATGAAAAACACTTGGAAAACTATCTCTAGTATCCTAGGAACTAAACAACACTCACATAACCAAATAAAACTCTACAAGGATGGGGATATACCGTCAACTGATTTAGAAATGGCAAATGAATTTAATAGTTTCTTTTCATCGGTTGGTGCTAATCTTGCCAGTAAAATCCCACAGACTCAGACACATATTAACACATATCTCTCAGGCAGCTATCCAAACTCTCTTCTCCTTTCACCAATCAGCCCGGCAGATGTTGTGTCCATCATACACTCTCTAAAAACCAAGGCAGGGAACACCAGTGAAATTCCGTCCATTGTGTACAAGAGAGCCTCCCATGCCCTTGCCCCACCCATAGCACTACTGTTCAACAAATCTATAGAGTGTCACACCTTCCCTGATATCCTCAAAAAAGCAAGAGTAACGCCAGTCCATAAAGGAGGCAATCCGGCGGACATAAACAATTATAGACCAATATCAAATCTACCCATTCTATCAAAAATATTTGAAAAAATTATTTACAAACAGCTCTATTCCTACCTCGTAAAATTCGACATACTCAGCCCCTGCCAGTTTGGCTTCCGGTCCCAAAAGAGTACCAATGATGCAATCATTAGTCTCCTTGACATTATCTACTCAGCCCTTGACAAAAATGAGTTTCCGATTGGACTCTTCATTGACCTAAGAAAAGCCTTTGATACTGTTAATCACAACTACCTCTTATTTAAACTCCAGCATTATGGAATCCGAGGCCTTGCCCTTGACTACATCCGATCCTATCTTAGTGACAGACACCAATATGTAACTATCAATGATACAACTTCTTCCACTCTACCAATTACCGTTGGAGTGCCACAGGGCAGCATCTTAGGACCTCTTCTATTTCTTATATATATAAACGATCTGCCTAATGTCTCTAATATTCTCAAACCTATATTGTTTGCTGACGATACTACCCTTATCTACTCAAACCTCAACCCACATACACTAAATAATGTTGTGAATAATGAATTAAAAAAAGTCCACTTATGGATGTCAACGAACAAACTAACATTAAACATCGAAAAGACTTACTACATCTTATTTGGAAGCAAATCATCAAATGCAATTCAGCTACAGATAGACAACATTAACATCAGTAATAAAAATGATGGCAAGTTTCTTGGCCTATTCCTAGACAAGAGACTCAACTTCAGCACCCACATTCAACACATAACTAAGAAAGTCTCTAAGACAGTTGGTATACTCTCCAAAATCAGATATTATGTTCCTAAATCTGCTCTCCTCTCACTATATTATGCACTAATCTACCCCTATCTTAATTATGGTATCTGTGCATGGGGGTCTACCACTGCAAACCACCTTAAGCCCATCATCACACAGCAAAAATCTGCTATCAGAATAATAACTAACTCTGCTTTCAGACAACACTCAGCTCCCTTGTTTAAATCTCTAAACTTGCTAAATATTAACTCCCTCCACACATTCTCTTGTGTCAACTACATTTACAAAACCCTGTTCTTAAATGCAAACCATGCTCTGAAACTCTCCCTGGACAGATGTAATAGGACCCATTATCACCACACCAGAAATAAATATCTCTTTGATATCCCCAGGGTCAAACTTAATCTGTGTAAACACTCTATGCAAATTAAGGGACCTAGTCTATGGAACTCACTCCCTAGTGAATTGAAAAACTGTAAAACTTTTGCCTTATTTAAAAGCAAAACCAAAAAGTACCTAACTTCATCTATTTAGTTTCCTACACTGAGCTTTAAATTTGCTCTGTACCTAGTGGTACCCAATCTCCTAATTTTTATGTAATATCAAACAACCTTATCATTGTGTTCATTGCTGTCTTCTTTTATGTGCT
Source organism: Procambarus clarkii (assembly GCF_040958095.1). Lineage (NCBI taxonomy): Eukaryota > Metazoa > Arthropoda > Malacostraca > Decapoda > Cambaridae > Procambarus > Procambarus clarkii. The sequence continues at coordinate 10,745,497 of NC_091214.1, read as the reverse complement.
AGCCATATGCTGTATTGTGACTACCAATTTTTGTCAACTACCATTCAAGCTGTCATTGCAATCAATCTTATATTGTTTCTGCTGTATTGTGCCTACCAATTTGTTGTCAACTACCATTTTAAGCTGTCATTGCAATCAATCATAGCTACCTATGTGCTTTAATATACTGTACCTACAATTTTCTCTCATCTTTTTTTTTTTCATTCCATGTAATCTGTTATCATTTTTTTGTCTATAAATTTTGCAAGTATTTACCTCCTTAAAATTTTCTTAGATTAAGGACCTGCCCGAAACGCTGCGCGTGCTAGTGGCTTTACAAGACTGTAATTACCATAATTGTATCCTCACATTCCTTATGTACATTCTTGTATATGCATAAATAAATAAAATAAATAATAAATAAATAAGTGAGGACGCCTACGTCATCATCCAGCAGCAGCAGTGGGAGTGTGATTGACGTGTATGTGTGAGTGAAAGAAGGTTGCGGGCCATTGATGTAAGTACACTGTTTCCGTTTGGGTAATAAAACTCTGAAGCTGGGTTCGCCCCCAGTGTCCGTCTGTCCTCTGTCCCTGGGACCACCTGGGGAGGTGAATGGGAATTGGAGACGTGTGAGTCTACCCTGTTTGTCATCAAGTTGAGGATTGGGCCCAACTGTGATTTTTGACGTGTGTGAAGACACCTAGTGACACATTCAGAGGTAGAGTAAAGTGAGTTATTTACTTCTATTTTTTTTTCTATGTGCCGTGTATGTATTCGCTGTAATTTGATTCCCTTTTTCAGCAGTGAAAAGTGGTAACAGGGAGATTTCCCTTGGTTATATATTTTACTGTTGTGTTGGGGTAAAGTGTGAATTATTGGTGGATAATTTACTGGGGGAAGTCATTTACAAGTTTTGCCGTGAGTGGCAAGGATGTACTGTGTTGTACTGTGATGTACTGTGTTGTACCGTGTGTAAACCGTAGACAAGTTTGACCTTGGTGGAAGGCGTTGTGTACTGTGAAGGATTCCGTGAGAATTAAAGTCAGTTAACGTCACCGGGGGTCACGATTTACTTAACGAGGTCACTTGTTCGTTGAACATTGTTATGATTAACGTAGGGACGTGTAAAGGCAACAGTCACAGTGAAGTTCACGCAGTGGAGGAATTGTCAAGTGAAGACTAACGTAGTGTTAACGATTTAACGAGCTGTCGTTAATTGAGTGATTAACGTAAGGGGTTGACGGTCTGTTATGATCGGAGTCAATTGCGCTGTAATTAAGCTGTTGTAATTCGTTGGACTGATCAGCTCTGTCTGCGGACAGAGTGATTAAGCACTCGTAGCTAATTAGAGAGAATTAGTAATCGCCACTTAGTGAATTCACCAAGTGTTGATGTTGTTGTTTACACGGTGTGTTGTAACCTTGTGTGTGGTACAGTAGTCTACCCTCGTTAAGGTAATCTTGTCGTAAGACCGGAAGTGAACTGTCAGTTGAGAGACAGTTGGCTTTATCAATACTCGTCTGAATTAATAGGCTGTTGTATTCAGTAATTAATTGGGAATTACTCACCGAATGCTTGACTTTCAAGTTGATGTAATTAATTGATGTACGAGTTATTGCTGCCATTTAAGTGTCGTTGTGACACGTGTGTATTAACGTAATTGTTTAAATTCAATTAGAGTAACTTTTGTTTTGATTGTCCTGAGAGACAAGTGTTAACGTAAGATTTTTTATAAGGGGTTATCATTCTTGGATTAACCGCGTTGTTATTTTTTTTTTTTTTTTTTTTTTTATTTTTTTTTTTACATGCAAGCATGCGGATAATGTACAATAAAAACAGAACAAATATAACATAGAACAAAAGTACAAAGCACACACATGAACAATGACAAAGGAACAAATCAAGAAGAAGACCAGCCAGAAGGGCTGACCACAAAACAAAAATGCATATACAAACATAACACAAATATAAACACAGCGTAATACAAACATAAGGGAAACAGAGAGGCGAGAAACATACAAAACAAGTCTGCTAACACCTCAAACACATAATGCACACATAACAAAGAGCACACAAGATGACAAACAAGCGCACACGACATCCACAACCAAACACACAAACGTACAGGAACCGCACCCCCCCCCCCCCCCCCACTAGCCATACAAGAAAACCCACAATACAAACCGGAGCACGCAGGAACCGGAAAACAATACCCACCCCACCCACTCACATACACACCCCACAACCAGGCAACACAAAATACATAGAAATCACTTGCGAGGAACCTCGTGAGAAATGTACTTCTCCGGGAAAAGATCATAAGGATATTTCGCCTTGTAAGCTTCCCAGACTAGATCTTCAAGGTCGGTAGGGTTTTCGACCCCCCGCGCTCGAGCGGGTAACATAAACTCAGGAACATCTATATCTGGCGGCATCGGCCAATGCCTAAGGTCACTGACGCAAGTCGCATAACGAGGCCGGGGAGCGCCAACCACGCCCTTCGAGGAAGCAGATGACACCGGAGAAGCGGACGAGGGACGCCGAGCCTGCCACGCCTTCGCCATAGGAGCAGGTGTCGGACGCTGAGACGATAGCACTTCCACGGATACCGCAGGAGACACGGAAGGGACTGCAGGAAACGGAAGAGGCGGCAAGACCGCTGCCGAGGAAACGGGTAACGAGGAAGGGGCCACAGAACATCCAGAGCGAGCATCCTTTCTCAACATCACCACCAGGCCACCCCGCTCACCACCAACTACAGCAGGGGGAACCACCGCCCACGAAGAACCGGAGCCATCTGACGCAGGCAACGCACCTGAAGCAGGACCCTCGGACACCGGACCAGAAGTGGAGGCCGAAACGCCGGCACCGGCATCCTCAGGCAAGTGTACCTCCGCCACCACCGTAGTGTGCACCACATCCGGAGCCACGCCACCGTCAACGGAAGGACGACACTCGTCGAATTCGCCAACATCAGCCCACACAGAAGAACGCCGGTAACGCTTAGGCTCGGGCCGCACATCATCAGACCCGGAGGCAGACTCAGCGACCCGCGCAGCACCAACCGAGCGAACCGACGCACGCCGCAGCACGGCAGCCTCCTCAACCACACGGGGCACCAGGCCAGGCACAGGAGGGAATACCGGATCCACCTCATCTCCCAGCACAGCCGGGACAGACGGCGAGGGTGCAGGGACCGGGACAGATACAGCAGAGGAAGAACTGGAAGACGAGGGGTCTGAGCAAACGGCAGGCGGAAGAGGCGCAGGGACATCAGCCGGAGCACTAGGCGAGGACCCAACCTCTGGAAGAGATGCGGCAACAACAGGGGGCGCAACAGGCGGAGCAACAGCTGCTACAGAGGGCACCTCCTCAGCCGAAGAGACGTCCATACCCACCGAATCATCCCCCACAGGAAGGGGCGGAAAATCCTCCTCACTGAAGAGGTTCACTGGTGCAACAGGAGGCGCAGAACAGTCAGCAGCCTGATGGCCCAAAAGACCACAACGATAACACGTCCGCGGCTGACGGGCGTAAAACACCCGAACGTTGTACCCCATAAGGCGCACAGAGGACGGAATATCCGCCCGGAGTCTCATGCCCAGGGTGCGAATGTTAGACCTCACACCCTTAAGAGGACTAGAAGACACCACGTTCACTCTCACACTAATAACTGCGCCAAACCGCCCGAAATACCGCCGTAGCAGAGCCTCTGGAAACTCCAAGGGAGCCCCATGCACACTGATGTAAGTAAGTGCACCACTTCTATCCGAGAGGGTGACAGTGCCCGCACCATCCGGCAGAGGCAGTGTCCGCCCCTCGTATCGCCGGAGAAAATCGCGATACGCCGCCTCCTCGGCAAACTTCACAATGGCCCTACGGGCCGTTACCAACTCGACCCCATAAATCGCAAACACAGGGACAGAGAGCATTTCACAAGCCAGGGCAATCTCCGGGTAACCAGCCCGCACAGAGAACTCTAGTCCCACAGACTGAGTCCGGACGACTGGGGGTAGAGGGACCCCCATCGTAACGCCACGTCAGCACAGGCGAGCAGACACACACCCGCCCCCAACCGGCCGAAACGGGCAAACAACACCAAACTGCTGGAGCGCCGATGCAACACGTCTGCCCCGCACCGAAGCTAGGGCCAGACACACCGCGTTGTTACTTGGTACCTCGATCGTTGTGGGCAGCGAGCGCCAGTCAAGTTTTTGTGATTATAGTATTGGTCACCGTGAAGCCGTGACAATATTGATTGCAAGCTTGTGTCACCAGTGGGCACCACTTTGTTCAGTTAGTGTCATTGTTCAGTCAGCGACGACGGGATAAGGATACCGTGGGTCCATCAGGCTGTTGATTAGCTGATCATGAATGTGCCACTGGAGTGACAGTAAAGTAACGTAAATTCACTGTGTAGTAGTTTTAGTTTTGTTTTGTGAATAAATTGTTTTGTTATAGAAAACGGTCGTTTACGTCAAACCTTCCAATATTACTGCCCCACATTTCGTGTTCTGCAACGCTTTGCCTGCTTATGTTCATATTAAGTCTGTATCTAAAGCTCGAGTCCATTGCACAGCACCACACTTCTATAAATAAGAGGTGAGAATCCGTCGGCTACCCTTTATTAGTTGTCAAACTAGGAGGAGCCAGCGACCTAAGTGACAAGTGTTACCCGAGTGGTTTCGCCTGGAGGTTTGCTCCCGCGGTCCTATGATCTTAGGCTTTAAGATTAAATATCTGCCACTGGCAGCTCTTGCTGTTTAAGGTCTGCCTCTCTTGTGAGGTAGTTACGATTAACGTAACATCAATAGGACTTAATTCTTTTGATAACCTGTCAAAGAAAAAATCTCACAACTTGTACATACTATAGTACAAAATGTCAGCACAGATAATATCCAACTCCTCACAGAAATCGAACATATAGGAAAAGAAGCCCATAATCTAGGGCTGTCAATCACCCTAAATTGGATACTAAGTCACATTGGCATAGATGGTAATGAAAAGGCAGACTCACTAGCAAAAACTGCCACTGCTCTACCTGTTGTACAGGTTCACATACCTCCAAGTTTTTCAAAGATTAAGGAGCAAATCAAGAAGGAAATACTCTCAATTATCAAAAGTCACCACAGAGCCAAAGTAGTAGAAGGAAGATCCACTGCGATATGGAACGAACAAGCCACTGAGTACTCCTCTTTCAAGCCTGGCAAAAAGATATCCAAAGACATTGCAGTAGCCATACACAGACTCAAACTTGGTTACAAGTGCTGCTGGGAGGTAATGAACCCAATAGTTAAAGAGTGTCATATCTTTGGAACAGAAGCAGAGGTGCCACTATTGCACGACTTACTGGAATGTGAAGCTACTGAAGCCCTGCGCATCAAACGCAACATTAATCCAACGACAGCAGCTGCATTAGATGCACATTCCACCACGACTACAATGATTAGAAAGGCCATTGAGGAATGGGACTCACTAGTGAGTATTCTGCATCTACATCCACCACCAAGATAATGTTATTAAAACAAGACTAAAACCAAGTGCACTAAAACAGAAGCGAAAAATAAACTGGGAAAACGGAGGAATCCCCACCTCCAGTTAAAACTTTGACCCAAATATCACAGTAACAAGGTTATCACGAATAACTGAACTCAATTATGGGCTCACCATAGCCCGTGCTACATGGACACTTCGTTCTGAGAAGCTTAATCTACAACAACAACAACAGTACAATATGTGTGTGTATTATGTATGAAATGTATTTTGAAGTTAATTTTTTGTGAGTGTGGAAAGGATTAATTCAATTTACATTATCTCTTAAGGGAAAATTTGTTTCGAGTTACGACCCCTCTGGGAACGGATTATATTTGTAAAGAGGTACCACTGTATCTGTTTGCATAGGAATGTGATTAAGTAATTCCTTGACTAATATACATTTCTCCTATCAGGAAAAAGGTCTCATCTTGAGTACGTCTCAAAGTATTCTTCACTAGATCCAATGCTAAATAATATCAGAACAAGAATGTCCATAACATAGGTACAGAGATTATATACATTACATTTCAAAGGAATTTCTTGAGAACAAAAATAGATTATTTATTTTTTAATATAAATTTATTTATATTTATAAATAAACATTATTTTTTTTTTTTTTGAGATATATACAAGAGTTGTTACATTCTTGTACAGCCACTAGTACGCGTAGCGTTACGGGCAAGTCCTTAATCCTATGGTCCCTGGAATACGATTCCCTGCCGCGAAGAATCGTTTTTTCATCCAAGTACACATTTTACTGTTGCGTTAAACAGAGGCTACAGTCAAGGAATTGCGCCCAGTAAATCCTCCCCGGCCAGGATACGAACCCATGACATAGTGCTCGCGGAACGCCAGGCGAGTGTCTTACCACTACACCACGGAGACTGATTTATAAATATAATCATTTAATCATTTAAATAAATATAAACAAAAACACATTTAAAATTTTGTTTTATCTTTGCAAAAAGAAACAAATATTTCTTTACTTATGAGTAATTCTGAGTTAGTTTACAGTGACAGCTTATCTAGCTCTTGCTTGGTCTATGAGGAGCACCAAACTTTTATACTGAGCTTCTAATTCTTGCTTGGTCTATGAAGAGCATTTATTTATTTATTTATTTATTTATTTATATAGACAAGAGTTCTTACATTCTGGTACAGCAACTAGCACACATAGCATTTCGAGTAAGTCCTTATCCAAATTTTCACACACACACACACACACACACACACACACACACACACACACACACACACACACACACACACACACACACACACACACACACACACACACACACACACACGGTTAATTTGTACCGTCGTGATGGTCGAGCGGTTAAGTTCTGTACACCAGTTGCATAGCGGTCCATCTAATTACCACAAGCTACACAAGCTTTACAAAGCTTCCTGGCAATACGTTAGTAATGAATAAATATGATATATTTATTCATTATAATGTTGGTGCTGAATGTACAACACGAAAAAACATAATTTTAATCTGAAAAAGTATCTTTTTATAAAGAAATTATACGAAAATAAAAAGCTGGTGACGCCAAATCAATTCGACGATCCAAAATTCGGTTAGGTTAGGTTTGGTTTGGTTAAGTTAGGTTAGGTTAGGTTAGGTTAGGATAGGTTAGGTTAGGTTCATATCATATCATATCATATTAATTCATTACTAACATTGCCAGGAAGCTCTGTGAAGCTAGTGTAGCTTGTGATAGCTTGTGGCAATTAGACTTGGCAGTATACTTGGCCCTCTCCTCTTTCTCATCTACATTAATGACCTTCCAAATGCCTCCCAACACCTCAAACCAATCCTATTTGCTGACGACACAACCTTCATTTACTCCAGTCCTGATCCCCTTGCTCTAAATGCCACAGTAAATACTGAGCTAAATAAAGTCCATCTGTGGCTAACTGCCAACAAACTCACCCTTAACATTGACAAAACTTTCTATATTCTGTTTGGCAATAAATCCTCTAATCAAATAAATCTCAAAATAAACAATACCCAAATTTGTAACAAATTAGATGGCAAATTCCTTGGCATTCTCATTGACCACAAGCTGAATTTCCAGGGACACATTCTAAACATATCAAAAAAAGTTTCAAAAACTGTGGGCATTCTTTCTAAGATCAGATATTATGTACCACGCCCTGCCCTGGTGACTCTCTATTACTCCCTTATCTATCCATATCTCAACTATGGTATTTGTGCTTGGGGCTCTACTACCCAAAATCACTTACGTCCTCTAATTACTCAACACAAAGCTGCTATTAGGACAATATCCAATTCTGGCCCCAGACATCACTCGGTACCCCTACTCAAATCCCTGAATATGTTAGACATTAAGTCACTGCACATTCTCTCATGTGTACTATACATATATAAAACGCTAAACTGTAATGCCAATCCTGATCTCAAAAGCTTCATAAAAGGTTGTAACAGAACCCATGAGCACCACACCAGAAATAAATAGTTTTGATATTCCTAGAGTACGACTTAATCAAACCAGAAATGCTCTACAAATCAAGGGGTCCAGAATGTGGAATGACCTTCCCAACCATGTTAAAGACAGTACCTCTCTCAACCAGTTTAAGTTAAAAACGAAGCTATACCTAATAAATTCCCTGTAACCCACCTTACCCCTCTATTGTCAACCCATGTATGTTTTTTTTTTTTTTTTTTTTTTTTTCAAATCAACGCTGTTTTAATGTAATTTTCTGTAATAATTTGTAATTGTATTTGTGCTGTTTTTTCAACAATGTTCCCCCCTCTTTTACCTCTATTTTTTATTTGTACTCAACGCATTTTTTTCTTTTTACCCATTAGTTTTAAGCTTTAGTCAGTAGTGTTTTTTCCTGCCCGAAACGCTTTGCGTAATAGTGGCTTTAGGCATTGTATGTACTAGCTCTTATCTATAAAGCCAACAAACTTTGTAAAATCTCTTTATGTATGTACCTTTGCCTAAATAAAAATTATTATTATTATTATAGACGGACCCGTTGCATAGTGCTCCTGGCAGTAAGTGGTGTGGGGTGTTTCGAGTCACTTCTGGGGTGTGGAGTTTTCAGTTATATATTTTGGGCCAACTGACTGAGACCTGACGGTCACCAGGTCCACCCCATATTAAGTGCGAGGTCTTTCTTTTTTTTTTTGCAGAGTGGTAGACGGTTGGAACAAGTTAAGTGAGAAGGTGGTGGAGGCCACAACAGTCAGTAGTTTCAAAGCGTTATATGACAAAGAGTGCTGGGTAGACGGGACACCACGAGCATAGCTCTCATCCTGTAACTACACTTAGGTTACTACTACACGCTCTAAATACACACATTCCCAGGAAGCAGTCCGCAGCAGCTGTCTAACTCCCAGGTACATATTTACTGTTAGGTGAACAAAACATCAGGGTGAAAAAAACTCTGCCAATTTGTTTCCGCCTTCAAGGGGGATCGAACCCAGACCCTTAGGACTATGAACCCCGAGCGCTGTCCACTCAGTCTTCAGGCCCCCTGACGGCTGACTACACATAGCATTTTTCTTTTACAATGGCAGCTTCTCTAGCTCCTATTTGGTCTATGAGGAGCATCTAACTTTCATTAAGGAACAAAATAATAAAAATACATTTAGATCTTTACCTGTTATTGTGAAGCATATTTCCAAAACAAAATACTGTATACATAAATACCACTGTAAGACATCCAACTGACTGTATTTTCATGATGAATATTTTCATGATGAAGCTAAATTTCCAAACTGAATATTATATTAAATGTAAGTTAATATACTAATATGTTATTATACTTTAACATTCTTCAACAAGTGTTTATCTTATCACATGAATGTATCATCTTTTGCATCTTCATACTTCGAAGTTGACCGAATCTCTTCTCTGGACACTCATATGGTTTGTCACATGAATGCACTAACATGAGAGTCTTCATATTTCCAAGATGAGTGAATCTCTTCCCACACTCTGGACACTAATGAAGTCTGTCACCTGAATGCACTAACATGTGCTCTAGTATATCTCCACGACTTCTAAATTTGTTTCCACACTCAGCACGTTCAAAAGGTTTTTTCAGCCGTATGCACCATCCTGTGTCTCTTCATACTTCCAAGCTGATTGAATCTCTTCCCACACTCTAGACACACGTGAGGTTTTTCACCTGAATGCACTAACATGTGAGTCCTCATATTTCCAAGATGATTGAATCTCTTCCCACACTCTGGACACTCATATGGTTTGTAACCTGAATGCACTAACATGTGACGAATTATATTTCTACGTTCTCTAAATTTGTTGCCACACTCAGCACATTCAAAAGGCTTTTCATCCGTATGCATCATCCTGTGTCTCTTCATATGTCCAAGCTGAGTGAATTTCTTCCCACACTCTTGACACTCATGAGGCTTTTTACCTGAATGCACTAACATGTGAGTCCTCATATTTCCAAGACGAGTGAATCTCTTCCCACACTCTAGACACTCATGAGGTTTGTCACCTGAATGCACTAACATGTGCTCTATTATATCTTCACGACTTCTAAATTTGTTGCCACACTCAGCACATTCAAAAGGTTTTTCTTCCGTATGCACCATCCTGTGTCTTTTCATACTTCCAAGCTGATTGAATCTCTTCCCACACTCTGGACACTCATGAGGTTTTTCACCTGAATGCACAAGCCTGTGTGTCTTCATACTTCGATGCTGAGTGAATCTCTTCCCACATTCTGGACACTCATGAAGTTTGTGACCCAAGTGCATTAACATGTGACGCTTCATGTTTCCAATTTGAGTGAATCTCTTCCCACACTCTGGACACTCATGACGTTTTTCACCTGAATGCACTAACATGTGAGTCTTCACACTTCCAAGACGACTGAATACCTTCCCACACTGTGAACACTGGTGAGTCTTCATCTTCTTTATGATAGGTGCGGTTTGTGTGAAGGTTTTCTCCACAGATGAATGCACGAGTGATGATGTCGTTAGATACGTCAAGATCCTGAGTAAATGTTGACAGTTAGGCAAGGCTTAAGTGTTGTTTCTTACAGTTAGACTTAATGTGAGCATTTAACGGTGAATGGTGGTGATTTTTATGCTCCTGTCTGGACATTCACTACGTGGTCCTGACAAAATGGCGCCCGTCCCTCATTTTAAGTGTTCCAATGTTTTTTCTGGTTCCATATCTTATTTTTCCGACTTCTGATTTTTTGCTTATAGCTGGTTTTCTACATTTATCAGCTTTATTTTTGCTCATCTTTTCCAATTAAATAATATGCTTAGAATTCTTTTTTATACATAGTACCATACGATTATATACTTTTTGAAGGAATTAGTTCTCTCCTGGTGGATGGGATACAAGTAATATCGAAAACAAGACGATTCGCCCGTGGATTTTGTAACCTACTTAACCAAACTCATCGTGTTCATGATAATGACACGAAGTGTATACTGTGTGGTATGTTAAGGTCTCACACCCTTGCCCATTATTGTGCCCTCTGTAATGCTTTTGCGCTACTGCTCACAGGATGAGTATGGGGTGCACAATAAACTAGCCGCCTTCGGCGGCAACAACAGAACGGATACAAGACACTCCGTACATTGACAACATCGTACACTAATATTTTTACCACTTCGGACACCAACTTTGGACGTTTCGAATATGTGTACGTGTTCCATATTAAAACGACAATATAATTCAGATTCAGATTCAGATGTTTATTCAGGTAAGGTATATACATACAAGTGATGTTACATTAATGGATTGATATATAGATAGAGCTAGTACATACAATGCCTAAAGCCACTATTACGCAATGCGTTTCGGGCAAGAAAAACATTAATATCTAGAACTTAATACTAATTGAGCATAAAGAATAAAAGATGTTGAGAACAAATACAAATAAAGATAAAAAAAAGGGGGAACATGACTGAAAAAGCAGCACAAATACAATAGGTTGACAAACAGTGTTGATTAAAAAAAAAAAAAAAAAAAAAAAAAAAAAAAAAAAAAAAAAAAAAAAAAAGAAAGAAAAAAAAAGAAAATAACAGACATGGGTTGACAATAGAGGAGTGAGGTAGATTACAGGGAATTTATTAGGTAGTGTTTAGTTTTTATCTTAAACTGGTTGAGAGAGGTACAGTCTTTAACATGGTTGGGAAGGTCATTCCACATTCTGGGCCCCTTGATTTGCAGAGCATTTCTAGTTTGATTAAGACGTACTCTAGGAATATCAAAACTGTATTTATTTCTGGTGTGGTGCTCATGGGTTCTGTTACAACCTTCTATGAAGCTTTTAAGATCAGGATTGGCATTATAGTTTAGCGTTTTATATATGTATAATACACATGAGAGAATGTGCAGTGACTTAATATCTAACATATTAAGAGATTTGAGTAGGGGTACCGAGTGATGTCAGGGGCCAGAGTTGGATATTGTTCTAATAGCGGCTTTGTGTTGGGTAATTAGAGGACGTAAGTGATTTTGGGTAGTAGAACCCCAAGCACAAATACCATAGTTGAGATAAGGATAGATAAGGGAGTAATAGAGAGCTATTACATTATTAATAATAATGCTATTAACAATTAAAATCTTCTACTTAACAGGCATATAGTTATTAAATAAAGTTTAGTGACGTGATGGACATAATCCAGGCTTGGTAAGGACGCCGCCCGCCAGCGTAAACACAACACACCCGAATTCCCACAAACACGATACAACGCACAAAACACAACACTTTTGTCAGTTTTTGAATAAACTCCTTTTACATTTATTGTGTGATAAATATACTTGTATATTGTTACAAAACTAGATGTGGGGGCTACTATGGGGTACTGGTACTATTAAGGGGTAAGGGTAGTTAGAAGACAAGAGTATCAAATATGGGAGAGCTAAAAGGCCCGGCCCCCAAAATAAACTATCCACAATAGTAATAACTTGCTACAAGACCATATATGTTAGTCTAAGGGTTGATCAATGCGCTCCCACACTGGAAGAAGAGATACTCTGTAATTCATGTACTTATTTATTAACCCCTTAACAACCCCCCATATACACTCACACCAATAACAATAATAATAATAACTTTACCACGCTATCTTACGTTAAAAGCCTTGGTCCACTTAGACAGGATACAAGGTTTACACTAATAACAAGCTAGGGTAAAGTACTACTGGATAAGCACTGAAGCTGGATGCAGCTTAGGGTAGTGAGACCATGTGGTACCCTAATACAACACACAACACTTAGGGGTAAACAAAACACTGGCAAATACTAACCCCATGTCTCACCAATATTTACTACCAGAGTAGGTTCACTTAATAATGCCCCGTACTTAACTTAAGGATACAGGAACTTCAGGTAAGGGAAATAAGTAAAAGGAGAAGGGAGAAGAGTAGGGGTGCAGCCACAGAGTAGATCTTATCCGCACGACACCAGCCAGAGAAGAGCGAGCTAGCGACCAGCTGCCTCCCTCATGTCGTGGTGCCGGAAGGAGCCTAATTGATCGTGCAGCTAAGCACATTAAAGATCTTCCCCTATGCAACGTATTGTTACTTTATGAGTGATTAGAAAGTATTAGTAAGCAAAGTTGGTGCCTATGTTATTATTTAATAATCAACCCCCAGCTCAGTCTTTAAATGCTCTTTGAGAAACAATAATAGTCTTACGTCTGGCAGGGAAGATACAAACAATTGCCATTCGAGATGCCCAACTGTACTACCAGAAAGTTTAATAGCTCAATTTTGACCTCTGGTTTCCACTGGAGAACCCAGGGTCGTAGCACTCCTCCCCCCTTCAGAGAAAAAAAGTGTGACTACTAGAATAGTAGTCATATTTTTTTGTAAGAGTATACAGAGAATAAAAAGAAAGGACACATGACAAAAACAAAAAATCAATCAAAAACAATTTCTCTGCAAAAAAAAAAAATACAAAGGAGTTCTCTGAAAGAAAAAAAAACATACACAAAAAAAATAAAAGAACAGGGAAGTAAATAAATTGGACACAGAATATTTAATGTCACGGGAGAACCTAAAAAAAAATGAACTAAAGCATGACAGTTGGTAAATGGCTTTCTGTGGCTCAGATGAATGTTATTCAGGCAACCGGGACAGAGCGTCGGCTATCACGTTGAGTCTGCCCGGTAGGTGGGTAATGGAAAGATTGAAGTCCTGTAGGTACAATGCCCACCTGAGGATGCGTTTATTCTTACCCTTCATCTGAGTCACGAAGACTAGTGGGTTATGGTCCGTGTACACTTCCACTATATTACCTGTGAGGTAAACTTCGAACTTTTTACATGTTAACACTAGCGCCAACGCCTCTTTTTCTACCACTGAATAATTGCGTTGCGCCTTGTCGAATTTCACAGAGTAATAATATACTGGGTGTTCTACCTGATCATCCCCAGTTTGCAACAACACTGCACCAGCACCCGAGTCAGACGCATCAACATGAATTTTAAACGGTCGGTCGAACCTTGGACTAGCAAGCACTGGGACGGAAGCTAAGATCAATTTCAAATTTTTGAATGCCTCTGCACAGTCTGATGACCACTTAAATTTAACGGCTTTCCGCAACAAGTCTGTGAGAGGAGTGGCAACACTGGAAAAGTTCTGACAAAAACGTCGATAGTACGCACACATACCGATAAATCTTTGAACGTCCTTTTTAGACTTTAGTACTGGATACTCCAGAATGGCACTGATTTTATCTTGCCGAGGTAACACTTTTCCTTGGCCCACTTCATAACCGAGGTACGTCACTGTGCCTTGGCCAAAATGACACTTTTTAGCATTTAAGGTAAGATTTGCCCTTTTCAAGATGGCAAACAACTGGCGTAACCTAGCTATGTGGTCAGCCCAATTACTGTCAAACAGCACGATATCATCTAAATACGCCCGACAATTTGGCACCTTAGCGAGTAGAGAGTTCATGAGTCTCTGGAACGTGGCAGGGGCATTACGCAAGCCGAACGGTAACACTTGATACTCAAAAACACCCTCGGGTGTCACAAACGCCGTTAGCCGTTTAGCACGTTCAGTGAGTGGGATTTGATAATACCCCCTCGAGAGGTCGAATTTCGAAACGTACTTGGCATTTCCCAACTCGTCGATGCAGTCCTCGAGGAGGGGCAGCGGATAGGCATCCACAATGGTCACCTTGTTGAGCTGCCGATAGTCGGTGCATAATCGCCAGGAGCCATCTGGTTTGGGGACCAAAAGGCAGGGCGAGCACCAAGAGCCCTGGCTCGGCCGGATGAGGCCGTGCTGGAGCAAGAAGTCGACCTCCTTCCGTACGATGGCCTTCTTTTCTGGACTCATCCGATAGGGTTGAAGGCGAATGGGAGTGTAGTCCGTCAACTCGACATCATGGCAAATGGCATCAGTCTGGGTCGGGACCTCCCCGAACAGACTGGAGAATTCATCAACCAACGACTGCACCTCTTCACGTTGGGCCATCTGCAAATGGGACAGTCCCTCCACAGCATTCACAGAACTAGAATTATTGAAAATGAGATTAGTTGGGTCCCCAGAACAATCATCCCCTCTCTCACTGGAAATGGAAACATTGGTTAGTGCAATGGGCCTGGGGCCCTGGAACTTCTTCAGTCGATTTACAAGTATGAGCATTACCTGGTTACGTTTGTCAGAGTGCCTCACTTTGTACGTGAGGTCCCCAGTCTTTTCTGTCACAATGTAGGGGCCTTCGTACTTGTGGGACATAGTGTTCCCTAGTCGAGGCTTTAATACCAGGACAGGGTCGCTAGGCTGAAATACCCGTAACTTAAATTTAGCATCGTTACGTTCTTTCATCTTTTCTTGGGCCTTGCCAAGATACTTAAATGCAGCCGCCTTGCAGTCCTTGAGTCTCTGGTGGTGTTGCGCAAAGAAAGCCGAACCTTCGGATAACGTTACGTTCCCTAACAGATTCTCCTGTAACATTTGCAAGGGTCCACGAACTTTATGGCCAAAGACTAACTCAAAAGGAGAACAGCCCAGTGAACTTTGTAATCCCTCTCTAGCCGCAAACAAAACATACGGTAAATTCTCATCCCAGAAGGTGTGGGAACTCTCGCACGATGTCTTCAACATCTGCTTCAGAGTTAGATGGAAACGTTCAATTACCCCCTGACTCTGTGCATGGTATGGGCTGGAAACCTTATGAGTTATTCCATGTTCCTTACAAAATTGCTCAAAAACATCAGACTTAAAATTAGTACCATTGTCAGTTTGCACAACCGGAGGCAGTCCAAAAGTGGAAAAAATTGCAACATACGAGCAACAACAGTTTTTGCTCGGATGTTCCTTACAGCAAAAGCCTCTGGGTAACGAGTAGTGATACACATCATCGTGATGAGGTAAATATTACCAGACTTAGTTCTAGGTAATGGTCCAACACAGTCCATTACCACATGAGAAAATGGTTCCTCTGGCAAGACAATAGGCCTTAGAGGAGCTTTAGGTGGAGTCTGGTTTGGTTTCCCAACCAGTTGACAAACAATACACGCATTACAAAATTTTGCCACATCGCTTTTCAGCTTGGGCCAGAAAAAATACTTTAAAATTTTGTGATACGTAATATTAATACCTTGATGTCCCCCCATAGGATCATCATGAGCAGCTGCCAAAACTCTTTCTCTATAGCAGGTCGGCAACATAACCTGGTGGACTACCTCCCACTCATTTGACAAGGGAGCACTCTGTGGTCTCCATTTTCTCATCAAAATCCGATCATTGTAGTAGTACCCAGTTGCTGCGTCTACAATTTCCTCTATAGAGACAGCTGTCTCATGACAATCTGCAAGAGTGGGGTCAGCTTTCTGTAACTCACTCAAGGAGGCATCTAGGCCTTGGTCAGATGCCATTGGCCGAGGCTCAACAGTGTTCTCCACCTCCCCACTACTCTCAGTAGATGGCGGTGGCAGGCTCTCCACAATGTCCTCGGCCACGTCATCGAGTCGGGCCATGAATGTGTCCGCGAGGTCCACTTGGTTTTCACCACTCGGAAAGCTCCTCGTGACCTCGGGATTTACCACCTTGGCAAGCACAGGGCTGCCCTTACATTTAAGTCCCATAGACCTGGTCACCGCGCACGCAGGGTACACAACATTATCCTCTGCGGCGGGTGGATCCAGGCAAACCTTAGGGGTAGGCAACATAATAGGCAGTCTGGAGTCCCCTACCTTATCCCCTGCTAAATCATTACCAACTATTACATCAACATTAGGGAAAGGTAGGTATGAAGTGACTCCGACTGTACAAACACCCTTGTGGAAATCAGATTCCATGGTAACCTTTTGGAGGGGTAACCTTATGGAGGGGTACTGCCCGAGTATCACTAGTGACACCCTCGAAAAGTACCACCTCTCCAGTGTCGAGAGTGTTGGCACCTTGCAACGCACTCTCTAAAATTAAAGTCTGGATGGCACCGGTGTCTCGGAAGATCACCACGTCCTTCCAGGAAGAACCCTCAGACAAAAGTAGTCTCCCTTTCGATAAGAATGGGGTAAGCAAGTCCAACCACTGTGGGTTGGAGGTCTTACTCCCTAACCCTTCTGAAAGCCTCAAGCCCTGTGTCACAACTAGAGCATTGGGTCTTTTTTCAGGGTGCAGTTGCCAACAACTTCTAATAGTGTGGTTTGGACGATTACAGTGACCACAAAAACGTCGGGGAGAAGAGACATTACTAACAGAATTACCCTTCGGTTCACCTTTAGGTGCCGTTGGGCTAGACACTTAAATTTAACCGGGTTAGTTATGTCTGAAACAGAAGGTGCATTAGGTAAAGGGTTAGAATGAGCTGGTCTGGACTGGCTGTGGGGTATAATTATTTTTATTGGGCCTTTTGCCCGCCAATTGGTAGTTTTCTGCCAACTTGGCCAAATCCCCTATTTTAGAATTTACCTCTACCCTTCCTCTAATGTACTGTGATACGTTCTCTGGCATAATATCTATAAAATGCTCCATTAAAATTAAGTTCCTGAGAGCCTCGTATGTTTCGGCTTTCGCCGAGCGAATCCATCTATCAAACAATCGAATTTGATCATTCACAAATTCAGTGAGCGGTTGGTTGTGAGTAGGCCTAAGGTTACGATAAACTTGGCGGTGAGCTTCAGGAGTAATTTCATATGCCCGCAAAATACATTCCCTAACTTTATCATATTCGAAACACTCGTCGTCAGGCATGTTTATAAAAATATCTTGTGCTTTACCCCTAAGTCTTCCCTGTAGGATTTTCACCCACTCTTCCTTTGGCCAGTTCATGGACGTGGCCAATCTCTGAAAATGGTTGAAAAACCTTTCAGGGTCAGACTCGGAAAATTCAGGCAAATTATGCTTTTTCTCATAATGTCTGGGGTTTGAATCCCCGGCAGGTGGAGTTCCAGTGGCATTCGCTCTAATTTTAGCCTCCTCGGTTTTGAGTCTTTGCTCCTCTAATTTTATTTTTGCTAACTCTAAAGCTAATTCTCCCTCCCTATGAGTTGCACTTTCTGCTTGGCTAGGCTGGCATAAAGGTGTATCACTTGCCAATAGTTCTTCATCAATACAATGTTGTAATATTTCATTCACCAAAGTCCACTTTTTATCTGCGACATTTAATTCTAGGCCAAATTCCTGGCCTAACAATACTAAATTAGACTTTTTAAGTTTCTTTATCTCTACCACTGAAGGCTCCCTTGCCAGTTTCTGCATTTCAGAAGACATCACTAATAATTTTAGCTCCCAGCCAAAGAAAAAAATTAAAAAATAAAAATTGGAAAAAAAAAAAAAAAATTTGCACGGCCCCTAACACAAGGCCACACTAACCTTAATCGTGAAGGGATCCAGCTGGGTGTCCAGTCAGTGCAAGAATGTCCTTTGCTAGATGAGCTGGACCCTAGGCTAGCACACAACCGTTCTGCGGAAAACAAAAAATTTTAATTTTGGCACTCAAGAATCTAATTTTTTACACTTATACTGTTCCTCCCGGACTGGCCAACCACTTGTTACACTAATAGATGTGGGGGCTACTATGGGGTTCTCATAGACTGTGGGTTGGTTGGTGTTGTCGTCGTTGATCCTTCTCCACGGACAGCCCAACCCACAACTCGGTAGAGTGCTTATACTAGGAGATCACCCTTGGCACTTCTGGCTCTTGGAGAGGGGCTCAGCGTCACACGTTTAGGGGATGCGGCTCCAACGCTTAGCCTCGTTGTCACGTGCACACACCCACTCGAGCCGCTGTGACTCCCCACTCTCTCCTTAGATGATATGATCTCCTCAATCCCCTTTTGACTTATTAGTATTACCTTTTACCCTGTCCACAGCAGTGGTTCTTGGTTCTTTCTCTCTCCTTCTTTACTACCTCCTGGGAAGCCTCACTAGGACAAGGGCAAACACCAGCAAATTGTGACACATTTACTGGACTAAGCACATACACGATACATACACACATATAATAATAATGAATCCTATACTCTATAATATCGCAATCAGGCTGCACTCCAACACCATCAGAACTCTATTATCAGCTTATCAAGTGGTATCCTCTCTCCTGGTTCACCACCTGATACTATTAACCTCCTCAAGTTGGTCAAGCCTACATACACTGTTGCACTATCAGCAAGATAATGTATATATAGAAAATCAGCATTTGAATGCAATAACATATATCAGTATAAATGTTCATTGATACACAACAATGATTAATCGATCACTGTCAGTCCTCGAGCACATACATCTGTAGGTAATCAAGCCTACGACTGCAACTCTAAACTTCAGTATAAAAACTCCTTGACATAAGAATGCTAACAGTCAATCACCTCTCACTGCGTCTTGCACGCTACTGACAACCAAACACTATCAACTCCCTACAAGTAATCCACCAGAACTTCCCCTTCCACTTCTGGAAGTTCACAACCCTAATATCCTTAGGTTCTTCCGGGCTTCACTACCAGGATCCTCTGCAGCTCCTCCCGGCTGCTATCATGAAGTTTCCTTGTGCAACTACGGTGCTTCACCCTTCTGTTAGGTTCTTCCACAGCTCTCTTGGCTGCTACACCACCTCTACAGAAGCACGTGACACTCCTCTTCACTGCTGCTTCTCCTCACAGCTGAGGTCCTCTGCTCCACTACCTTGGAGTCTCATCAGCTACATCATCTGCTGGCTTCGAAGTTCTCAGCAACTTCTTCCCCAAAGACAAACCTGCAACCCATCGACGTTCCAATAAAATGTTCCCCTTTAACACATAAACAAAAATAACCACACAATATGCTTGCCTCAAACCTCTATCTGTCCTCTACATACAGTGAGAGCGGACTCCCCCGTTTTGGGCGGGTCCATACTCCACCTCGCCTGGCGGCGGTCCTCACTCGCTGGGAGGGTCTTCCTCCATCCGGAGCCAGGCTCCCTCAGTCGTCCGCCAGCGCTCAGAGGGGGCGGACGTCGCTCCGTGTTCCTCCCTCTCCACTCTCTTATTTCAGGCTTTCTGCCTTATTAAAACATGTCTAACTTATAAATAAACATCGCTACTGTCGCTGGGCACACGACCAAATATAAGCAATCACTATGAACTGGCGTTTATCGTGCTTACCACAGATTAATTGGTCGAGGGCGCTTTCCCTCTGACGGCGTCTGGTCAGGGCGCTCCCACGGCCCACAATAATGCTTCTGGGCGATTTAATATCTGCTCGTCGACCAGGACTTGAGACCACAACGTTCCCAGCTCGATTCCACAGCTGGTACGTCCGCACACTTCTCTTCTCTTCGAGATATATCACTAGGGGTTCCCTTCTGACGGGAGCTCAAACGGAGCGCGGCTTCCCCCTGCGATGTCTGGCACTCAAGTGAGGTCAAGGTCCTCCGGAAGCGAGCCTCACGCCTCCAGCAAAATGTCCACATCTCCTAGCCAGTCATTTATCTGTTTTCTTCTTCATTGCCCATAATCTTAAATTGTTTATTGAATCCACCATACCATTTTTCACATGGGTTATCACCTCAATATTTGCTAGACCTTCTAGTTAGGTCAGGCTTGCTGAATAACTCTCAAGAAGGGAGACTCGTTTCTCCTGCAGGCTGAGATCATAACACTTACTGGTACTATTAAGGGGTAAGGGTAGTTAGAAGACAAGAGTATCAAATATGCGAGAGCTAAAAGGCCCGGCCCCCAAAATAAACTATCCACAATAGTAATAACTTGCTACAAGACCATATATGTTAGTCTAAGGGTTGATCAATGCGCTCCCACACTGGAAGAAGAGATACTCTGTAATTCATGTACTTATTTATTAACCCCTTAACAACCCCCCATATACACTCACACCAATAACAATAATAATAATAACTTTACCACGCTATCTTACGTTAAAAGCCTTGGTCCACTTAGACAGGATACAAGGTTTACACTAATAACAAGCTAGAGTAAAGTACTACTGGATAAGCACTGAAGCTGGATGCAGCTTAGGGTAGTGAGACCATGTGGTACCCTAATACAACACACAACACTTAGGGGTAAACAAAACACTGGCAAATACTAACCCCAGGTCTCACCAATATTTACTACCAGAGTAGGTTCACTTAATAATGCCCCGTACTTAACTTAAGGATACAGGAACTTCAGGTAAGGGAAATAAGTAAGAGGAGAAGGGAGAAGAGTAGGGGTGCAGCCACAGAGTAGATCTTATCCGCACGACACCAGCCAGAGAAGAGCGAGCTAGCGACCAGCTGCCTCCCTCATGTCGTGGTGCCGGAAGGAGCCTAATTGATCGTGCAGCTAAGCACATTAAAGATCTTCCCCTATGCAACGTATTGTTACTTTATGAGTGATTAGAAAGTATTAGTAAGCAAAGTTGGTGCCTATGTTATTATTTAATAATCAACCCCCAGCTCAGTCTTTAAATGCTCTTTGAGAAACAATAATAGTCTTACGTCTGGCAGGGAAGATACAAACAATTGCCATTCGAGATGCCCAACTGTACTACCAGAAAGTTTAATAGCTCAATTTTGACCTCTGGTTTCCACTGGAGAACCCAGGGTCGTAACATATATAATAATAACTATTATAGGTAAGTGCCTAATATGTAATATTAATCAATAAAAACGAAGTCAGAAGCCACGCGCCTGTCTATACATGTCTTTTGTGTAAAAGTATTTTGGGCGCTCATGTACTTGTGCGCTAGCTGGCGTTTTTTTTTTTTTTTTTTTGAGATATATACAAGAGTTGTTACATTCTTCACAACTTTTTTCGCCTACAAGCATTAGAATTAAACAAACGAACTTACTTATTCATTTATATACAAGAAGATACATTTTCTCGAGAGAGTACATAACATTGGTGTTCTTACATTCTTTTTAAGCTACTAACTCGCAAAGGCTTTCGGGCATTTCTAGATCTGCTCAAAACCTGCCCATTTATCTTTACCATTTACCATTAATAATATTAATAGTTATTTATTTACAAGATGGTACAATGGGTTTGTGAGATTACATAATATTGGTATTTGTACATTTTTGCAAAAGTCACTAACACCCATAGTGTTTCGGGTGAAGTTGCATATCATAAATACTAAAATAATAAATACTCATAAATAAAAAATAAATGTTATTATAAATAAACAGTAATATTTTTATTATTTATATTGTATTAAAAATAAAAAATACGAATGCATACTTTTTCACTCGGAGATACTTACATATTACGAATTATAATCTGAAAATATATACATATAACAATGTATAATTATAAAGGAAAAATCAAACAGGAAATTACTTAAGCACTTTCGTGATAATCAACACGTCATAATATACTTTGGTTGATGTGTTGATTAACACGGAAGTGTTTAAGTAATTTCCTGTTTTAATTTTCCTTCGTGGTTATATAATGAAATAATCAATGATGGAGTCAGAGTCTGTTTCCTGTGGATTCCTTCCCATGTTGGTCTCCGAATGTATGATAGAACTGATGAGTTGGCCAAGACTTTTGCTCGTAAAGAGGGAACTGATTACCAACTTGGACTGCCTTTGAGCAGCCTGAGGGCAGTAATATTGCGGGAACATCAACTAAATTTCGGAGACTTGAGGCAAAGTGAAATTCACACCAGTTTTTAGTTTAATTCATTTATTATGCACCCCAGTTACTCCATCTATCATCATTCTATCATGCAGGAAGTACCGCACGTCTATGGGTCATCCAATAAGGTTAGCAGACTTCTAACTACTACTTCTGACTTCTTTGTTACCACTGCTAGGCTTAGGCTCGGCTACATGTACCTCTGGGAATTTGTAACATCTGCTGATGTAGATTTGACTAAATGTAAACTCTGTCAGCAGAACTATTCGCATACTTTGCGTCATTATATAATGGAATATGAAAAAATCGCGGAATTTAGGGATAACACCATC
This sequence comes from Procambarus clarkii, assembly GCF_040958095.1. NCBI lineage: Eukaryota > Metazoa > Arthropoda > Malacostraca > Decapoda > Cambaridae > Procambarus > Procambarus clarkii. The sequence continues at coordinate 10,722,593 of NC_091214.1, read as the reverse complement.
AATAGTGTCCAAGAAATGTGTAAGTACTTCATTCATAATGATGCGCTGCCCGAAATCTTAGCGAAGTATCCAAAATTTGCTTACTGTAGGTAATGCATGCACATGACTGTAAAGCTGCCGCCCAGTTGGGTGGGTGTGGAGCAAGACTGTGTGACTCACGATAGATGTAAAGTGCCTTGTATAGTGACTGTTGTGAGCCTCTTGTTGAATCACTTGTGACACAAAAGATTATTGATATGTGTGTATTTGTGTGGGTGATTAAATATGTATGTATATGTATATGTATGTATATGTACATGTATGCATGAGTATGTGTACATGTATATATAACATTAATAACTGTGTAACTATCGTCAATTTTTTTTTATTTGCTTAGTTAAACGAACTAGAGGGTTCAGTTCCTGAACCGATTATGTGTCTCTGTAATCCTTTACACTACCGCCCACAAGATGGGTATGGGGTGTATAATAAATGAATTAAACTAACTTATTATACAATTTACAACACGCAATTGTACAACGTTGTGCAACTGTATAATAAGTGTAATACATTCTATAGTTATTTACTTCTTTTTTTCTTCACCTTGAAAAACGAACATGACTTTTGGAGAACTCCTCTTTCAACTAAACCCTGATGCAAGCATAATAGTTAGAGGGATAGAAACCCTAAACCAGAAGATAGTTAATACAGAATATGCTGTCATATTCAATGAAACTTGTTTATATATATGTATATATATATATATATATATATATATATATATATATATATATATATATATATATATATATATATATGTCGTACCTAGTAGCCAGAACGCACTTCTATGACTACTATGCAAGGCCCGATTTGCCTAATAAGCCAAGATTTCATGAATTAATTGTTTTTCGACTACCTAACCTACCTAACCTAACCTAACCTAACCTTTTCGGCTACCTAACCTAACCTAACCTATAAAGATAGGTTAGGTTAGGTTAGGTAGGGTTGGTTAGGTTCGGTCATATATCTACGTTAATTTTAACTCCAATAAAAAAATATTGACCTCATACATAACGAAATGGGTAGCTTTATCATTTCATAAGAAAAAAAATAAAGAAAATATATTAATTCATGAAAACTTGGCTTATTAGGCAAATCGGGCCTTGCATAGTAGGCATAGAAGTGAGTTCTGGCTACTAGGTACGACATATATATATATATATATATATATATATATATATATATATATATATATATATATATATATATATATATATATATATATATATCGTACCTAGTAGCCAGTACGCACTAGGTAATATATATATATATTTATATATATATATATATATGCAGTATATATATATATATATATATATATATATATATATATATATATATATATATATATATATATATATATAAATATTTATATATATATATACAAGTTTATCTAATACCCCCACGTCACAGGCTTCACGAAAAAATTAACACGTAATAGTATGACAATGTAGAGTTGAAGACAATGTATAACCACGAAGGAAAATTAAAACAGGAAATTACTTAAGCACTTCCTTGTTAATCAGTGACTGTTGTGAGCCTCTTGTTGAATCACTTGTGACACAAAAGATTACTGATGTGTGTGATTAAATATGTATATATGTATGTGTACATGTATGCATGAGTATCTGTACATGTATATATATAACATTAATAATTGTGTAACTAGCGCCACAAGATTGTTATTTGCTTAGCTAAGCGAACTAGAGGGTTCAGTTCCCGAACCGATTATGTGCCTCTATAATCCTTTACACCACCGCCCACGGGATGGGTATGGGGTGCATAATAAAGAAAGAAATTGAAATTGAATTGCTAATCAACACATCAACCAAAGTATATTATGACGTGTTGATCATCACGAAAGTGCTCAAGTTCCTGTTTGATTTTTCCTTTGTTCAAAAAGCGGCAATATAAAATAAAGAACAGGCGATTGTTTTTCACTCATAGTGTAATAAACTCACGGACCCACCCACACGCTGAAGCCGTAAATGCCAAGACATTACTTCCATTTAAAATTAAGCCGGAAAAATCCTCAGGTTTATCGGGGATGAGGGAGGCCTTTGAGCAACCTCCGACTTCCTGCCCCGTCGACCCCCATCAGAGATGGTCGCCCTCAGGCAAATTCATGTAAAACATGTATGTGTGCGTATTAAATATTTTGATTTATTATTTGCAGAATTGAGGATGCAGGATTTAGCTGTTAGCTCTTGGACCCCGCCTTTCTAAGCATCGGTTGTCTCATGTACCGACTCTCAACTTCTTTTCCTCCATCATATCTAAACAACATATTTTTATCTAACACACACATCCCCGGGTGCAGCCTGTAGCAGCTTTCTAACTTCCAGATTGCAATTTACTGCTAGTTGAATAGGGGCATTAATTAGTGTGTGTGTGTACTTCTCTAGTTGTACTTACCTAGTTGTGCTTGCAGGGGTTGAGCTCTTGCTCTTTAGTCCCGCCTCTCAACTGTTAATCAACTGATGTACAGGTTCCTGAGCCTACTGGGCTCTGTCATATACACTTGAAGCTGAGTATGAAGTCAGCCTCCACCACATCACTTCCTAATGCATTCCATTTGTCTACTACTCTGACACTGAAAAAATTCTTTCTAACGTCTCTATGGCTCATTTGGGCACTCAGTTTCCACCTGTGTCCCCTTGTGCGTGTGCCCCATGTGTTAAATAGTCTGTCTTTATCTACCCTATCAATTCCTCTAAGAATCTTGTATGTGGTGATCATGTCCCCTCGAACTCTTCTGTCTCCCAGTGACTTGAGGTTTAATTCCCGTAGTTTCTCCTAGTAATTAATTATATTTGTCAATTTAGCTTCATTAAGAATAATTTTGTGGTTATTAGGATCTCTTTAACTGAAAGATTTGTTGCTCTTTACTGTTTCTATAGAAAATGTAATTACCCTTTCTAGTAATGTCAATCTTTGATATTTGAGCTGTTATATACTTATACAATTTTCTAAAGGCAGTTCTTATGTTGCCCAATCTAACATATGCCGCTGATGATATCCTTTTGATGTGGGCCTCTGGGGACAGGTTCGGTGTGATATCAACCTCCAGATCTTTCTCTCTATTTGATAAACCTTGATAAATGTAAGTTCGTCCCAAAATTTGGTTTAATAACACATTTTCACATGTATTGGGTCTTTCCTTCATGGTCATTCAAACACTTCGGTAAGTTAGTTGTAAATGATAATGTAAAAATAGCCACTGAAGTCTGATTAAGACTTTATGACCATGTAATCTATGTTTTGCTTCACTACTCACTGGTTGAGTATGGGGTGCATAATAAATTAGCCTCCTTCGGCGGCGCCTTGTTTCTAAATTTTTTTTCAACTGACACTATCTTGTCCTACCCACGCCGTCAACTCAATTTTTGCTACAATGTACCTCTTAACAAATGTTATGTACTCTCACAACCCAATGTACCTTCGTGTATATAAATAAATAGATTTCAACTGTAAGGGGTATGGTTTGCACCTTGTTATTCTAATAATGGATGTATTCTCTGATAAGAGTTCAATCCCAGACCGTCCAAATGGTTGGGCACCATACCTTCCCTTCCCCCATGCCATCCCAAATCCTTAACCTGACCCCATCCAAATGATATATAGTCTTTATGGCTTGGCGCTTTCCCCTGAGAGTTCTCTTCCCTTCCCTTCTCTGATACGAGAGCGCTGTGTTAACAATCAAAGTAATACAAACCGTGCGCTAAGCATTGTTAATTGAAGCGCTAATTATATGATGAAGTGTCATGTATTTATTCAGACGAGAACAGCAGCGAACACAAACCAGCGCAAATACGAACAAAATGGTTTGTATGTACAAATTTCTCAGTGAACGAAGTTGTTTCTAGCCCCGTATCAGAAATTGCAGTAGACGACTTGACCAGTCCCAGCACGGGCGACCCTGCCCGTGCCACCAGACCACCCACTTAGTGATGATCGCGCATCAATTCTTTGTAAAGTTTTCAGTGTTTGTGTGCTTTTTTGTTTTTTGAACATAAAAGTAATTATTGTATATCACGCCATGGGTACCAGGAAAGTCAGTGGTAAGCTTCAACCTAAGAAAGCACATGTGAAGTTGACAATAAAGGAAATTAAGAAGTGGTGTGCAGTATGGGAAGAAATGCAAAGTTTTGTTGAAATTGCTCGCCCAAATCAGGCTGCATTAGGCCGTTGCCGTAACCTTTTTTATGACATTGTGATGCCTAACTACAGACAGGTGTTAAGACGTAGGGAAAGCCAAGTCTATGGGAAGGTTCTAAGTGAGAAAAACAAGCAGTGAGCCCCAACCAGGTCCTAGTTGTATGCAGGTGTTACGACCCTGGGTTCCTCAGTGGAAACCAGAGGTCAAAACTGAGCTAATAAACTGCCTTTAGTATTGGAAATGCATCACGATGTGTATGTGCTTGTATCTTCCCTGCCAGACGTAAGACGATTCTTGTTTCTCACAGAGCATTTTAAGACTGAGCTTGGGGTTGATTATTAAATAATAAAATAGGCAACAACTATGTTTACTAATACTTTCTAATCAAGTGTAAAGTAAATCTGAGTAAACTGGGATAGGATTGCTGTACAAATAGTTGAGCAGTCTACTGGCAGCGAGTGAGCTTGGAAGGAGATGCAGAGCTCTCTCTCTCTGCTGGCTGGCTGTGGTGAAAGGAACTCCTCTCCCTCCTCTCGTTTCTTTATTTCTGTGGGCTGATACCCAGCTAAGTATACTGTGTAACGTTCTCATTGTCTGGCATAGGCGTGTTCTAATGTGTTGAGTATTATTCTTTGTATGAGATAGGTGTTCCTAGGGTTTGTGTTACTAGTTATTCTAAAAGGGGTCCCAGTGGAACCATGTGGTCTCCCTACCCTAAGCTGACTCAAGCTTCTAGCTCTTTACTAGTAGTACTTTACCCTAGCTTGTTCACAGTGTAAACCTTGAATCCTGTCTATGTGGACCAAGGCTTTTAACGTAAGATAGTGTGGTAAAGTAATTATTATTATTATTGTTATTGGTGTGAGTGTATATGGGGGGATGTTAAGGGGTTAATAAATAAGTAAGATAGTAATGGAGTATCTCTTCTTTCTGTGTGGGAGTTCTATGATCAACCTCTAGTCTGACATGGTCTAGTAGCAAGTTATTATTACGCTGGATAGTTTATTTTGGGGGCCGGGTCTTTTAGTTCTCCCATATTGGATAACTCTGTATTCTAACTACCCTTACCCCTTAATAGTACTAGTTCCCCCATAACAAGTCCACCATTATCATAACAAGTGGGGGCCTGTCTGGGACGAACTTTTTATTTGTAAAAAAAAAAAATTAGATTCTTGAGTGCCAAAACTAAAAAATCTTGTTTCAGCATAACGGTTGTGTGCTAGCCTAGGGCCCAGCTCATCTAGCAAAAGGATTGCACTGACGGGACACCCAGCTGGATCCCTTCACGATTGAGGTTAGTGTGGCCTTGTGTTAGGGGCCGTGCAAATTTTTGTTTCTTCTAATTTTTTTTTTTTTCTTTGGGTAGGAGCTAAATTAATTAGTGATGGAGGCTAAAATGCAGGAACTGGCAAAGAATCCTTCAGTGGTAGAGATTAAGAAGCTCACCAAAGCAAATTTAGTATTGTTAGGCAAGGAATTTGGTCTCGAGTTAAACAACACTGATAAAAAGTGGACATTGGTGAATGAAATTTTATGGCATTGTATAGACCAAGAACCAGTGCCAAGTGATACAATTTTATGTGAGCCCAGTTCAAGGGAAAGTGTAGCTAGTAGAAATATAGAATTAGAATTAACACTAGCCAAGTTAAGACTGGCAGAGCAAGAGGCCAGAGTAGCAGAACAAATTGCTGAAGTGGAAGAGCAAAGGCTCAAAAATGAGGCGGCAAGAATAGTACCAACTACTGGGGACTCAAACTCCAGACATTCTGATAAAAATCATAACTTACCTGAATTTTCAGAGTCAGACCCTGAAAGATTTTTCAACCATTTTCAGAGACTAGCCATGTCCATGAACTGGCCAAAGGAAGAGTGGGTGAAAATCTTGCAGGGGGAGGCTTAGGGGTAAAGCACAAGATATTTTTATAAACATGCCTGACGACAAGTGCTTTGAATATGATAAAGTCAGGGAGCGAATTTTAAGCGCATATGAAATTACTCCGGAAGCTCACCGCCAAGCTTATCGCAACCTTAGGCCTACTCACAACCAACCGCTCACTGAATTTGCTAATGATCAAATTAGATTGTTTGATAAATTAATTCGCTCGGCTAAAGCCGAAACATACGAGGCACTCAGGAATTTGGTCTTAGTCGAACAATTTATAGATAATATGCCAGACAATGTAGCACATTACATTAGAAGTAGGATAGAGGTAGATTCTAAAATAGGGGATTTGGCCAAGCTGGCAGAAAACTACCAGTTGGCAGGCAAGAGGCCCAATAAAAATAATTGTACCCCACAGAGTAGCAAAACTTATACCCACAGCCAGTCCAGACCAGCTCATTCTAACCCTTTAACTACTGAACCTTCTGTTTCAGACATAACTGACCCTGTTAAATTATCTAACCCCACGACACCTAAGAGTGAACCAAAGGGTAATTCTGTTAGTAATTTCTCTTCTCCCCGACGTATCTGTGGTCACTGTAAACGTCCAAACCACATTACTAGCCGTTGTTGGCAACTATACCCAGAAAAAAAACCCAATGCTCTAGTTGTGACACAGGGCTTGAGGTCTTCGGAAGGGTTAGGGAGTTAGACCTCCAACCCACAGTGGTTGGACTTGCTTACCCCATTCTTATCGAAAGGGAGACTACTTTTGTCTGAGGGTTCTTCCTGAAAGGACGTGGTGATCTTCCGAGACACCGGTGCCATCCAGACTTTAATTTTAGAGAGTGCTTCGCAAGGTGCCAACACTCTCGACACTGGAGAGGTGGTACTGGTCGAGGGTGTCACTAGTGATACTCGAGCAGTACCCCTCCATAAGGTTACGCTGGAATCTGATTTCCACAAGGGTGTTTGTACAGTCGGAGTCACTTCATACCTACCTTTCCCTAATGTTGATGTAATAGTTGGTAATGATTTAGTAGGGGATAAGGTAGGGGACTCCAGACTGCCTATTATGTTGCCTACCCCTAGGGTTTGCCTGAATCCAACCGCCGCAGAGGATAATGTTGTGTACCCTGCGTGCGCGGTGACCCGGTCTATGGGACTTAATTGTAAGGACAGCCCTGTGCTTGCCAAGGTGGTAAATCCCGAGGACACGAGGAACTTTCCGAGTGGTGAAAACCAAGTGGACCTCGCGGACACATTCATAGCCCGACTTGATGACGTGGCCGAGGACATTGTGGAGAGCCTGCCACCGCCACCTACCGAGAGTAGTGGGGAGGTGGAGGAGAACACTGTTGAGCCTCAGCCAATAGCATCTGAACAAGGTCTGGACACCTCCTTGAGTGAGTTACAGAAAGCTGACCCCAGTCTTGCAGATTGTCATGAGGCAGCTGTCTCTATGGAGGAAATTGTAGACGCAGCAACTGGGTACTACTACAGTGATCTGATTTTGATGAGAAAATGGAGACCACAGAGTGCTCCCTTGTCAAATGAGTGGGAGGTAGTCCACCAGGTTATGTTGCCGACCTGCTATAGAGAAAGAGTTTTGGCTGCTGCTCATGATGATCCTATGGGGGGACATCAAGGTATTAATATTACATATCACAAAATTTTAAAGTATTTTTTCTGGCCCAAGCTGAAAAGCGATGTGGCAAAATTTTGTAATGCATGTATTGTGTGCTAACTTGTTGGGAAACCAAACCAGACTCCACCTAAAGCTCCTCTAAGGCCTATTGTTGTGCTGGAGGAACCATTTTCTCATGTGGTAATGGACTGTGTTGGTCCATTACCCAGAACTAAGTCTGGTAATATCTACCTAATCACGATGATGTGTATCACGACTCGTTACCCAGAGGCTTTTGCTGTAAGGAACATCCGAGCAAAGACTGTTGTTGCTCGTATGTTGCAATTTTTTTCCACTTTTGGACTGCCTCGGGTCGTGCAAACTGACAATGGTACTAACTTTAAGTCTGATATTTTTGAACAATTTTGTAAGGACCATGGAATAACTCATAAGGTTTCCAGCCCATACCATCCACAGAGTCAGGGGGTAATTGAACGTTTCCATCTAACTCTGAAGCAGATGTTGAATACACCGTGCAAGAGAGTTCCCACACCTTCTGGGATGTGAATTTACCGTATGTTTTGTTTGCGGCTAGAGAGGGATTACAAAGTTCACTGGGTTGTTCTCCTTTTGAGTTAGTCTTTGGCCATAAAGTTTGTGGACTCTTGCAAATGTTACAGGAGAATCTGTTAGGGAACGTAACGTTAACCGAAGGTTCGGCTTTCTTTGTGCAACACCACCAGAGATTCAAGGACTGCAAGGCGGCTGCACTAAAGTATCTTGGGAAGGCCCAAGAAAAGATGAAAGAACGAAACGATGCTAAATCTAAGTTGTGCGTATTTCAGCCTGGCGACCCTGTCCTGGTATTAAAGCCTCGACTAGGGATCACTATGTCCCACAAGTACGTAGGCCCCTACATTGTAACAGAAAAGACTTGGGACCTCACGTACAAAGTGAGTCACTCTGACAAGCGTAACCAGGTAATGCTCGTACACGTAAATCGGCTGAAAAAGTTCCAGGGCCCCAGGCCCATTACACTAACCAATGTTTCCATTTCCAGTGAGGGAGGGGATGATTGTCCTGGGGACCCAACTAATCTCATTCTCAAAAATTCTAGTTCTGTGAATGTATAACAATTCTAATGCATAACAAAGTATTAAAGAATAATTATAATGAATAGTCATTATAATGATAAAGTATTAAATCAATTACAATTATTAGTTACATCTATAGTTAGTAATTTAAAGTTGCATTATTTGAATTTACACTAATTACAATTCATGGTAATATTTCTTAGCAATCTGCTGGCTTATCACTTTGGGGGTTCCGGCGGAGCACCCCCTATCCCGCAAGGGCCAGCGGCGTGGAACCCCCAATCCCGAAGGGCGAGCGGCGGCTGGCCGCTGTAACTAGGAAAGTGGCTACTCGCGCTGTGGCTGTAACCGTGCCTGTGACAGGTTTCCCTGACTGAAAAAGTTACCAAACCGGGTCTACTAGACACATGCTACAAGTGAAACAGCTTCCTTTCCGAGGCCAACGGAGCGCCATTGCGACGTGCCATATGAGCATAGAGAGGCAAGAGCCCACCAACTAGTCGTTGCTAGGCGAGTGTGCCTCGCCAACGTTTAACTAGGAATATGGCCACTCGTTCCTGTGACAGCAACCGTGCCCGCATCTCAGGAGAGGGCATTAAAACCAGCCAGGTTCCTCCTGACTGAAAAAGGTACCAAACCCGATCTACTAGGCAGTTAAACAGTTAAAGTTAAACTAGCCATTCTACTAGGCAGTTAATATGCTGCAACTTAAACAGCATCCTTGGTGAGGCCAACAGGGCATCATCGCGACGATCCAGAGCATAGAGGGCAAGGTGTACCCCCCATGCAATGTCCTTGTGAGGTGATCGTACAGCAGGGATTGTACACCCAAGTAGGGGCGCTGTGCACGATGTCGTAAGACTGGTCTTCGCTGAAGCGCACCCTCACAGGGACACGTCCTGTAAGGCCGGCCCCAGGGCGGGTGTGGGAAGTGGGAAGCCGACTCCCCAGGGTCGATCCTGAGTCCGTCGTTGTCGCTGGAGGCCCGCTCCACGGCGGTGAAGGTAGTGTCGACTTCATGGGTGCAGTAGTCTGCCCTCGGGGTCCATCCCTTTTCCTCGTTCATCAATGGTGTACCTTGTGCGCCTTCCGTAGTCGGTTCTGGAAGTATTTAAGCAGGAAGGGTGGGCAGAAGCGGGCATGCAGTATGAACATGACGGGCAATTTAAGGAACCTACCCCTTAAGGGTATTGCTGGAAATTTATTTATTTATTTATTTATTTATTTATTTATTTATTTATTTATTTATTTATTTATGCATATACAAGAAGGTACATTGGGATTGTGAGGATACATAATATGGTAATTACAATCTTGTAAAGCCACTAGTACGTGCAGCGTTTCGGGCAGGTCCTTAATCTAAGAAAATTTTAAGTAGGTAAATACTTGCAAAATTGATAAAAAATGATAACAGTTACGAGGCAAGGAAAAAAAAAGATGAGAAAAAATTGTAGGTATATTAAAGCACATAGGTAGCTCAGATTGATTGCAATGACAGCGTGAATGGTAGTTGACAAAAATTGGTAGGCACAATACAGCATATGGCTAGCACATAAAGAAGACAGCAATGAACACAATGATAAGGTTGGTTGGGTTAAATACATAAAAATTAGGAGATTGGGTAACACTAGGTACAGAGCAAATTTAAAGCTCAGTGTAGGAAACTAAGAAGATGAAATTAGGTACTTTTTGGTTTTGCTTTTTAATAAGGCAAAAGTTTGACAGCTTTTCAATTCACTAGGAAGTGAGTTCCATAGACTAGGTCCCTTAATTTGCATAGTGTTTACACAGATTAAGTTTGACCTTGGGGATATCAAAGAGATATTTATTTCTGGTGTGGTGATAATGGGTCCTATTACATCTGTCCAGGGAGAGTTTCAGAGCATGGTTTGCATTTAAGAACAGGGTTTTGTAAATGTAGTTGACACAAGAGAATGTGTGGAGGGAGTTAATATTTAGCAAGTTTAGAGATTTAAACAAGGGAGCTGAGTGTTGTCTGAAAGCTGAGTTAGTTATTATACTGATAGCAGATTTTTGCTGGGTGATGATGGGCTTAAGGCGGTTTGCAGTGGTAGACCCCCATGCACAGATACCATAATTAAGATAGGGATAGATTAGTGCATAATATAGTGAGAGGAGAGCAGAGTTAGGAACATAATATCTTATTTTAGAGAGTATACCAACTGTCTTAGAGACTTTCTTAGTTATGTGTTGAATGTGGGTGCTGAAGTTGAGTCTCTTGTCTAGGAATAGGCCAAGAAACTGCCATCATTTTTATTACTGATGTTAATGTTGCCTATCTGTAGCTGAATTGCATTTGATGATTTGCTTCCATATAAGATGTAGTAAGTCATTTCGATGTTTAATGTTAGTTTGTTCGTTGACATCCATAAGTGGACTTTTTTAATTCATTATTCACAACATTATTTAGTGTATATGGGTTGAGGTCTGAATAGATAAGGGTAGTATTGTCAGCAAACAATATAGGTTTGAGAATATTAGAGACATTAGGCAGATCGTTTATATATATAAGAAATAGAAGAGGTCCTAAGATACTGCCCTGTGGCACTCCAACGGTAATTGGTAGAGTGGAAGAAGTTGTATCACTGATGGTTACATATTGGTGTCTGTCACTAAGATAGGACATTCTCTCGTGTGTATTATACATATGTAAAACGCTGAACTGTAATGCCAATCCTGACCTCAAAAGCTTCATTGAAGGTTGTAACAGATCCCATGAGCATCACACCAGAAATAAATTCAGTTTTGATATTCCAAGAGTATGACTTAATCAAACTAGAAATGCTCTACAAATCAAGGGACTCAGAATGTGGAATAAATTTCCCAATCATGTTAAAGACTGTACCTCTCTCAACCAGTTTAAGATAAAAACGAAGCACTACCTAATAAATTCCCTGTAACCTACCTTACTCCTCTATTGTCGACCATGTCTGTTTTCTTAAACAACGCTGTTTGTCGACCTAGTTGTATTTGTGCTGCTTTTTCAGCCATGTTTCCCCCTTTTTTATCTTTATTTTTATATGTTCTCAACACATTTTATTCTTTATACTCAATTAGTATTAAGTTTTTAGTCAGTAATGTTTTTCCTGTCCGAAACGCTTTGCGTAATAGTGCCTTTAGGCATTGTATGTACTAGCTCCATCTATAAATCGATCAATTTATGTAAAATCTCTTTTATGTATGTACCCTACCTGAATAAACATTTTTTATTTTTATTTTAGAGCAAACTAAGGGGAATGGGCAAATTTAATACATGAGAGAATAAGACCTTCCAGGAAACTAGACTGTAGCGAAGTAAGATAATTATCAAACTGAGCAGAACTTTAGTGGGAAAAACCCGGACATGTGAAAAAGGGGGGGGGGGGTAACCAGTTACCGTATCTGGGCAAAGGCAGAAGTTAATCCAGGGGGGGGGGATGATCTAGCCAGTAATAACCTATTTCAATTATAATCCAATATAATATAAAACAATAGAACAGCCAAACATAATCAATATTTATATGGCCAATCTGTATATAATATCGAATCCATATATAAATAAAACAGTAAATCAAATATAAGAAACAGGTCATTAAGGCATAACTGCAACATGCCTGTGACCAGAGCGACACGAACAACAAATTATAAGGATGGTAACCGAGACCGCTACAGTGATCTCCATCGTATGTTGGTCTCCGAATGCATGCTAGAGCTGAATAGATAGCCTAAGAAACTGCCTTAAGAAAAAAAAAAATAAATAAAATGTTTATTTAGGTAAGGTACATACATACAATAATTTTTTACAAAGATTGGTTGACTTATAGGTAGAGCTAGTACATACAATGCCTAAAGCCACTATTACGCAAAGCGTTTCGGGCATGATAAACTTAAATGACAAGCTTAATACTAATTGAGCATAATGAGTAGAATGAAAACAAGAAATGAAAACATAGATGAAAAAGCAGCACAAATACAATTATGTCGACAAACAGCGCTCTTTAAAGAAAAACAGACATTAGTTGACAATAGAAGGATAAGGTAGGTTACAGGGAATTTATTAGGTATAGCTTCGTTTTTAACTTAAACTGGTTGAGAGAGGTACAGTCTTTAACATGGTTGGGAAGGTCATTCCACATTCTGGGCCCCTTGATTTGTAGAGCATTTCTAGTTTGATTAAGTCGTTCTCTAGTTAGTTAGTTTAGTTCATTTATTATGCACCCCATACCCATCTTGTGGGCGGTAGTGGAAAGGGTTACAGAGGCACATAATGGGCTCAGGGACTGAACCCCACAATTCATTTAGCTAAGCAAGTTACAATCTTGATGAGCTAGTTACAAAATTCAATATAAGTCATCACATCAACAATGGGTTCGAGATCGACCTCAAGTACAGGTTCTAAATTAAGCAACTGACATATGTGGAGAGCTAGTGTCAAAATTTATATGTTTGTCCTGCACACCGCCCCCCATCCAGTGGGCAGCGGTGGATAGGTTACAATCACTTAGTTACTACCTACAGTTAGCAAACTGGGGATATTTGGCTAAAATTTCTGGTAGCAGATCATTTTAAATGAAATATTGACACATCGCTGGAACATTGGTTATAGAATTGTCTCTAAATTCACGTATCTTTTCGCACTCCATCACATAGTGACGGAGGGTGTGCGAATAATTTTGTTGACACAGTTTACATTTGGTCAGGTCTACATCAGCAGATAATGAGAATTCCCAGAGATACTTGTAACCGAGTCTAAGCCGAGCAGTAGTAACATCTAGAAGTCTGCTGATTTTATTGGATGATCCATAGATGTGTGGCTCCTCTTGCATGATAGTATGATGATAGATGGAATTACTGGTGTCAATTTCACTTTGCCTCAGATCTACAAGATCTTGTTGAAGTTCTCGGTGTACAGCTGCTCTCAGATTGCTCATTGACAATCCAAGGTTACACTCAACGGCTCCATTAAAGGCAGATTCTTTGGCTAACTTATCAGCTCTATCATGCATTCGGAGGCCAACATGAGATGGAGACCACATGAAATGGACTCTGTTACCATCCTTAATAATTTTGTTGTATTTGTGTCTAGCTTCGGACACGAGCATGTTACAGTCATGTCTTAAAGAGTTGAGAGCATTTAAGGATGATAAGGAGTCACTTACAATTAATGTATCAAGTTTTGAGACTTGTACACATTTCAGTGCAAGGATCAAGGCAAATAGTTCAGTCTGAAGGGTAGAGGCCCAGTTGTTTATACGGACTCCCCACTCAAAGTATAGGCCATCGCCCATTGTCAGGACAACTGCACTTCCAGCTGCACCCGTGGTGCGGTGTAGGGAACCATCAGTGTATATAATTTGAGAGAGAGAATGCTCTGTGGACAGAGCATCAATATGGCTTAAGGCGTTGAGCTTTGCCTCAAGACGAAGCTTGGGCTGATCTCTAATTTGCTTCTTGGGTGGAAAGGGAGGGATTAAAACTGGAAAGGGTGTAACCTCCCACGGTGCAGGAAAGTGCCGCTGTTGTTTCTCTTGGTACAAATCATGAACCTGATACATTCTGAGTTGAGTTCCAGTTTTTGTTATCCATTTGGAACAATGCTGATCTTCAATAAAGAAATTCTGGAGGGCTTCTGTGCAAGGATTAGGATGAGTTAGCCTAAGCATTTTTATACCAATTTGACAGTTAATTTCAGTAACACGATCAACAACGCTCAGAATATTAAGTTCCTTTCTCATATTAAGTATCTTTGTGGTACGAGGGCACCCAAGGATTATCCTCAAGGCTTCGTTTTGCAATTTTTCAAGCCCTCCAAGCTTTCTTTCAGGCATCAAAACAAACAGAGGTGCAGCATAATCTACTAAAGATCTGATGTATGCAAAGTACATCATTTTGACAATTCTGACATTGGCACCATAGCCTGAGTGATAACCTGCAACAGCCTTGAGAGCTCGGAGCCTCTCTTTAAACTGACGACAGAGTCTGAATACAACAGGACCGTACAGTGGCACCTCAAGGCCAAGGTATTTGAATCTGTTTACATAGTCAAGCTGGGAGCCATCAGACAGTTGCATCTTGCGAACAGCTCCTCCCTGCCTGGGTGGGCGCCGATTTAATATTTTTGTTTTCTCTGCTGAGATAATTAAACCTAGGTCCTGACATGAGTCTAATACAGAGTTAAGAGTGTTCTGCGTGTTAGCATACCCAGCGGTGTGTATCATTATATCATCAGCATAGCTAATGATGTGGACGTTGGGTTTGCTCGGTACAGAGTTTAACAGCGTGTTTATTAAGATATTGAATAAGGTAGGACTGAGGACACCACCCTGCGGGG
The DNA here is from genome assembly GCF_040958095.1 of Procambarus clarkii. Classification (NCBI taxonomy): domain Eukaryota; kingdom Metazoa; phylum Arthropoda; class Malacostraca; order Decapoda; family Cambaridae; genus Procambarus; species Procambarus clarkii. Next base: position 10,707,461 of record NC_091214.1, on the reverse strand, counting down.
TGCCTAGTTCAAAGTCTCTTGTTACACTTCTATGCCCCTGGAAAAATACAGATGACTTCCTGTTGGATAAGTAACCCCTGATCCAACAAAGAAGCCGACCACCAATATTCATTCTTGCAAGCTCACTCAAGATAACATGTCTATTTGCAATATCAAAGGCAGACTTAAGATCTAGGAAGGTGGTATATGACTTTTCAGTGTGCAGGGTAAGAAAGGTGGTGATGCAATGATGCACACTCCTTCCATGCATGAAGCCATATATCTGGGGGGATAGCATGGTTCTTATTCTATGGAGGAGACGGTTTAGGACCATTCTCTCGAATGTTTTGCAAATGCAGCTAGTAAGGGAAATTGGGCGGAAAGCATTCTCTTGATTTGGCTTGGGAATTGGAATGATTATACTGTTGGTCCAAGAGTTAGGAAGCTCCCCAGTAACATAGCTCATATTATACAGCTCAAGTAGGGGATTCCCTGGTACTAAAGGGAGCAGACGCAATATGTCATAAGTGATACCATCTTCACCGGGGGATGTGGCTTTGCCTTTGTTTAGGGCCGCGAGTAATTCAAACTCAGTAAATGGCACGTTGCATTCATCTTCCTTGTGGAGCATGAAGTCAACGAGCCTTTCTCGATCTCCGTAACCAGCATTTAATCTGAACTGTATGTCTGGGGGAAGATTATTGAAGCTAGAGGTGGTTGCCCAAGCATCGACTAACTCGTTTGCTCTGTGTAGAGGGTGAGGGTGTGCTACTTGGCCGAGCTTATCGCCTTTAATTCTTTTAATATCCTTCCATGCCTGGCTGAGGGGGGTGTGAGAGTTGAGACTGTTAACAAAAGTTTCCCAGTTATCTTGCCTGAGCTCTGTCATGCGCTCCCTCGCCTTGGCTAGGGCTTTCTGAAAGAGCTTGAGCATTGCTGGCGTACGTGTTTCCCTATATGCAAGCCCAACTCGTCTGGCAGTGCGTTTCAAAGTACGCAGTTTGGGGTCATTGTAATAGGCATGGCGTTTATTACCTTTCATATCGTTGCGACTATTGGATGGTGCAGGGGGCCGACCTAAAGGGTCAGCAAACATCTGAATGATCTGTACTAGACCGTCGTTAATTGTCTGGACTGTGGAGGGATCATAAGTGCTGTACCACTCTGACACATGAGCAACAAAGTCTTCACGTCGAGCAGGAGGAACACTGAGCCGTTTGCGTTTGAAAGTCCCACCGGGCAGGATGGTATTTCCTATACATAGAGTAGTCAATCTAGGGTGATGATCTGACAACAAATCTGTTACAATAGATGATGTGCACCAGACGTGAGAGACGTTGAAACCAACACAGAGGTCTAGAATGCCTCCACAAATATGCTTGGGTTCAAGGTCACCCACAATCTGCACATCTTGGTGACTATTTAGTAGCGACAGCAGTTGATTCCCGTTACCGTTACTGAAGCGAGAGCCACCAATGTCCCTGTGTCTAGCATTGTAGTCACCAAGAATGATGGTTGGCTCTGCTTGAGCGCAGGCCGGAAGATCAATATAATTTAACTTTCCTGCTGGAGCATATAGATTAAATACATTGAGAACAGAGTTGCCCACATAGATCCTCACTCCATGATACTGTTGACCGGCAGTTTGTTTTTCTGGCAGAAGTTGATGGGGTAGGGATTGTTTGATGTACAGAATGCAAGAGTTACTGGATCTGAGGTTGTAAGAAACAAATGAGGGCAATTTCGGGGGTGAGGATCTTGCGGGAACTCTGCACTCCTGGAGACATACAATATCGATGTGTTCAGTTGTTACTTTGTGATGTAAATCTGAGAACCTTTTTTTGAGGGACGCAATGTTCCAGCTAAGGACGGATAACTTAGTTAATTGTGCATTTAAAGTCAGCATTATATATTGATATTATTAGTTCACTTAATATTTATTATCTATATACATATTATCTATTGCACTACTGTATAAGTCCAGGAACATTTCTTAGTTTATTACCAATGTCACACATTTGCATCCAATGATCTAGTACAATTTGTCTGTCATTTCCAGCTATAGAGTCGTTTTGAACATAGTTTAGCACAACTTTGGCAGTTAACTTGCGTGGAAGGGTTCCACTACACAAGGTTTCAAGATCACTAGAAGTTTCCCCTGATAGGCAAGCGAACACATGTTTGGAGGGTTCAGGGGTGGAAGGGGAAGTTTGGCAGTCATTGCTTACAAGTCCCCTCATACGCGTGAGCATCATCGAAATATCGCTGGTGGATTTTTTCTCATGTTGGAGTTGCTCTTGCAGCCGCTCCGTTTGCTGCTGTGAATGCTGCTGGTGTTCCTGCAACCGGTCACGAAGGGCAACCACTGCTTGAACAGTGGAGCGACCCAAGGGCGAGGTGGTAGGGAGGCTGAGGTTGCGATGTGTCTCATTTTGATCCAGTTCCTTATCCCCCACTTCTAGTTGACTGTGGGGTCCAGCTGTGGATGGTGGTCTCACAATAGGTGACATTATCCCAGAACCAGGAAGTGGCCACTCTACATCAGGGGAAGGCCCACCACTGGCAGAAGATGCAACACCTGGTTGTTCTCTAGGAATATCAAAACTGTATTTATTTCTGGTGTGGTGCTCATGGGTTCTGTTACATCCTTCTATGAAGCTTTTGAGATCAGGATTGGCATTATAGTTTAGCGTTTTATATATGTATAATACACATGAGAGAATGTGCAGTGACTTAATGTCTAACATATTCAGAGATTTGAGTAGGGGTACCGAGTGATGCCTGGGGCCAGAGTTGGATATTGTCCTAATAGCAGCTTTGTGTTGAGTAATTAGAGGACGTAAGTGATTTTGGGTAGTATAGCCCCAAGCACAAATACCATAGTTGAGATATGGATAGATAAGGGAGTAATAGAGAGTCACCAGGGCAGGGCGTGGCACATAATATCTGATCTTAGAAAGAATGCCCACAGTTTTTGAAACTTTTTTTGATATATTTAGAATGTGTCCCTGGAAATTCAGCTTGTGGTCAATGAGAATGCCAAGGAATTTGCCATCTAATTTGTTACAAATTTGGGTATTGTTTATTTTGAGATTTATTTGATTAGAGGATTTATTGCCAAACAGAATATAGAAAGTTTTGTCAATGTTAAGGATGAGTTTGTTGGCAGTTAGCCAAAGATGGACTTTATTTAGCTCAGTATTTACTGTGGCATTTAGAGCAAGGGGGTCAGGACTGGAGTAAATGAAGGTTGTGTCGTCAGCAAATAGAATTGGTTTGAGGTGTTGGGAGGCATTTGGAAGGTCATTAATGTAGATGAGAAAGAGGAGAGGGCCTAGTATGCTGCCCTGAGGAACACCAATGTTGATGGGTAGGGTGGGAGAAATTGTATTATTCACAGAAACATATTGGAGCCTGTCAGTAAGGTAGGATTTGAGGTATTGTAGGGAGTGTCCTCTGACACCATAATGATGTAATTTAAGAAGAGGGTTTTGGTAGTTGACAGTATCAAAAGCTTTACGCAGGTCCACAAATAACCCAACAGGGAACTCATTTTTATCAAGAGCTGTATGAATCGAGTTAAGCATACTAATAAGTGCATCGTTAGTGCTTTTTTTGAGTCTGAAGCCATATTGGCAATTGCTAAGTATATTGAGTTTGGCTAGATATGAGTAAAGCTGCTTATAGATTAGTTTTTCAAACATTTTTGACAAGTTTGGCAGGATTGATATAGGTCTGTAGTTGTTAACATCTGTGAGATCACCACATTTGTGGACAGGCGTTACTCTCGCTTTTTTTAGAATATCTGGAAAGGTTTGGAGTTCAAGTGACTTGTTGAAGAGCAAAGCAATAGCAGGGGCTAAAGATCTGGAGGCTTTTTTGTAAATTAAAGTTGGTATCTCCTCAAGGGCACCAGACTTGGTTTTAAGGGAAAGGATTATCTCATTGACGTCAGTGGAATTAATAGGCTTTAGGTACAGAGACTGTGGATAGTTACCTGTAAGATAGTCCTTAATGTCAGTACTGGAAGATGGAATATCATTTGCAAGGGATGAACCAATGGAAGAGAAGAACCTATTGAACTCAATAGCAGAATCAGAGGCTGAAAGCTGACCATCGTTATTAGACAGGAGTATTGGTTTGTTATTTAAAGACTTCTTTGATCCCAATATTTGTGAAATTGTGCTCCAAGTTTGTTTAATGTTGCTCTTTATTCAACCCTTTCTCGCAAATTTAATAAGTCAATATTGACTTATTAAATATCTGCATAGGTGACATACTTAACATAATAGATACCCTTAAAAAGATTCATAGAAAACACCGACCTTACCTAACCTTGTTAGTATCTTAAGATAAGCATCTTATTGCTTCGTAATTACAATTATTACCTAACCTATAATAGGTATAGGTTAAGTAATAATTGTAATTACGAAGCAATAAGATGCTTATCTTAAGATACTAACAAGGTTAGGTAAGGTCGGTGTTTTCTATGAATCTTTTTAAGGGTATCTATTATGTTTAGTATATCACCTATGCACGTAGTTAATAAGTCAATATTGACTTTACGAATTTGCGAGAACGGGTTGCTTTATTTGGGTAAATTTATCTTCGTAGTATTTAGTTTTGGCTCGTCTAATTATCTTAGATAGCAATAATGAGTAATTCTTTGAGAATTCTTTGGAGACAATTCCTAACCTATACTTCTTCTCAAGGTCATGTTTTTTATTAATAGATTTAAGTATTCCCTTTGTAAGCCAGGGATTGTTGAGCCTTTTGGTTGTGACTTGTTTTGTAAGCATAGGACAGTGGATATTATAAAGGCTAAGAGTTTTTTGAAGAAAAGATTGCACTGCTAGGTTGATGTCCTCTATGTTACCTAACTCGGACTCCCAGTTGACATTATCAGCAGCAGTTATAAAATTGTCTATAGCAGTTTCATTGTGCAGTCTAAAACGTATCTCTCTTGATTCAAGAGGTGGTTTGCTAATGTTAGTTAAGAGAAATGTGGGGTAATGATCTGTAGTGCTATGGTGATTATACCTGAAGTAAGCGGAGAGGTTATGTTTGCCCAGATGTGATCTAGAGTCGTGGCAGTGCTATCAGTGATTCTAGTAGGTCTAGTGATTAAGGGTATGAGGAAGCAGGAATTCATACAGTTGAGGAAGCTAACAGCAGTAGGGTGTTCTGGCTCGCAGAGGTCAATATTAAAGTCCCCTGCGATAATTAGGTGGTTTTGTTCAGTCTGTTATCAAGTATTAGATTTCTAAGGTTTGAGTTGAATTCGGACACATCAGTGTTAGGAATTATATAAACTGCACCCACAGACAGGACAGACTCGGCACCTTTGACTCTGAAGCTTGTGAAGGTATACTCCCCATAGCAGTCTCTAGTTCTAATTTCTTTTAAGCATGTTAGTTCTTGGTGGTAGTAAAAAGCAGTGCCACCACCTCTCTGAAGTTGACGACAGTTGTGAATTGCTGAGTAGTTAGGCATGTTAAAGAGTTGAGTAGTATCCTCTTTCAACCATGTTTCAGTAAGTATAATAAAAGAGAATTTGTTGTCAATAGCTTCAATCAAGGCACTAACATCATCGAAGTGTTTACCTAGGGATCTAACGTTCAAATTGATTACAGAGATATTGTGATTATGAGTTAATACATTGTTTACATCATGTGCTGCAAAATATCTGCAATTTTGATCATTAAAGTGATTATTGTCATAGATAGTGGATAAGAGGTTAAGTTCTGGGTCTATACTTGACTGCATATGGCGCAAGAGGCGCCAATGAATTCAGTCTTGGAGTGTCAATGAGCATTCTGCGAGCAGCAGTACCCCAAGAACTTCAACAAGATCTGGTGATCTGAGGCAAAATGAAATGGACACCAATAAGGCTGGGGATCCGTAAATGTAAAATAATTAATGTAATTAATATAATAATATAGTAAAATAACAGAGAATGTCGAAAGTGCCAGTACGTAGAAGTGGTCGAAAATAGTAAACTAACTCCCAGACCCATAGTAAATTAATACTGAACGAGAAGGGAATTAGTTAGTTTAGTTCATTTATTATGCACCCCATACCCATCTTGTGGGCGGTAGTGGAAAGGGTTACAGAGGCACATAATGGGCTCAGGGACTGAACCACACAATTCATTTAGCTAAGCAAGTTACAATCTTGATGAGCTAGTTACAAAATTCAATATAAGTCGTCACATCAACAATGGGTTCGAGATCGACCTCAAGTACAGGTTCTAAATTAAACAACTGACATTTGTGGAGAGCTAGTGTCACAATTTATGTTTGTCCTGCACTCCTCCACCCATCCAGTGAGCAGCGGTGGATAGGTTACAATCACTCAGTTACTACCTACAGTTAGCAAACTGGGGATATTTGGCTAAAATTTCTGGTAGCAGATCATTTTGAGTGAAATATTGACACATCGCTGGAACATTGGTTATAGAATTGTCTCTAAATTCATGTATCTTTTCGCACTCCATCACATAGTGACGGAGGATGTGCGAATAATTTTGTTGACACAGTTTACATTTGGTCAGGTCTACATCAGCAGATAATGAGAATTCCCAGAGATACTTGTAACCGAGTCTAAGCCGAGCAGTAGTAACATCTAGAAGTCTGCTGATTTTATTGGATGATCCATAGATGTGTGGCTCCTCTTGCATGATAGTATGATGATAGATGGAATTACTGGTGTCAATTTCACTTTGCCTCAGATCTACAAGATCTTGTTGAAGTTCTCGGTGTACAGCTGCTCTCAGATTGCTCATTGACAATCCAAGGTTACACTCAACGGCTCCATTAAAGGCAGATTCTTTGGCTAACTTATCAGCTCTATCATGCATTCGGAGGCCAACATGAGATGGAGACCACATGAAATGGACTCTGTTACCATCCTTAATAATTTTGTTGTATTTGTGTCTAGCTTCGGACACGAGCATGTTACAGTCATGTCTTAAAGAGTTGAGAGCATTTAAGGATGATAAGGAGTCACTTACAATTAATGTATCAAGTTTTGAGACTTGTACACATTTCAGTGCAAGGATCAAGGCAAATAGTTCAGTCTGAAGGGTAGAGGCCCAGTTGTTTATACGGACTCCCCACTCAAAGTATAGGCCATCGCCCATTGTCAGGACAACTGCACTTCCAGCTGCACCCGTGGTGCGGTGTAGGGAACCATCAGTGTATATAATTTGAGAGAGAGAATGCTCTGTGGACAGAGCATTCTCGTTAGTCCACGTATTCTCGGACCGTTAGTCTGGCTAAGGGCGATCCACAGGGGTCCCGAACAAGGGCGTAACGGACTGGCCCAGCTAAGGGGCCTAGGACAGGACCGTCCGAGGGCATGACTGACGTGCCCAGCTAAGGGCCGGGACTACAGATGCCTTGACTAAGGAAAAGGCAGGACTGCAAAAAGTGCCCCGCAAAAGGGGGGGGGGGCGGGCAGCAAAGAAAGTGAACGAATAATATAGTATGAGAAATAACGCTGCCAGCATAGCGCTCATTACCCTAAAGGCCAAAGACCATTATGCTAAATAAGCATAAACAATAACAGAGCCGCAGTCCAGAGAAAACGATAACAACAAGTAAAGCAGAGGGAGGGTAGAAGCAAGGCAACTAAAACATGGACCGAATAATAAAGAACTTAAATAAGTAATAGTAGGTACAATAGGAACAACATTCATGGCGTTAGGCGAGGCCAGAAGCCAAAAGGGGATTTGACATGAGATCATTAACACGAAAACTGACTATAACATCAGTAGCAAATAGTAATAAGTGGAGAATAACCCAACCAACTCCACCAATGAAACCGAAGACCATAAGCAAAGTAGGCTTAAAACAATAATATATAGCAGTAAAACCCAGAATAAACTCAAATTACAAATAATAGCAGAGGGGGGGGGGATGAGGCAACCATAAACCTGAACTGAATAGAACAGAACTTAAATAAATATATATAATGTAATAATAATAATAATAATAATAATAATAATTATAATAATAATAATAATAATTTTTTATTTAGGCAAAGGTACATACATAAAGAGATTTTACAAAGTTTGTTGGCTTTATAGATAGAGCTAGTACATACAATGCCTAAAGCCACTATTACGCAAAGCGTTTCGGGCAGGAAAAAACACTACTGACTAAAGCTTAAAACTAATGGGTAAAAAGAAAAAAATGCGTTGAGTACAAATAAAAATAGAGGTAAAAGAGGGGGGAACATTGTTGAAAAAACAGCACAAATACAATTACAAATTATTACAGAAAATTACATTAAAACAGCGTTGATTTGTAAAACAAAAAAACAAAAAAAACATACATGGGTTGACAATAGAGAGGTAAGGAAGGTTACAGGGAATTTATTAGGTATAGCTTCGTTTTTAACTTAAACTGGTTGAGAGAGGTACTGTCTTTAACATGGTTGGGAAGGTCATTCCACATTCTGGGCCCCTTGATTTGTAGAGCATTTCTGGTTTGATTAAGTCGTACTCTAGGAATATCAAAACTGTATTTATTTCTGGTGTGGTGCTCATGGGTTCTGTTACAACCTTCTATGAAGCTTTTGAGATCAGGATTGGCATTACAATTTAGCGTTTTGTATATGTATAGTACACATGAGAGAATGTGCAGTGACTTAATGTCTAACATATTCAGGGATTTGAATAGTGGTACCGAGTGATGTCTGGGGCCAGAATTGGATATTGTCCTAATAGCAGCTTTGTGTTGAGTAATTCGAGGACGTAAGTGATTTTGGGTAGTAGAGCCCCAAGCACAAATACCATAGTTGAGATATGGATAGATAAGGGAGTAATAGAGAGTCACCAGGGCAGGGCGTGGTACATAATATCTGATCTTAGAAAGAATGCCCACAGTTTTTGAAACTTTTTTTGATATGTTTAGAATGTGTCCCTGGAAATTCAGCTTGTGGTCAATGAGAATGCCAAGGAATTTGCCATCTAATTTGTTACAAATTTGGGTATTGTTTATTTTGAGATTTATTTGATTAGAGGATTTATTGCCAAACAGAATATAGAAAGTTTTGTCAATGTTAAGGGTGAGTTTGTTGGCAGTTAGCCACAGATGGACTTTATTTAGCTCAGTATTTACTGTGGCATTTAGAGCAAGGGGATCAGGACTGGAGTAAATGAAGGTTGTGTCGTCAGCAAATAGGATTGGTTTGAGGTGTTGGGAGGCATTTGGAAGGTCATTAATGTAGATGAGAAAGAGGAGAGGGCCAAGTATGCTGCCCTGGGGAACACCAATGTTGATGGGTAGGGTGGGCGAAATTGTATTATTCACAGAAACACATTGGAGCCTGTCAGTAAGGTAGGATTTGAGGTATTGTAGGGAGTGTCCTCTGACACCATAATGATGTAATTTAAGAAGAAGGTTTTGGTGGTTGACAGTATCGAAAGCTTTATTATTATTATTATTATTATTATATTAATTATTATTATAATTATTATTATAAAAAATTCGAACACAGAAATCACAATAGCGTGATGCATCAAATGAACAAGGGCCGTGACAGGGATTCGAACCTACGTCCGAGAGAATCCCAGACGCTGCCTTAATCGACTAAGCTACATGGTTAAAAGAATTGCCATTCCCCCATACACCCTGTCACTAAGCTACCTCATCGCCTTTTCTTCATTCGTTATATTACCTGCTTACCTGTAGCAGTTCTTTATATTACTGGAGTCTTTTTATCCAGTAATTTTTTTTATATAATTTTAAAAAAGGTTTTTAAACTTACTGGAGTCTTACTTATTACAGTAAGTCTTGAAGACTTACTGGAAATAGTATATAAATTAAGGTACACCCAATTCAAAGTTGTAGTGAAAAGGAACAGTAATAAAAAATAAAAATGCAGATATAAAAATACTTATTGATCTGAAACTTTTATTTTAGGTAATATTTTTTTTACACATTTTTATTTTTTTTACACAAGATGATCCCAAATCATTCACTGAGCATCCACTATTTTACACTTTCCGCTTCTTATTGTTTCGAGGAAACACTTCATCATCAAACTTCACTAACATGTCGTGGAATTGATGCTTTTTTCACTTTCTGCTTCTTGTTGCTCGCTTTGGCCTTGACTTTGGCCTTGATTAGCTTTATCAATAAATAAATATTGGTGGCAATACTGGTGGCAATAAATAAATATTGCCACCAATCAACATGAGAAGCAGCTAGGAGTCGTCTGGGATTCGTCCTAAGTCGTCCTGACGGCAACTGGAGATCATCTTGTAATCATCCTGGAACAGGAAGGCGCCAACAAGAAGGCATCGTGCAGGAATCAAGAAGTCAGAAGAATAATCAAGAATCAAGGTCATAGAATAATCAAGAAGAAGAAGAATCAAGAAGAATATTAAGCCTCCAAATGCCAATGCCGAATGCTGGGGGAATAAGAGTATGCATAATAACTATACTGTAGCGATAAAAGGGAGTTAACAATTCTGATAAAAACTTCCAGCGAAGGAAGGGAACGAAATGCCTTTACTAGGAGCAAAGGTGGGAAAATAGGGAGAAGTAAAGCGGCAAGGATAGCTCAAAACAACTAATATAGACTGTATAATACTAAACACAAAAATCCTAGCAATATATAATCAATACATATACCATAGAACAGAAATTATAATAATAAATGATATATCAAACAATAGATGGAGTAGAAAACAATTCCTTAAGTCAAGCAGTAATTAACATGCTTGTGTCCAAAGTGCGACCCAAATACAACAAATTACTAAGGATGTGAGCGGGGAACCTTACTCTTAGACTCCATCTCATGTTGGCCTCCAAATAGATCATAGAGCTGAAGAGGTCAAGGAATCTGCCTTAAGTAGCCGTTGAGTGTAGCCTTGGATTGCAATGAGCATCTGAGAGCCGCAGTACACCGAGAACTTGGCTACATCCTGTAGAACAGGTGCAAAGCTAACTCGAATCCAGGGAACTAGCGATCAGTAACTGTAATAAGAATAATATTAAGAATACAAAGTAATATCGTAAATAACAGATATGGCGGCAAGTGCCACAGAGTAGTTAAGAACATAAGAACATAAGAATAAAGATAACTGCAGAAAGCCTATTGGCCCAATACGAGGCAGCTCCTATCTACATTCAAAGATTAAGCAGGTGTAATTGTCCTGTTATGTTGAACAGTGTCTTCTGTGTTGTCATCGTTAAGTTCTGGAGCAGACTCCCGTTCACTAAAATGTCATGAAAGACAAATCATAGTTGCGAGTCCAAATAATAGATATTATAGGCATAAGGCTAAGCTATGCTATAAGTTCCAGTAATAAATTGCAGCGTAAAGAACAAATCATAACTAACAGTCAAAATGTAATGAATTATATATTTATATATGAACATATATTATTAAATATGACCGAAAAAGTAAGATTAATAATTCTAACACGAATTTTCTCAATCTTTCGTACATTACGCTTCACTGTTGGAGGTAAATCAAAAATCAATTCTTCAAAATTCATTTTTTATTTCTAGTCTGATGCGACACGGGCGCGTTTCGTAAAACTTATTACATTTTCAAAGACATTAGTTCACAAATACACAACTGAATAGAACTTACGTATCTCCGATTTTATATCTACATTTGAGTGAGGTGGCATTAACACAAGACAGAACAAAATGTGGTATTAATAGGGTATTAATTTCATCAACACAAGACAGAACAAGGGTATTAATAGGGTATTAATTTCATCAACACAAGACAGAACACGAAACAATGGATATTCAATAGAAGTGTTTGTAGAAAGCCTATTGGTCCATATTTCTTGATGCTTCTCTATTGGAGCGGAGTCTTGAGGTGGGTAGAATATAGTTGTGCAATAATTGGCTGTTGATTGCTGGTGTTGACTTCTTGATGTGTAGTGCCTCGCAAACGTCAAGCCGCCTGCTATCACTGTATCTATCGATGATTTCTGTGTTGTTTACTAGGATTTCTCTGGCGATGGTTTGGTTGTGGGAAGAGATTATATGTTCCTTAATGGAGCCCTGTTGCTTATGCATCGTTAAACGCCTAGAAAGAGATGTTGTTGTCTTGCCTATATACTGGGTTTTTTGGAGCTTACAGTCCCCAAGTGGGCATTTGAAGGCATAGACGACGTTAGTCTCTTTTAAAGCGTTCTGTTTTGTGTCTGGAGAGTTTCTCATGAGTTGGCTGGCCGTTTTTCTGGTTTTATAGTAAATCGTCAGTTGTATCCTCTGATTTTTGTCTGTAGGGATAACGTTTCTATTAACAATATCTTTCAGGACCCTTTCCTCCATTTTATGAGCTGTGGAAAAGAAGTTCCTGTAAAATAGCCTAATAGGGGGTATAGGTGTTGTGTTAGTTGTCTCTTCAGAGTTTGCATGGCTTTTCACTTTCCTTCTTATGATGTCTTCGACGAAACCATTGGAGAAGCCGTTATTGACTAGGACCTGCCTTACCCTACAGAGTTCTTCGTCGACTTGCTTCCATTCTGAGCTGTGGCTGAGAGCACGGTCGACATATGCGTTAACAACACTCCTCTTGTACCTGTCTGGGCAGTCGCTGTTGGCATTTAGGCACATTCCTATGTTTGTTTCCTTAGTGTAGACTGCAGTGTGGAAACCTCCGCCCTTTTCCATGACTGTTACATCTAGAAAGGGCAGCTTCCCATCCTTTTCCATCTCGTAAGTGAAACGCAGCACGGAACTCTGCTCAAATGCCTCCTTCAGCTCCTGCAGATGTCTGACATCAGGTACCTGTGTAAAAATGTCGTCAACATACCTGCAGTATATGGCCGGTTTCAAGTTCATGTCGACTAAGACTTTTTGCTCGATGGTACCCATGTAGAAGTTTGCAAACAGGACACCTAGGGAAGATCCCATGGCGACCCCATCTACTTGCTTATACATGTGCCCATCCGGGCTCAAGAAGGGTGCCTCTTTAGTACAAGCTTGGAGTAGTTTCCTCAGAATATTTTCTGGTATGTCAAGAGGAGTACAGGCTGGATCACGATACACTCTGTCGGCTATCATTCCGATTGTCTCGTCCACAGGTACGTTGGTAAACAGCGATTCTACGTCCAACGAGGCTCTTATCCCTGTGGCCTGTGTGCCCCGCAGTAAGTCAACAAATTCCTTTGGAGACTTCAGGCTGAAGGCGCAAGGAACATAAGGAGTCAGCAGGCCGTTGAGTCGCTTCGCCAGTCTGTACGTGGGTGTGTGTATCTGGCTAATGATTGGCCGAAGTGGGTTTCCAGGCTTGTGCGTCTTGACATTTCCATACGCATATCCAGGTTTATATTCCCCAATGATCTTTGGCAGGTGGAGTCCGGATTTCTTGGCGTTCACAGTTTCGATCAGTTTGTTGACCTTTGCTTTTAATTCGGCTGTAGTGTCCTTCGTTACCCTTTGGAATTTAGTTTGGTCAGAGAGTATGATGTTCATTTTCGCCAGATATTCGTCTTTTTTAAGAATGACATATATTGGCGACTTGTCACCTCTCCTGACAACTATCTCCTTGTTCTCACGAAGGCTTTTAGCTGCCGCTTTAAGCTTGGGGGACAGTATGGTGCTTCTGTAGTTGCCTCGATTCTTTCCTCCTTCTGCAATAAGTTCTGCTTGTAAGGTATCTTTGGTAGTGACCTTCTTTTGTGTCTCGAGGTCGAATATGTCGTCCAACAGAATTTCCAACTCTACTTTCCGGGCCATCTCACTCGGTCTGGACATAACATGACAGTTTATGCCCAGATTTAGGAGAGTGACTTGGTCCTCAGTGAGGTTAATTCCTGCAAGGTTCAGGAAGCCATCTCTTGGTCGTGGAATTGCCATAGGTCCTCCATATAATGTTGTTAGTTTCTTGATAATCCTTGTTTCAGTGCTGAGGTGATGTTGGTCTGTGAGGATGTCGAGGTGTTGTTCAATGCGGGTACGGATACTATCGTCGATGTTGCTATTTCTCCACTCGTTTGTAGCATGAAGTAGTTGCGTTTTGTTGTCTTTGATTTCATTCTCTGCCTTGTATATCTGATCACGAATCAGATCCTGGCGATATTTTATCGTGAAGGCTTGATTCCTTGCTGCTGGGTCGTGCGCTTTAATATTAGTATATTTTGGTAGCAGTCTTTCCTGTAGACATATATTATTAAATATGACCGAAAAAGTAAGATTAATAATTCTAACACGAATTTTCTCAATCTTTCGTACATTACGCTTCACTGTTGGAGGTAAATCAAAAATCAATTCTCCAAAATTCATTTTTTTATTTCTAGTCTGACGCGACACGGGCGCGTTTCGTAAAACTTATTACATTTTCAAAGACTTTAGTTCACAAATACACAACTGAATAAAACTTACGTATCTCCGATTTTATATCTACATTTGAGTGAGGTGGCATTAACACAAGACAGAACAAAATGTGGTATTAATAGGGTATTAATTTCATCAACACAAGACAGAACAAGGGTATTAATAGGGTATTAATTTCATCAACACAAGACAGAACACGAAACAATGGATATTCAATAGAAGTGTTTGTAGAAAGCCTATTGGTCCATATTTCTTGATGCTTCTCTATTGGAGCGGAGTCTTGAGGTGGGTAGAATATAGTTGTGCAATAATTGGCTGTTGATTGCTGGTGTTGACTTCTTGATGTGTAGTGCCTCGCAAACGTCAAGCCGCCTGCTATCACTGTATCTATCGATGATTTCTGTGTTGTTTACTAGGATTTCTCTGGCGATGGTTTGGTTGTGGGAAGAGATTATATGTTCCTTAATGGAGCCCTGTTGCTTATGCATCGTTAAACGCCTAGAAAGAGATGTTGTTGTCTTGCCTATATACTGGGTTTTTTGGAGCTTACAGTCCCCAAGTGGGCATTTGAAGGCATAGACGACGTTAGTCTCTTTTAAAGCGTTCTGTTTTGTGTCTGGAGAGTTTCTCATGAGTAGGCTGGCCGTTTTTCTGGTTTTATAGTAAATCGTCAGTTGTATCCTCTGATTTTTGTCTGTAGGGATAACGTTTCTATTAACAATATCTTTCAGGACCCTTTCCTCCATTTTATGAGCTGTGGAAAAGAAGTTCCTGTAAAATAGTCTAATAGGGGGTATAGGTGTTGTGTTAGTTGTCTCTTCAGAGTTTGCATGGCTTTTCACTTTCCTTCTTATGATGTCTTCGACGAAACCATTGGAGAAGCCGTTATTGACTAGGACCTGCCTTACCCTACAGAGTTCTTCGTCGACTTGCTTCCATTCTGAGCTGTGGCTGAGAGCACGGTCGACATATGCGTTAACAACACTCCTCTTGTACCTGTCTGGGCAGTCGCTGTTGGCATTTAGGCACATTCCTATGTTTGTTTCCTTAGTGTAGACAGCAGTGTGGAAACCTCCGCCCTTTTCCATGACTGTTACATCTAGAAAGGGCAGCTTCCCATCCTTTTCCATCTCGTAAGTGAAACGCAGCACGGAACTCTGCTCAAATGCCTCCTTCAGCTCCTGCAGATGTCTGACATCAGGTACCTGTGTAAAAATGTCGTCAACATACCTGCAGTATATGGCCGGTTTCAAGTTCATGTCGACTAAGACTTTTTGCTCGATGGTACCCATGTAGAAGTTTGCAAACAGGACACCTAGGGGAGAACCCATGGCGACCCCATCTACTTGCTTATACATGTGCCCATCCGGGCTCAAGAAGGGTGCCTCTTTAGTACAAGCTTGGAGTAGTTTCCTCAGAATATTTTCTGGTATGTCAAGAGGAGTACAGGCTGGATCACGATACACTCTGTCGGCTATCATTCCGATTGTCTCGTCCACAGGTACGTTGGTAAACAGCGATTCTACGTCCAACGAGGCTCTTATCCCTGTGGCCCGTGTGCCCCGCAGTAAGTCAACAAATTCCTTTGGAGACTTCAGGCTGAAGGCGCAAGGAACATAAGGAGTCAGCAGGCCGTTGAGTCGCTTCGCCAGTCTGTACGTGGGTGTGGGTATCTGGCTAATGATTGGCCGAAGGGTTGAAGGCAAATGGGGGTGTAGTCCGTCAACTTGACATCATGGTAAATGGCATCAGTCTGGGTCGGGACCTCCTCGAACAGACTGGAGAATTCGTCAAACAACGACTGCACCTCTTCACGTTGGGCCATCTGCAAATGGAACAGTCCCTCTTCCACAGCATTCACAGAAGTAGAATTATTGCGAATGAGATTAGTTGGGTCCCCAGAACAATCATCTCCTCCCTCACTGGAAATGGAAACATTGGTTAGTGCAATGGGCCTGGGGCCCCTGGAACTTCTTCAGCCGGTTCAAGTGTACGAGCATCACCTGGTTACGCTTGTCAGAGTGCCTCACTTAGTACGTGAGGTCCCGAGCCTTTTCTGTCACAATATAGGGGCTTTTGTACTTGTGGGACATAGTGTTCCCTAGTCGAGGCTTTAATACCTGGACAGGGTCATCAGGCTGAAATACCCACAACTTAGCCTTAGCATTAATTTATTGTTTCATATTTAATTGGGCCTTCCCAAGATACTTTAGTGCAGCCGTCTAGCAGTCCTTGAGTCTCTGGTGGTGTTGCGCAAAGAAAGCCAAACCTTCGGTCAATGTTACGTTCCCTAACAGATTCTCCTGTAACATTTGCAAGAGTCCACAAACTTTATGGCCAAAGACTAACTCAAAAGGAGAACAACCCAGTGAACTTTGTAACCCCTCTCGAGCAGCAAACAAAACATAAGGCAAGTTCTCATCCCAGAAGTTGTGGGAGCTCTCGCACGATGTCTTCAACATCTGCTTCAGAGTTAGATAGAACCGCTTGATTACCCCCTGACTCTGTGGATGGTATGGGCTGGAAACCTTATGAGTTATTCCATGGTCCTTACAGAATTGTTCAAAAATATCAGACTTAAAATTAGTACCATTGTCAGTTTGCACGACCCGAGGCAATCCAAAAGTAGAAAAAAATTGCAACATACGAGCAACAACAGTCTTTACTCGGCTGTTCCTTACAGCAAAAGCCTCTGGGTAACGGGTCATGATACACATTATCGTGATTAGGTAAATATTAACAGACTTAGTTCTAGGTAATGGACCAACACAGTCCATTACCACATGAGAAATGGTTCCTCTGGCACGACAATAGGCCTTAGAGGAGCTTTAGGTGGTGTCTGGTTTACTTTCCCAACAAGCTGACAAGGGATACACGAGTTACAAAATTTTGCCACGTCGCTTTTCAGCTTGGGCCAAAAAAAATACTTGAAGATTTTGTGATAAGTAATATTAACACCTTGGTATCCCCCCCCCCCCCATAGGATCATCATGAGCAGCTGTCAAAACTCTTTCTCTATAGCAGGTCGGCAACATAACCTGGTGGACTACCTCCTACTCATTTGACAAGAGAGCACTATGTGGTCTCCATTTTCTCATCAAAATCTGATCATTGTAGTAGTACCCAGTTGCTGCATCTACAATCTCCTCCTTAGAGAGGGCTACCTCGTGACATTCTGCAAGACTGGGGTCACCTTTCTGCAAATCACTCAAGGTGGCGTCCAGGCCTTGGTCAGATGCTATTGGCCGAGGCTCAACAGTGTTCTCCTCCACCTCCTCACTACTCTCAGTGGGAGGCAGTGGCAGGCTCTCCACAAGGTCCTCGGCCACATCATCGAGTCGGGCCATGAATGTGTCCACAAGGTCCACTTGACTTTCACCACTCGGAAAGTTCCTCATGTCCTCGGGATTTACCACCTTGGCAAGCACAGGGCTGCTCTTACATTTAAGTCCCAGGACCTGGTCACCGCGCACGCAAGGTACACAACATTATCCTCTGCGGTGGGTAGATCCAGGGAAACCTTAAGGGTAGACAACATAATAGGCAGTCTGGAGTCCCCTACCAGACTGACTGTTATCCCCTGCTAAATCATTACCTAAAATTACATCAACATTAGGGAAAAGTAGGTATGAAGTGACTCCGATGGTACAAACACCCTTGTGGAAATCCGATTCCAGGGTAACCTTATGGAGGGGTACTGCTCGAGTATCACTAGTGACACCCTCGACCAGTACTACCTCGCCAGTGTCGAGAATGTTGACACCTTGCAATGCACTCTCTAAAATTAAAGTCTGGATGGCACCGGTGTCTCGGAAGATCACCACATCCTTCCAGGAAGAACCCTCAGACAAAAGTAGTCTCCCTTTCGATAAGAATGGGGTAAGCAGGTCCAACCACTGTGGGTTGGAGGTCTAACTCCCTAACCCTTCCGAAGGCCTCAAGCCCTGTATCACAACAAGAGCATTGGGTCTTTTTTCTGGGTACAGTTTCAGTTCAGTTTTTTTCTGGGATAGAGGTCGAGTCGAGGGAGGGGGAAGACGTATCGTGCGCGCTCCGTTAAAATCGTGACATTAACCGAGATTTCTTAGGACTACAGCCATGGATTACTGATTACAGACATCGCAAAGTGCATAGTGACCCCGCTGGAAAATTGAAAACAGTCATTAACAATGGAACTTTGTGTTAAATAGAAAATAAACGGGAGACCACGTTTGAGCTAGTGCACGAGGCTCTGTGTACATGCGTGTATGAGGAAAAAATAGTGAACAGTGATTCGTGGAACAGGGAAGTGGAACGGGTATCACAACAACATATAAGTTGGAAGTGTAGGAAAGTCGTGCATAGAATATTATAAATATAGAATATTAGAAATATAGAATAGTGGCAAGAAGGCGGCATCAGCCTTCATACCTGGTTGATACCTGGTTGATGGGGTTCTGGGAGTTCTTCTACTCCCCAAGCCCGGCCCGAGGCCAGGCTTGACTTGTGAGAGTTTGGTCCACCAGCCTGTTGCTTGGAGCGGCCCGCAGGCCCACATACCCACCACAGCCCGGTTGGTCCGGCACTCCTTGGAGGAATAAATCTAGTTTTCTCTTGAAAATGTCCACGGTTGTTCCGGCAATATTTCTTATGCTTGCTTCTTCTTATTATGTATACATACATACATAATATTACAAATATATGGTATACTTATTATATTATAAATATTAAATATATACATATAAATTATAAAGAGTTAAAAGGACTGACATCAACAAGTGATCCATATTGTGAAGCACAAATACAATACAATACGTCAGACAATGGAGAGGTGTGGCGAGTGTTCGGGAGTACTGGGAAAACGTAATGTAGGTGTCAAGTGTTGCATCTGTAACATAAGATTTCACCTGGGCTGTACAGAATTATCTCCAGGATGCACAAAAAGGCAACATTGGATAACGATCAAAACTCAGGAACAGATAGTTTAGAGAACCGCAGCAATAGTGTGGAGGAAGAGGATATTGTGGTACAAAATAACAGCAATATTGCAGAGCCAGGTAATATAAACGATGAGAGCAACAGTGAGACAGAGTGCATAAATGAAGGAATTATTGGGACGAAAAACGGAGATAGCTCCAATAAAGAGGTAGGAAAGACAGACACAGGTATAAATACCTTGAAAAACGCAAAACCGGAACATATTTACAAATTCTACGCTAAAGGAATATGCAAATATGGAAAATTAGGAGCAAAATGCAATTTTCTGCATCCTCGAAAATGCAGGACCATTTTGGAGAGGGGTACATGCCATTTTGGAACAGGTTGTAGATACTTCCATCCTAAATTATGTCAATTTTCAATTAGGGACAAAAAATGGTACAATCTTCAGTGTCCGGAATTCCACGTGAGAGGTACACAGCGTTATGGACGGGAAGATCAATATGACACTACTGGAAATTTTTTAGAGGAAGGCAGAAACAGAGTAGTAAATATAAGAGAGAGGAACAGTCAGATGGAACCACTACAGGATTACAGAGGGGGGGAGGGAGATACCCACAAGACTGGAATACAAATTACCAACAAGCACACAGGTACTACACCACACAACACCCGTCCTACTACCAAAACTGGACGAATCACTTCCAAAACAACACACCCTGGACCGGGGTAGAGTGGGGAAGAACTACCAAAGCCCACCAAAAGTGACACGCAATGTGGGAAATCATTCATATTTGCAAACATACAAGGCTTGAAACCAAAATCAAGAAATAAAGTTAAGTTCATAAATGGCTTCCTAATAGAATCGAACTCAATATTTGGTGCATTTACAGAAACCCACATGTTACAACCCTGGGTTCTTCAGTGGAAACCAGAGGTCAATATTGAGCTAAATAGACTGCCTTATAGTAGTGGAAACGCATCACGAGATGCAGTTGTTTGTATCTTCCCTGCCATACGTTTCTTGTCTGTCTTGAAACAAGACTATTCTTGTTTCTCACAGAGCATTTAAAGACTGAGCTTGGGGTTGATTATTAAATAATAAAAGAGGCACCAACTATGTTTACTAATACTTTCTAATCATTTGTAAAGTAAACCTGAGTAAATTTGGGATAGAAATGCTGTACGATTAGTTGAGTAGTCTGCTGGCAGCGAAGAAGAAGACTGGAGACGGTCTCTCTTCTCTGCTGGCTGGCTGTGGTGAAAGGATCCTCCTCCCCCTCCTCTCGTTCTTTATTTCTGTGGGCTGATACCCAGCTAAGTATACTGTGTAACGTTCTCATTGTCTGACATAGGCATGTTCTTATGTGTAGAGTATTATACTTTGTATGAATTAGGTGTTCCTAATGTTTGTATTACTAGTTATTCTAAAAGGGGTCCCAGTGGAACCACGTGGTCTCCCTACCCGAAGCTGACTCAAGCTTCTAGCTCTTCACTAGTAGTATTTCACCCTAGCTTGTTCTGAGTGTGAACCTTGTATCCTGCTTAAGTGGATCAAGGCTTTTAACGTCAGATAGTGTGGTAAACGTGGTAAAGTAATTATTATTGTTATTGGTGTGAATGTATATGGGGGGTTGTTAAGGGGTTAATAAATAAGTAAGTTAGTAAAGGAGTATCCATTTTTCCTGTGTAGGAGATCCATGATCAACCTCTTGGCTGACTATTGTTGTAATAAGCCACTACAAGTTTATTTCTATATATATCTATATAGTGGGGGCCGGGCCTTTGAGATCTCCCATATTTGATAACCCTTAATGCTAATTACTGCCCCTACTTCCATTTAATATTAGATCCCCCATAGCAGCTCCACCAATTTTTTAACACCACACAAAAGACCACATGGATAGTGAAATCTGGATTCCGAATTATAATCTATATAGATGTGATAGAGTAATTAGGTCAAGTGGAGGAGTAGGTCTGTATATTAAAGAGGAGCTGGCATGCACAGAGCTCCTGAACTCGTCCAATGAGGTGGTAGAGGTACTTGGAATCAAGGTAGAAAATATGAATCTACTTATTATTTTAATATACAAACTGCCAGATGCAACAGTTGTGGAATTCACTGAACTGATCCACAAAATAGAGAATATCCTTGATAACCTAGCAAACCCAGTACCAGATATCATCTTCGGAGACTTAAATCTACCCAGTTTAAAATGGAGAATAGTAAACAATAACATTATAGCAGGAAATCAACCTGGAAATAACCAACCACAGGTCAGAGAACTACTGAGATTCTGTGACAAATTCTCGCTCAGTCAGCAGATTACAGAACCAACTGGGAACGAAAACACGCTGGACCTGATATTCACGAACAATGAGGAGCTAATCAGAGACATTACTGTCTCAGACACTACATACTCGAACGACAAGCTCATTGAAGTGCAAACTAACATTAATAACGGTAGTAGGCCCAAGAGAAACAACAAGCAAGAAGGGCTATTCAATAAATTCAATTTTAATAATAAGAGGATAGACTGGGAGAAAATAAACAGGGAACTTACAAGCATTCAATGGGAAGAAGTTCTAAGAAATTAAAATCCTACACAGGGAATAGAAAAACTGACTTCTGAAGCATATGAAGTCTGTCTGAAATATGTTCCTTTGAGGAAAGCCAGAAAGAGGTCCAATGTAGAATGAGAACGCAGACGACATTACAAAAAGAGGAAGAAATTAACGGAAATGCTTAAGCAGACACGACTCTCCATACAGAGAAGAAATAATTTAAACAGGGAGATTGAAGAAATCGAACAGAGACTGAAGCATTCCTATCAGACTGAAGAAAGGCAACTAGAACAGAAAGCAATTCAAGAAATAAAGAAAAACCCAAAATATTTCTTCACATATGCTAAATCAAAAGCGAAAACCACTGCCAGTATTGGACCTATTCGTATTAGTAAGGGTTCATACAATGAGGATGACAAAGAAATTAGTGAAATCCTAAAAAAGCAGTATGAAGACATGTTTAGCACTCCAATACTCTGCATGAAAGTGGAAGATTGGGACAATTTCTTTATGAATGATACTCAAACACCTGTAAATATAACTGATATCAACACGAGCATGGCAGATTTTGAAAGAGAAATTGACAATATGCCCATGCACTCAGCCCCGGGTCCAGTCTCATGGAATTCAATATTTATAAAGAAATGCAAAGTGCCAGTAGCACAGGCACTCAGTATAGTGTGGAGGAAGAGCTTGGACACAGGGGAGATACCAGATGCGCTTAAAGCAGCAGACATTGCCCCTCTACACAAGGGTGGTAGCAAAGCATTGGCAGAGAATTATTGACCAGTTGCACTAACGTCCCACATAATAAAAGTATTTGAAAGAGTGATCAGGAGTCAGGTCAGTAGATTCATGGAAACCAATGACCTCCACAATCCAGGCCAACATGGATTTAGAGCAGGAAGATCATGCCTCTCACAGCTACTTGACCACTATGACAAAATCACTGAGGCATTAGAGGAAAAACATAATACAGATGTCGTATACACAGAGTTTGCAAAGGCATTCGACAAATGTGACCATGGAGTGATTGCACACAAAATGAGGTCAATGGGTATAATTGGTAAAGTAGGACGCTGGATACTCAATTTCCTGTCGAACAGAACACAAAGAGCAACAGTCAATCAAGTAAAATCGAGTCCGAGCACAGTTAAAAGCTCTGTACCTCAAGGTACAGTCCTTGCACCACTGCTGTTCCTTATTCTATAAATAAATAAATAAATAAATAAATAAATAAATAAATAAATAAATGTTTATTTAGGTAAGGTACATACATACAAGAAATTTTACAATGGTTGATTGATTTATAGATAGAGCTAGTACATACAATGCCTAAAGCCATTATTACGCAAAGCGTTGCGGGCATGAAAAACATTAATGACTAAAGCTTAATACTAATTGAGTATGAAGAATAAAATGTGTTGAGAACAAATACAAATAGAGATAAAAAGGGGGGAACATGGCTGAAAAAGCAGCACAAATACAATTAGGTCGACAAACAGCGTTGTTTAAAAAAAAAAGTTTTTTTGTTTATATCTGACTCTCATATCAGACATAGACAAAAACACAAGTCACAGCTTCGTGTCATCCTTTGCAGATGATACAAAAATCAGCATGAAAATTACCTCTGCTGAAGACATTGATAAACTACAAACAGATATTAACAAAGTTTTCGATTGGGCAGCAGAAAATAACATGATGTTTAACGGTGATAAATTCCAGGTACTCAGATACGGCAAAAATGAGGGTCTTAAATATAATACAGGGTACAAAACACAATCGAATCTGCCCATAGAAGGAAAACAGCATGTCAAGGATTTGGGAATAATGATGTCCGACGACCTAACGTTTAGGGAGCATAACTAAGCAAGTATTGCGTCAGCCAGAAAAATGATAGGATGGATTACGAGAACCTTCAAGTCCAGAGATCCCATCACAATGGTTGTACTCTTCAAATCACTTGTGCTGTCTCGTCTTGAGTACTGCTCAGTATTCACTTCCCCCTTCAGAGCAGGAGAGATTGCTGAAATTGAGGGAATACAGAGAACATATACGGCACGCATAGACGAGATAAAGCACGTAAATTATTGGGATCGTCTCAAAGCTCTCCAAATGTACTCACCAGAAAGGAGACGAGAGAGAGAGATACCAAATAATATACACATGGAAAATACTGGAAGGACAGGTCCCAAAACTGCACAGTAAAATAACAAAGTACTGGAGTGAACGACATGGAAGAAAATGCAGAATAGAACCAGTGAAGAGCAGGTGCGCCATGGGCACAATCAGAGAACACTGTATGAACATCAGAGGTCCACTGTTGTTCAACGTCCTACCAGCGAGCATCAGAAATATTACAGGAACAACCGTGGACATCTTCAAGAGGAAACTAGATTGTTTCCTTCAAAGAGTGCCGGAACCAACCGGGCTGTGGTGGGTATGTGGGCCTGCGGGCCGCTCCAAGCAACAACCTGGTGGACCAAACTCTCACAAGTCAAGTCTGGCCCCGGGCCGGGCATGGGGAGTAGAAGAACTCCCAGAACCCCATCAACCAGGTATCAACCAGGTAACAGTTACCAACAACGGCTAGTAATGTGGTGTGGACATTTACAGTGACCACAGATTCGTCCAGAAGAGACACTACTGACACGATTGCCCTTCGGTTCAGCCTAAGGTGCCGGGGGGCTAGACAATTTTACAGGGTTAGTTATGTCTGAAACAGAAGGTGCATTAGTTTTAGGGTTAGAATGGGCTGGTCAGGACTGGCTGTGGGTATAAGTTTTGTTACTCTGTGGGATAGAATTATTTTTATTGGGCCTTTTGCTCGCCAACTGGTAGTTTTCTGCCATCTTGGCCAAATCCACTATTTTAGAATCTACCTCTATCCTTCATCTAATGTAATGTGCTACATTCTCTGGCATATTACCTATAAAATTCTCCACTAAATGGCCTCTGCTTTGCAACAACAAAGCGGAGATGTTTCTGAAAGGGGGACAAAGAAACAATTACGCAGCGCGTCCCGTGCGGCTGCGTGAGAAGTCTGGGGCCATAAATTCCGGGGCAAAGAGGGGCTCTGCCTCACTCTGCCCGCCTCCGCCGCTTTAATTCGTCTCCTCCGTATTAATTCAGCTAAGGTTTACCTCTCGACTGTGCTCTTGCCTGTCATGTTACCACTGCATGCCCGCTTCTGCCCACCCTTATTGCCTTATTACTTTCAGCCTGGGGGGAGGTGATCTACGCGGCAAAAGGTCGACACATGCTCTGATTGGACCAGGTATCGTTTACATGGTCAGGAATCGGCACTATCTTCGGATCCTACAAGCACAGCGCGGGACACACACATACCCTAGCCTGGCGAGCGGGCCCCCCGGCAAGTTCTGCCCGGCCCCTGCCCCAGTGACCAGGCAAGACTTCACCAGGGCGCTTCACACCGCCCTCGCAGAGCTAGGCTCGCCTCCAGCCTACTACGCCCTCATTCCTTTAGAATTGGCAGGGCCACTCAGCTCTTTTGGCGGGCTCGCCAACGGAGATAATGGCGGGTCCAGCCACCAGCTGGAACCCCCAGCTGACTACGCCCGCATTCGTTTCGTATCGACAGGGCCACCCAGCTGTCTCTAGACGGGCTCGCCAATCGGAGATAATGGCAGTCGGCAGGTGGAAGAGGAGCGCTTTTACTTCCTACGTCAGGCGGGACGTTGTTAGTAGTAGGGATGACATGCCACAGACGATATTTTTTTTTGGCCAGAGGACCCCTGTGGACTGTACAGTCCACAGACGATATTTTGTTTCTGGGAAATATCGTCTGTAGCATGTCAGGGTTTTCAGGCGAATTTAGAAATATCGTGTGTAGCATGTCAGGGTTTTCAGGCGAATTTAGAAATATCGTGTGTAGCATGTCAGGGTTTTCAGGCGAATTTAGAAATATCGTGTGTAGCATGTCAGGGTTTTCAGGTGAATTTGGGGAGTCACAGACTTGGGATTAAGGATTTCTTATGAGTGAGTAATTTCCGAGATTTTAGAAGTATGGAATTCTTATGAGAAAAATAATTTCCGAGACTTAGAAGTTTGTTAAGGTCTTATGGGAGAAATTCAATACGCCTGTCAGCCAGACGCTGCCTTCAGGTCACCTCTTATCTTATCTTATCTTCTCCATAATATCTGGCCCGTCCCTCTCTCTCTCTCTCTCTCCTCCTATTTCCTTACAACTATTTTCAGAGTTTCAAATAATCATAGAAGTTTATTTATATGTTTATGACCGAATTTGTAAAAGGACCATTTTCAGAGAATATTGTCTTAGATGTTTTGATAAGGAAAACAGACAACTTATCCATAACATTTAGTTTTATGTCCATTTACGGCTATTTCACCTGTAAAGACCAAAATTAGTCAGAGACAGTTTTAAGCTCATATTTCATCAGAGTCCAATTATCAACAGAAATTCGCCAGTCTACTTTGAGAGCAAAATTTGGCAGAGTCCATTTTATACCCAATTTTCGTCAGAGTCCAGTTTATGCTCAAATTCGCCAGAGTCTACTTTAATAGCAAAATTCGTCAGAGTCCAGTTTATACCGAAAATTCGCCAGAGGCTACTTTGTGAGCAAAATTAGTCAGAGACAGTTTTAAGCTGAAATTTCATCAGAGTCCAATTATCAACAGAAATTCGCCAGAGTCTACTTTGTGAGCAAAATTAGTCAGAGACAGTTTTAAGCTGAAATTTCATCAGAGTCCAATTATCAACAGAAATTCGCCAGAGTCTACTTTGAGAGCAAAATTAGTCAGAGACAGTTTTAAGCTCATATTTCATCAGTGTCCTGTAATCTGTGAAAATTCATCAGAGTCCAGTTCTTGATCGAAATTCATCAGAGTCCAGTTTTATACCCAATTTTCGTCAGAGTCTACTTTTAGAGCAAAATTAGTCAGAGACAGTTTTTAGCTCATATTTCATCAGAGTCCAATTATCCACAAAAATTCGTCAGAGTCTACTTTTAGAGCAAAATTAGTCAGAGACAGTTTTTAGCTCATATTTCATCAGAGTCCAATTATCAACAGAAATTCGCCAGTCTACTTTGAGAGCAAAATTAGTCAGAGACAGTTTTAAGCTCAAATTTCATCAGTGTCCTGTAATCTGTGAAAATTCATCAGAGTCCAGTTCTTGATCGAAATTCATCAGAGTCCTGTAATCTGCGAAAATTTGACAGAGTCCAGTTTATACCCAATTTTTGTCAGAGTCTACTTTGAGAGCAAAATTAGTCAGAGTCCAGTTCTTGATCGAAATTAATCAGAGTCCAATTGAAGACCCAAATTTGACAGAGACCACATTTTCGCTACTAGCAGTCCAATCCCCCTTAATTTTTTACCCTCTGTATTTCAGGCACCGTAAATAAGATCAAGTCAGTTACCGAGCTCCAGCTCTTGTCCCCCTGTATTTGCATATTTTCTCTATATTCAGCTGTATTCTTCACATTTTTTCCATGTTTTCTGCGTTCATTCCATGTTCTATAAATGTTCACAGCATGCTCAGTTCAAATTTTTTCTGCCGTTTTCCCCGTATGTTCACTATGTTCTTTGTCATATTTTCATGTGCATCATATGTTCTCTGTATAACTTTTATACTCAATATTCATGTTCTTAGCTTGTTCTTCACATGTTCAGTGTTCATTCTTTGTATTCCCTATGTTCCTTATCACGTCTTCATATTCTCTATAAGTTCATATTCCCTGCATGTTCACTCTATTCATCAACATTTTCTTACATGTTTTCTGTGTTCACCGTATGTTCACTGTGTTCATTCCCCTACTTAACCTCAATTTTTTATGTTCTTTGTTTCTTCCATTCACTAACTAGTTCTTTGTCAAATAATATTATACTGCATTACAGTTCCCCCTCAACAATTTTAGTCACCAAGTTTTATTTTCAAAACTATGTCAAAGTAATTCTCGTTGTCAACTTAATAGTTCTACCAACCCCGTTCTTAAACAAATCTACACTTTATTCAGTTCCAAATTTACAAAAGACAAACCTTTCTTGTAACTTCTTAACTAAAAATCTTTCGCCAATCAACTAAAACATAGTCACTTTCCTCATTTCTCAACTAACTTATTATCCAATCAACCAAAAATTGTCAAAGGAATCTTTCCAACACTGTTCATAACTAAACTTATTCCCTAGTCATCAGAAAATAACCGTGTTCTTCATGTTTCATTGTCATTTCATAACTAAAATTATCCGCCAATCATCAGAAAAGTCATGTTCATCATGTTTTGTCTTTTGCTCAACTAAAAGTATTCATCGGTCAACTAAAAATAGTTACTTCATCATGTTTCCTTGTCATTTATTAACTGAAATATCACTTCTCTCATCTGAAAATAGTCAGGATTAATCTCTTTCAACACCGTTCTTAACTAAAACAACCTTTCGCTTAGCTAAAAATTGTCAAAGGAATCTTTTCAGCACTGTTCATAACTAACTTTATCCATCGTCAAGTAAGAAAATATAGTCAAAGATATCTATCATCGTCGTTCTTAACTGACATTTATACTTTGTGGAGCACTAAAAATAGTCAAATGTAACTTTTTCAACACTTTCGTAACTAAAATTATATGTCGCTAAGTAAGAAAAATAGTCATATGTAACTTTTTCAGCACTTTCGTAAAAATTATATGTCGTTAAGTAAGAAAAATAGTCAAAGGTGCTCTCCGTAACACCAAAGTTACTCTTCGAGAAATCAAAGACACTCTTCAATACATCAAGGACTTACTCAAAGACACCAAAGTTACACTCTAAGACATCCTTCGAGACATCAAAGACATCCTTTAAGACTTCAAGGGCACTCTTCAAGATATCAAAAGACACTCTCAAACACTCAAAAATTTACTCGCATCCTCAAAGTTATTCTCAGAGTCATCAAAAAGTTAATCTCAGTCATCAAAATGCTATTCTCTAAGTAACCTTTCGTTCATCAGAGAATCTTTCTAAGACATCTTCGTTCATTAGAGTTAATCTCAGAGGCATAAAAGTTATTCTCAGAGCTATCAAAATTATTCTCGATGCCATCAAAAGTATTTTCTCGTTCATCAAAGTTAATCTCAGAGTTAACAAAGGTAATCTCTAACTCACTTTCGTTCAACATATTAATTCGCTAAGTCCTCAAAGTTATTCTATAAGACAACAAAGTCTTTCTCAGAGCTATCAAAACTTGTTCTCAAAGTCATCAAAGTCATTCACAGAGTCATCAAAGTTAATCTAAGACATCATTTTTCATCAAAGATATTCTCTCTAAACCATCAATGTTCTTCTCTAAGACATAAAAGTTATTCTCAGAGTCACCTTCGTTCTTCAGAGAAACTTTCCAAAACATCTTTGTTCATCAAGTTATTCTCGGAGTCATTAAAAGGTATTCTCTAACTCACTTTTGGTCATTAAAGTTAATTTCTATGTTATAAAAGTTTGTCTCAGAGACATCTAAAGTTAATCTTAGAGTTATCAAATGTAATCTCTAACTCACTTTTGTTCATCAAAGTTGATCTCAGAGTTAACAAAGGTAATCTCTAACTCACTCTCGTTCATCAAAGTTGTTTCAAAGACATCAAAGTTAATCTCAGAGTTATCCAAAGATATTCTCATGTCCACAAAAGTTATTCCAAGAGACGTCAAAGTTAATCTCAGACATCTTCGTTCATAAAAGTTATTCTCAGAGACATCTAAAGTTATTCTCTAAGACATCAAAGTTATTCTAAGAGCTATCAAAAGTTATTCTCAGTCATGATATGTTATTCTCTAAGTAACCTTCCATTCATCAAAGACATTCTCTAAGTCCTGAAAGTTATTCTCTAAGACAGCAAAGTTATTCTCAGAGTCATCAAAGTTATTCTCTATGTCATCAAAAAGTTATTCTCTGAGCTAACAAAATACTACTCATGTTCTCAGAAGTCATTCTCAAACTCATCAAAGTTATTCTCAGAGTCATCAAAAGTTGTTCTCTAAGACATCAATGTTGCTATCTAAGACATCAAAGATGTTCTGTAAATCATAAAAGTTAATCTTAACTCACCTAGTTCATTAGAGAAACTTTCCAATCCATATTCGTTGACCAGAGTTATTCTCAGAGTCATCAAAGCGATCTCTAATTCATCTTCGTTCTCCAAAAAGTTGTTCTCTAAGACACCTTCATTCATCAAAGAAACTCTCCTTCTTCCATCATGTTATTCTTTAAGACATCTTCAGTCATAAAATTTTCTCTCCAAAATGTAACTAGTTCAGCTTTTCATACCAAACCTGCACTTCTGTTAAAATATATTTCCTTAGTCGCTTTACCCTAAAACTGTTCTCTGAACTACACTGTTCAAACCTACGTAACCTATCCTCTCCACCCAATGTTACTTACCTAACTTAACCTGCATAACCTAACTTTACCTATCTTACCTAACTTTACCTATCCTAACTTAACTTAACCTAACTTACCTATCTTACCTATCTTACCTATCTTACCTAACTTACCTAACCTAACTTACCTACATTTACCTAACTTAACCTGCTTAACCTAACTTTACCTATCTTACCTAACTTAACCTGCATAACCTAACTTTACCTATCCTAACATAACTTACCTTACCTTACCTATCTTACCTAACTTTACCTATCTTACCTAACTTAACCTGCATAACCTAACTTACCTATCTTACCTATCTTACCTAACTTCACCTATCTTACCTAACTTAACCTGCATAACCTAACTTTACATATCCTAACTTACCTTACCTATCTTACCTAACTTTACCTATTTTACCTAACTTATCCTGCTTAACCTAACTTACCTTACCTATCTTACCTAACTTTACCTATCTTACCTAACTTACATAACTTATCCTGCTTAACCTAACTTACCTACATTTACCTAACTTAACCTGCCTAACCTAACTTACCTTACCTTACCTATCATACCTACATTACCTAACTTAACCTGCATACCCAACCTGCTTAACTTAACTTACCTTACCTTACCTATCTTACCTAACTTACATAATTATTCCTTCTTGTCTTTTGTGTTTCGTCAATCATTGTCTCATATTCATTTACTCATTTCATTAGTTAATTTCTCAAATGGTCACTTATGCATTTCAAGTGCTATTTGTTAGAGATTGGATATTTAACCATTTCAAAGGATTTTTGTTATATATGGGAACTTACTCGTTTCAAGGGCTAATTTCTCAAATGGTCATTTTTGCAGATCAAGTGCTATTTGTTAGAGATTGGATATTTAACCATTTCAAAGGATTTTTGTTATATATGGGAACTTACTCGTTTCATGAGAGAGAGAGTGTGGGCATGGGGGAACTAAGATTTGAATTTGAGAAAAAGAAAAATAAGAGAATGAGAGAGAGTGAGCGAAGGGGGAGAGAATGGGTGCATTAAGACTTGAATTTGAGAAAGAAGAGAGCATTTGAGCAAATGAGTGAGTGAGAAGGGGAGGAAGAGAGAGAATAAGGGAGAGAGATAGAAAAGGAGGGTTAGAAGGAGTGGGAGTAAAACAAAGTAAAAGAAGGAAAGAAGGTTAAGTGGGATGGTGGGTTTGGGTAAAAATATACAAAAAGGAGAAACAAAACTACATCTGAAAGGTTAGGAAAAGAATAATATATTCAACAAATACGTCAAAAATACAATAAACTACATCTGAAAGGTTAGGTTAAAGGGTTGGGGAATAAGAACATATGATAACAAACATAATAAATACAACTTATGAGCAACTTGATGAACTTTAACAAATAACCCTTGATCTGCAAAAATGACCATTTGAGAAATTAGCCCTTGAAACGAGTAAGTTCCCATATATAACAAAAATCCTTTGAAATGGTTAAACACCCAATCTTAAACAAATAACACTTGAAATGCAAAAACGTCCATTTGAGAAATTATCCCTTGAAATGAGTAAATGCCCATATATAACAAAAATTCTTTGAAATGCTTAAATATCCATTCTCTAACAAATAGCACTTGAAATGCATAAGTGACCATTTGAGAAATTAACTAATGAAAAGAGTAAATGAATATGAGACAATGATTGACGAAACACAAAAGACAAGAAGGAATACTTATGTAAGTTAGATCATGTCTGGTTTGACTAGATAAGTTAGGATACATCAGTTTGGGAATGTAAGATTAAGTTAGGTAAAGCAAGTTAGGTTAGGTTAGGATAGGTCAGATAAGTTATGTAAGTTAAGTTAGGTTAAGTTATGTAAGTTAGGATAAGCAGGTTAAGTTAGGTAAGGTAAGGTAAGTTAGGTTAAATTATGTAAGTTAGGTAAGATAGGTAAGGTAAGTTAGGTTAAGTTATGTAAGTTAGGTTAAGCAGGTTAAGTTAGGTAATGTAGGTAAGTTAAGTTAGGATAGGTAAAGTTAGGTTAAACAGGTTAAGTTAGGTAATGTAGGTAAGTTAAGTTAGGATAGGTAAAGTTAGGTTAAACAGGTTAAGTTAGGTAATGTAGGTAAGTTAGGTAAGTTAGGTTAAGTTAAGTTAGGTTAAGTTAAGTTAGGATAGGTTAGGTTAAGCAGGTTAAGTTAGGTAATGTAGGTAAGTTAGGTTAAGCAGGATAAGTTAGGTAAGTTAAGCAGGTTAGATTATGCAGGTTAAGTTAGGTAATGTAGGTAAGTTAGGTTAAGCAGGATAAGTTAGGTAAGTTAAGTTAAGCAGGCTAGGTTATGCAGGTTAAGTTAGGTAATGTAAGTAAGTTAGGTTAAGCAGGTTAAGTTAAAGGTAAGTTAGGTAAGATAGGTAAAGTTAGGTAAGAAAGGTAAAGTAATGTAAGTTATGTTAGGATAGGTAAAGTTAGGTTATGCAGGTTAAGTTAGGTAAGATAGGTAAAGTTAGGTAAGATAGGTAAGATAGGTAAGTTAGGTTAAGTTAGGATAGGTAAAGTTAGGTAAGATAGATAAGGTAAGGTAAGTTAAGTTAGGATAGTTCAGAGAACAGTTTTAGGGTAAAGTGTCTGCGAAAATATATTTTAACAGAAATGCAGGTTTGGTATGAAAAGCTGAACTAGTTACATTTTGGAGAGAAAATTTTATGACTGAAGATGTCTTAAAGAATAACATGATGGAAGAAGGAGAGTTTCTTTGATGAACGAAGGTGTCTTAGAGAACAACTTTTTGGAGAACGAAGATGAATTAGAGATCACTTTGATGACTCTGAGAATAACTTTGATCAACGAAGATGGATTGGAAAGTTTCTCTAATGAACGAAGGAGACTTAGAGATTAACTTTTATGATTTAGAGAACATCTTTGATGCCTTAGAGAAACAACATTGATGTCTTAGAGAACAACTTTGATGAACAAAGATGTCTTAGAAAGCTTCTCTGATGAACGAAAAGATACTTAGAGAATAACTTTGATGACTGTATTTAACTTTTTTGATGGCTCTGAGGACAGTTTTGTTGAACGAGGATGTCTCAGAAGGCTTCTTTGAATAACGAAGGTGACTCTGAGAATAACTTTTTGATGACTCTGGGAATGACTTTGTTGTCTTAGAGAATAACTTTGAGGGCTTAGAGAATGTCTTTGATGAATGGAAGGTTACTTAGAGAATAACATATCATGACTGAGAAAAACTTTTGATAGCTCTTAGAATAACTTTGATGTCTTAGAGAATAACTTTAGATGTCTCTGAGAATAACTTTTATGAACGAAGATGTCTGAGATTAACTTTGACGTCTCTTGGATTAACTTTTGTGGACATGAGAATATCTTTGGATAACTCTGAGATTAACTTTGATGTCTTTGAAACAACTTTGATGAACGAGAGTGAGTTAGAGATTACCTTTGTTAACTCTGAGATCAACTTTGATGAACAAAAGTGAGTTAGAGAATACCTTTTGATGACTCCGAGAATAACTTTGTTGAACAAAGATGTTTTGGAAAGTTTCTCTGAAGAACGAAGGTGACTCTGAGAATAACTTTTATGACTTAGAGAAGAACATTGATGGTTTAGAGAGAATATCTTTGATGAAAAATGATGTCTTAGATTAACTTTGAAGACTCTGTGAATAACTTTGATGACTTTGAGAACAAGTTTGATAGCTCTGAGAAAGACTTTGTTGTCTTAGAGAATAACTTTGAGGACTTAGCGAATTAATATGTTGAACGAAAGTGAGTTAGAGATTACCTTTGTTAACTCTGAGATTAACTTTGATGAACGAGAAAATACTTTTTGATGGCATCGAGAACAAGTTTGATAGCTCTGAGAATAACTTTTATGCCTCTGAGATTAACTCTAATGAACGAAGATGTCTTAGAAAGATTCTCTGATGAACGAAAGGTTACTTAGAGAATAGCATTTTGATGACTGAGATTAACTTTTTGATGACTCTGAGAATAACTTTGAGGATGCGAGTAAATTTTTGAGTGTTTGAGAGTGTCTTTTGATATCTCGAAGAGTGCCCTTGAAGTCTTAAAGGATGTCTTTGATGTCTCGAAGGATGTCTTAGAGTGTAACTTTGGTGTCTTTGAGTAAGTCCTTGATGTATTGAAGAGTGTCTTTGATTTCTCGAAGAGTAACTTTGGTGTTACGGAGAGCACCTTTGACTATTTTTCTTACTTAACGACATAAAATTTTAGTTACGAAAGTGTTGAAAAAAGTTACATTTGACTCTTTTAGTTGAGGAAAGACAAGAAAAAAATATGACGACAGTGACTATTTTAGTGCTCCACAAAGTATAAATGTCAGTTAAGAACGACGATGATAGATATCTTTGACTATATTTTCTTACTTGACGATGGATAAAGTTAGTTATGAACAGTGCTGAAAAGATTCCTTTGACAATTTTTAGCTAAGTGAAAGGTTGTTTTAGTTAAGAACGGTGTTGAATGAGATTAATCCTGACTATTTTCAGATGAGAGAAGTGATATTTCAGTTAAGAAATGACAAGGAAACATGATGAAGTAACTATTTTTAGTTGACCGATGAATACTTTTAGTTGAGCAAAAGACAAAACATGATGAACATGACTTTTCTGATGATTGGTGGATAATTTTTAGATAAGAAATGACAATGAAACATGATGAACACGGTTATTTTCTGTTGACTATGGATAAGTTTAGTTGAAAAATGACGAAAGTGACTATGTTTTAGTTGATTGGCGAAAGATTTTTAGTTAAGAAGTTACGAGAAAGGTTTGTCTTTTGTAAATTTGGAACTGAATAAAGTGTAGATTTGTTTAAGAACGGGGTTGGTAGAACTATTAAGTTGACTACGAGAATTACTTTGACATAGTTTTGCAAATAAAAACTTGGTGACTAAAATTGTTGAGGGAACTGTAATGCAGTATAATATTATTTGACAAAGAACTAGTTAGTGAATGGAAGAAACAAAGAACATAAAAAATTGAGGTTAAGTAGGGGAATGAACACAGTGAACATACGGTGAACACAGAAAACATGTAAGAAAAAGTTGATGAATAGAGTGAACATGCAGGAAATATGAACTTATAGAGAATATGAAGACATGATAAGGAACATAGGGAATACAAAGAATGAACACTGAACATGTGAAGAACAAGCTAAGAACATTGAGAACATGAATATTGAGTATAAAAGTTATACAGAGAACATATGATGCACATGAAAATATGACAAAGAACATAGCGAACATACGGGGAAAACGGCAGAAAAAATTTGAACTGAGCATGCTGTGAACATTTATAGAACATGGAATGAACACAGAAAACATGGAAAAAATGTGAAGAATACAGCTGAATATAGAGAAAATATGCAAATACAGGGGGACAAGAGCTGGAGCTCGGTAACTGACTTGATCTTATTTACTACGTCTGAAATATGACTGTTTAAAATTTCAGGGGGATTGGACTGCTAGTAGCGAAAATGTGGTCTCTGTCAAATTTGGGTCTTTAATTGGAACTCTGATTAATTTCGATCATGAACTGGACTCTGAATATTTGGCACAAAGTAGACTCTGGCGAATTTTCGGTATAAACTGGACTCTGATGAATTTTGCTAGAAAACTGGACTCTGAATATTTGGCACAAAGTAGACTCTGGCGAATTTTCGGTATAAACTGGGCTCTGATGAATTTTGCTAGAAAACTGGACTCTGATGAATTTTGCTATTAAAGTAGACTGGCGAATTTGAGCATAAACTGGACTCTGACGAAAATTGGGTATAAAATGGACTCTGTCAAATTTTCACAGATTACAGGACACTGATGAAATTTGCTCTCAAAGTAGACTCTGGCGAATTTCTGTTGATAATTGGACTCTGATGAAATATGAGCTTAAAACTGTCTCTGACTAATTTTGCTCTCAAAGTAGACTCTGGCGAATTTCTGTTGATAATTGGACTCTGATGAAATATGAGCTTAAAACTGTCTCTGACTAATTTTGCTCTCAAAGTAGACTCTGGCGAATTTCTGTTGTTAATTGGACTCTGATGAAATATGAGCTTAAAACTGTCTCTGACTAATTTTGGTCTTTACAGGTGAAATAGCCGTAAATGGATATAAAACTAAATGTTATGGATAAGTTGTCTGTTTTCCTTAACAAAACATCTAAGACAATATTCTCTGAAAATGGTCTTTTTACAAATTCGGTCATAAACATATAAATAAACTTCTATGATTATTTGAAACTCTGAAATATTTTCTTAAAACTGAACTCTGAAAAATTTGACTTTCTCCCATATGAACTTTAACAAACTTTTAAAATCTCGGAAATTATTTTCCTCATAAGAATTCCTTACTTCCAAATCTGTGACTCCCCAAATTCACCTGAAAACCTGGCTCACACTCGGGATATTTCCCAGAAAAAAAAAGGAGCCGCTGGCGCTTACACCCCACAGGGGTTCTCTGGCCTGAAAAAAAAAGGAGCCGCTGGCGCTTACACCCCACAGGGGTCCTCTGGCCTGAAAAAAAAAAGGAGCCGCTGGCGCTTACACTTCACAGGGGTCCTCTGGCCTGAAAAAAAAAGGAGCCGCTGGCGCTTACACCCTACTACTGTTGTTGCTCTGCCACTCTGAGGCCTCCTGGCGGCCAGCGGGCCTCGCCCTTCGGGGGGTGGAGGGTGGGGGGGGCAGCTGGCCTGCGATGGGGGTGCAGCACCGGTTTGCCCAGTCTAGGTGTTAGTAAGCCCTATCTTTAGTCAGGAAACCCTTCTCCTTATTCCTTGGCGGCATGGCCTCACGCCCTGGGAAAAACTTCTCCCATTGTCATATCAGTTTTTCCCCAGTCACTAAGTATTTTCTGCCTGCCTGTTAATTCCTGTTAATTCAGCTAGGATTTACCATTATGGTCGGGCTCTGTTAAGTGTTATGTGATCTATTCACTTTATTTTACCCTTTGTTTCCTGACTGTTATACCTAGTTCTAATTACATTTCATCTGCCATTAGGTTTCTGCAGAACGTGTCTGCCATGTCACTAGGCTAAGCTTACTCTTACTTACTACGGGGGGATACATTTTAAGTTAAATATTAGTACTCAGACATGGACCTGTTACATTTGTTAATTCCTACTTATATATATTTACATGTTCTGCAGAATTTAATTTACTAATAAATAAGCCTCCAAACTGTCGGTGTCTTTTTTCCCCTGATCAGAAAAAAAAAATTGAGTGCCTCGTTTGTTTCGGATTTAACCGAGCGAATCCATTTTTGAAACAATCTAATATGGTCATTAGCAAATTTAGTGAAAGGTTGGTTGTGAGTAGGCCTAAGGTTGCAGTAAGCTTGGCGGTGAGCTTCAGGCGTAATTTCATATTCCCTCAAAATCCGTTCCCTGACTTTACTATATTCAAAACACTCGTCGTCCGGCATGTTTATAAAAATATCTTGTGCTATACCCCTAAGCTGCCCCTGTAAGATTTTCACCCACTCTTCCCTTGCCCAGTTCATGGACATGGTTAGTCTCTGAAAATGGTTGAAAAACCTTTCAGGGTCTGACTCTGAAAATTCAGGCAAGTTATGCTTTTTATCAGAATGCCTGGGGTTTGAGTCCCCGGCAGGTGGTGGTACAGCGGTATCTGCTCTAATTCTTGCCGCCTCATTTTTGAGCCTTTGCTCGTCAACTTCAGCATTTTGTTCTAACAATTTAGCCTTTTGTTCTGCTGCTCTAGCCTCTTGCTCTGCCAGTCTTAACTGGGCTAGTTGTAATTCAAACTCTATATTTCTACTAGCTACACTTTCACCTGGACTGGGCTGGCATAAAATTGTATCACTTGGCAATAGTTCTTGGTCTATACAATGCTGTTAAATTTCATTCATCAAGGTTCACCTTTTATCAGTGTCATCAGTGTTACAGTCTCCGTGGTGTAGTGGTAAGACACTCGCCTGGCGTTCCGCGAGCGCTATGTCATGGGTTCGTATCCTGGCTGGGGAGGATTTACTGGGCGCAATTCCTTAACTGTAGCCTCTGTTTAACGCAACAGTAAAATGTGTACTTGGATGAAAAAACGATTCTTCGCGGCAGGGGATCGTATTCCAGAGACCATAGGATTAAGGACTTGCCCGAAACGCTACGCGTACTAGTGGCTGTACAAGAATGTAACAACTCTTGTATATATCTCAAAAAAAAAAAAAAAAAAAAAAAAAAAAAAAAAAAAAAAAAAAGAATGTATACAACTCAAAAAAAAAAAAAATTAACTCGAGGCCAAATTCCTTGCCTAACAATACTAAATTAGATTTGGTGAGCTTCTTAATCTCTACCACTGAAGGATTCTTTGCCAGTTCCTGCATTTTAGCCGCCATCACCAATTAATTTAGCTCTTAGCAAAAGAAAAAATTAAAAAATAATATTTGGAAAAAACAAAAATTTGCACGGCCCAAGAGCTCAATTTGACCTCTGGTTTCCACTGAGGAACCCAGGCTCGTAACAATGCCCATTTCTAATTTCTTTACTTTGGTTTTATTTTTAAATTAAATTTGGGTGAGACATAAAATAAAAATATGCTGCACAAATGATGTTAGGTAAGGAGAAGGGTAAAAATGTCAAAAACTTTATTCATTGAATACTTAAAGCTATAATTATGACTATATGGACTTTTAAAAAAGAAAGAGGGAAGTAGGGGTCCAAGACCTCTTCCTGTTATACAATTTGGGTGTGGAACAAGTAATTATCAAAAGAAGGCACCATGCCGGGAAAGCTATGTAGCAGTAAGGCAGTGAGGTGAGGCAGCTACTTATTTGAGAAATGCTTATTTTATTTACCTTATAAGCTGAGGCAACTTATTTTATTTGAGGAATACTCAGCTGATTCCTCTACATTTAGCATGGAACAAATTTGTGTCCAAGACCTCTTCCTGTTACACAATTTGGCTGTGTGTAACCAAACTAGAAGTGCTCTACAAATCAAGGGACCCAGAATGTGGAATGACCTCCCGAATCATGTCAAAGGCTGTACCTCTCTCAAACAGTTTAAGAGTACAGTAAAACCAAGTACTACCTAATTAACTCCATGTAACCTACCTTACCCCTTAAATGTCAACACATGTCTTGCTATTTTTTTAAACAATGCTGTTTGTTCACCAACATGTACAATTGCTGATTTCTGCTATGTTACCCCCCCCCCTTTTTTTATTCTTTCTTTCAACACAATTCATACCTAATCCCGATAACTATTAAGTTTTAGTCTAAGTGTTTTTTCCCCCACACCTTGCCCGAAATGCTATGAGTATTAGTGGCTTTAGGTATTGTATGTACTAGCTCTGTCTATAAATCCAACATTATGCTTGTAAATCAACTGTATGTACCTTTCCTGAATAAAATTTATTTATTATTATTTATTTATTAATCAGTAAGTAAGTATTAAAAGAAGGCACCAAGCTGGGAAGACTATGTAGCACCATTGTGTGTAACAATAAACCAATTTTTGTTTTTACAAATAATGCACCTGTATGGTAAAACAAATCTTGTCAGCTGTAAAAACATTGATGCAGTTATTTAAATAAAATTTATTTATTTTTATTATTATTTATTTTTTTATTTATATATATATACAAGAAGGTACATTGGGTTTGTGAGAATACATTGGATAGTACAGCATATACATTCTTGTAAAGCCACTAGTACGCACAGCGTTTCGGGCAGGTCCTTAATCTAGCAGATAATTTTAAGTAGGTAATTTCAATCAGAATTGATAAATGATAAAGATGCATTACAAGAGAAAAATGAGATGAGAGAGATAAGTAGGTATATTAAAGCATATTGTTATATTAAAGCTCTGATTGATTACATTGACAGCTTGATTAGTAATTTAAACAAGGTTAATAGACACCATACAGCAGATTGACAGCACATATAAGACAGCAATGATCACAATGGTAAAGATGTTCAGATTGGGTACATAAAGATTGGGAGACTGGGTAGCAAAAGATACAGATAAACAAGATTTATAAACACCATACAACAGATTGGCAGCACATATAAGAAAACAGAATGAGCACAATGGTAAAGATGTACAAATTGGGAACATAAAGGTTGGGAGATTGGGTAGCAATTGATACAGTGCAATTTTAAGGCAAAAGGTGAAAAACTATGAAGATGAAATTAGGTACTTTTTAGTATTGATTTTGAATGATGTAAAAGTTGGACAGCTTTTCAATTCAGTAGGGAGTGAGTTCCATAAACTGGGTTCCTTTATTTGCATAGAGTGTTTACACAGATTAAGTTTAACTCTGGGGATATCTCTGGGGAAAAAATATAATGAAAGAAATATTACTGGTTTATTCTTATCCTATCTTTTGGTACTGTACGGTATATCGAAGGAAGTGAAAAATTGAGACATAATGCACAATTTAATGAATGATTAAGAAATGATTAGCATGAATTAGCAGTTCAAAAGAAATATAACTATTATATATCAACATGAGATCTTAATGATCCATGGTTAACAAGATTTAATATGGATAATACAGTACTTGTAATAATACAAACTATAATTTAAAATCTTTAATACTGATTTTTTTTATTAAGAAGATTAGGTATACACAGCAATGTGCTGCTACCCTATTCAATATGGACTATTACACAGAGTAGATAAAAAACTAGCTATAAGTTTATCTAATACTCCCATCTCACAGGATGGTTAGACATACATGGAATCAAGGTACAAAATACCAGCCTCAATACAAAAAACAAATCAACTCTGACTAAACAACTCTTCATGATTTTCACAAGAGGTAAGCACTGAATCATGGAAACATTATATTATAATTACTCTTACCAGTTTCTACAAGACTCCTCTCAAACAATGTATTTTTTAACATGTTTAGGTATACACAGCAATGTGCTGCTTCCCTATTCTGTATGAAGGACCACAGAGTGTAGATCAAAATCCAGCTACAAGCTCATCCAACATCCTCACCTCACAGGATGGCCAGTCATACATGTAATCAGGAGAGAACAAAATACTTAAGGCTGATCTATTAGCCTCCACTGGCAAAATCTGGGTGCAGCACAAGAATATCTTCCAATATTCCTGAGTGTATGAAGTAATTACAGAGCTCAAAGTACCTCATACCATTTGGTATGAAGTCACTGATAACAGGGCAATCACAGATATTTTGTTGGAGAGTATGTTCTCTCAAGTAGGACTGAAAACTGATGTTTTTTTCCACCAAGAGGGCTATAAACCCATGGAACTGCCTACCCGCTGAAGCCTTAAATGCCAAATTCCAGCTAAAAAATATCATTAAGACAATTGGCGGGCCCTTTAACAAGCCGCCGGCTTTCTGTCTTCTTCGAGGCCACTAGATAGTTAGTGGCCCTTGGGTAAATTCAGTAAATATATACAATAATTGTCAGCGCATCTTCGGAGCAGCAAGGACAGCTACACAGTATCTTTTAGAATTACGAAAGATAAACAACAAATGTGTGGGAGTTTTCTTTTTTACTTTCACGACTGCAATGTGTACGTTGCCAATGTACATGTGGCAGACGCTTCACGAAACTGTCGGAATTAGCAGAATAGAAACTACGAGAGCAACCGTACAGGTCTTGGGAGCAAGGTCGAGTTAGAGTCCGTGAGGGTCTCTTCTCAGACTAGCCTCACCTGGTCCTGCTCCACGTTGATCGTTGGAATCTCCTCAATGATTTAACACTTTAAGGGACTCCTAGGGTCCTCATCACATTTATAATAATATAATAATAATAATAATTTTTATTTAGGTAAAGGTACATACATAAAGAGATTTTACAAAGTTTGTTGGCTTTATAGATAGAGCTAGTACATACAATGCCTAAAGCCACTATTACGCAAAGCGTTTCGGGCAGGAAAAAACACTAATGACTAAAGCTTAAAACTAATGGGTAAAAAGAATAAAATGTGTTGAGTACAAATAAAAATAGAGGTAAAAGAGGGAGGAACATTGTTGAAAAAGCAGCACAAATACAATTACAAATTATTACAGAAAATTACATTCAAACAGCGTTAATTTGAAAAAAAAAATATATATATACATGGGTTGACAACAGAGGGGTAAGGTAGGTTACAGGGAATTTATTAGGTATAGCTTCGTTTTTAACTTAAACTGGTTGAGAGAGGTACAGTCTTTAACATGGTTGGGAAGGTCATTCCACATTCTGGGCCCCTTGATTTGTAGAGCATTTCTGGTTTGATTAAGTCGTACTCTAGGAATATCAAAACTGTATTTATTTCTGGTGTGGTGCTCATGGGTTCTGTTACAACCTTCTATGAAGCTTTTGAGATCAGGATTGGCATTATAGTTTAGCGTTTTATATATGTATAATACACATGAGAGAATGTGCAGTGACTTAATGTCTAACATATTCAGAGATTTGAGTAGGGGTACCGAGTGATGAAAAAAGCCAGAATTGGATATTGTCCTAATAGCAGCTTTGTGTTGAGTAATTAGAGGACATAAGTGATTTTGGGTAATAGAGCCCCAAGCACAAATACCATAGTTGAGATATGGATAGATAAGGGAGTAATAGAGAGTCACCAGGGCAGGGCGTGGTACATAATATCTGATCTTAGAAAGAATGCCCACAGTTTTTGAAACTTTTTTTGATATGTTTAGAATGTGTCCCTGGAAATTCAGCTTGTGGTCAATGAGAATGCCAAGGAATTTGCCATCTAATTTGTTACAGATTTGAGTATTGTTTATTTTGAGATTTATTTGATTAGAGGATTTATTGCCAAACAGAATATAGAAAGTTTTGTCAATGTTAAGGGTGAGTTTGTTGGCAGTTAGCCACAGATGGACTTTATTTAGCTCAGTATTTACTGTGGCATTTAGAGCAAGGGGATCAGGACTGGAGTAAATGAAGGTTGTGTCGTCAGCAAATAAAATTGGTTTGAGGTGTTGGGAGGCATTTGGAAGGTCATTAATGTAGATGAGAAAGAGGAGAGGGCCAAGTATGCTGCCCTGGGGAACACCAATGTTGATGGGTAGGGTGGGAGAAATTGTATTATTCACAGAAACTCATTGGAGCCTGTCAGTAAGGTAGGATTTGAGGTATTGTAGGGAGTGTCCTCTGACACCATAATGATGTAATTTAAGAAGAAGGTTTTGGTGGTTGACAGTATCGAAAGCTTTACGCAGGTCCACAAATAACCCAACAGGGAACTCATTTTTATCAAGAGCTGTATGAATCGAGTTAAGCATACTAATAAGTGCATCGTTACTGCTTTTTTTGGGCCTGAAGCCATATTGGCAAGGGCTAAGTATATTGAGTTTGGCTAGATATGAGTAAAGCTGCTTATAGATTAGTTTTTCAAAAATTTTTGACAAGTTTGGCAGGATTGATATAGGTCTGTAGTTGTTAACATCTGTGAGATCACCACATTTGTGGACAGGCGTTACTCTCGCTTTTTTTAGAATATCTGGAAAGGTTTGGAGTTCAAGTGACTTGTTGAAGAGCAAAGCAATAGCAGGGGCTAAAGATCTGGAGGCTTTTTTGTAGATTAAAGTTGGTATCTCCTCAAGGGCACCAGACTTGGTTTTAAGGGAAAGGATTATCTCATTGACATCAGTGGAATTAATAGG
The DNA here is from genome assembly GCF_040958095.1 of Procambarus clarkii. Lineage (NCBI taxonomy): Eukaryota > Metazoa > Arthropoda > Malacostraca > Decapoda > Cambaridae > Procambarus > Procambarus clarkii. The sequence goes on along the minus strand of NC_091214.1, from coordinate 10,663,681 downwards.
CTTTAGGTACAGAGACTGGGGATAGTTCCCTGTAAGATAGTCCTTAATGTCAGTACTGGAAGATGGAATATCATTTTATTACCCTGTTCATTAACCATTACTAAGCTAATTATCTTCAAGATCATTTTTTTTTATGATTATTATTTTTCTTATTATTTTTTATTTTACATTTATATTGTCAGTCTCTACTGATTTTTTGTGTTTTATTTTATGTAACTTCTGTGTCCTCTCTGGCTATCTATTGGATCTTTATTTTACTTCTAAATTGTTACTATTTTATTGTATCTGCTCTTATTCTTGTGCTTTGCTTTATCGTGTATCTTGTATCGTGATCCCTCTGCATCTCTATGCACACTGATATTGATCCTGATCAAAATCTTCTGTCTCATATCTATACCAACCAGCACATTGATCATCATTATTGCAAGTATTTCACAGCACACCAGGCTAAAAACAAACTCCAAAATAGCACCTATCTATCAGTTTATAACCAAAATGTTAGATCACTTGGTAAACATTTTGACGATTTAAATGCACTACTCACAGCACTAGGTACTAACCTATCGTTCATTATTTTAACAGAAACTTGGCTAAATAAAGACTATACCCAACTCTACAACTTAGCTGGTTATAAAGCCATTCATAACTGTAGGCCTAATAAAAAAGGTGGTGGCACAGCTATATATTACCGAGATACATTTATCTGCAACAGTGTTATTAGTGACAGAGATGACTACTGTGAATATACTTTTGCTCAGTTTACAATTAAATCCCTTAAATCCTCTTTGACTATTGGAGCCATCTATAGATTTCCTAATACTAACATAGCTTCTTTCTCAGACAACCTAAGGAATCTTATTATAAACAACAATCTCAACAAAAACCACATCATTCTGGGAGGAGACTTTAATATTGACCTGGGTCAACAAAATTGCTCTCAAGTTGACTATTTCCTTAACAGCATGCACTCCTGTATGCTAATCCCCACTATCACCAAACCTACCCGAGTCACTCAAACATCAGCCACTACCTTGGACCACATATGGACAAACATAACAGCTCCCCTTGTATCTGGTATAATCTACGACAGAACAACTGACCACTATCCTACCTTTCTCATAGCGAACATGGACATAACACCACCAAAAAGCAAGAAACTTTCATTTAGGCTACACAGTGAATCAGCTTTAGACAATCTTACAGAGGCACTTCACAATATTAACTGGGATTCTGAATTCAATAATACCCATGATATAAATTCATTAGCTAACCTCTTCCTCTCCAAAACTCTAAGCCTCTACAACCTTCATTGTCCCCTTCTTACAAAGCAAGTAACTGACAAAAGATTAAACAATCCATGGCTCACAAGTGGCATTCTCAACTCAATCAACAAGAAACATGAATATGAAAAGAAAGTTAGGATTGGCCTAGTTTCAAAGGAAGTAGCTAAAAGGTACTCATCAATGCTTACCAGTATCATAAGAAAGGCAAAACTTGCATATTATGTGAATAGATTCAATGAAGCAAAAGGCAACATGAAAAACACTTGGAAAACTATCTCTAGTATCCTAGGAACTAAACAACACTCACATAACCAAATAAAACTCTACAAGGATGGGGATATACCGTCAACTGATTTAGAAATGGCAAATGAATTTAATAGTTTCTTTTCATCGGTTGGTGCTAATCTTGCCAGTAAAATCCCACAGACTCAGACACATATTAACACATATCTCTCAGGCAGCTATCCAAACTCTCTTCTCCTTTCACCAATCAGCCCGGCAGATGTTGTGTCCATCATACACTCTCTAAAAACCAAGGCACGGAACACCAGTGAAATTCCGTCCATTGTGTATAAGAGCGCCTCCCATGCCCTTGCCCCACCCATAGCACTACTGTTCAACAAATCTATAGAGTGTCACACCTTCCCTGATATCCTCAAAAAAGCAAGAGTAACGCCACTCCATAAAGGAGGCAATCCGGCGGACATAAACAATTATAGACCAATATCAAATCTACCCATTCTATCAAAAATATTTGAAAAAAATTATTTACAAACAGCTCTATTCCTACCTCGTAAAATTCGACATACTCAGCCCCTGCCAGTTTGGCTTCCGGTCCCAAAAGAGTACCAATGATGCAATCATTAGTCTCCTTGACATTATCTACTCAGCCCTTGACAAAAATGAGTTTCCGATTGGACTCTTCATTGACCTAAGAAAAGCCTTTGATACTGTTAATCACAACTACCTCTTACTTAAACTCCAGCATTATGGAATCCGAGGCCTTGCCCTTGACTACATCCGATCCTATCTTAGTGACAGACACCAATATGTAACCATCAATGATACAACTTCTTCCACTCTACCAATTACCGTTGGAGTGCCACAGGGCAGCATCTTAGGACCTCTTCTATTTCTTATATATATAAACGATCTGCCTAATGTCTCTAATATTCTCAAACCTATATTGTTTGCTGACGATACTACCCTTATCTACTCAAACCTCAACCCACATACACTAAATAATGTTGTGAATAATGAATTAAAAAAAGTCCACTTATGGATGTCAACGAACAAACTAACATTAAACATCGAAAAGACTTACTACATCTTATTTGGAAGCAAATCATCAAATGCAATTCAGCTACAGATAGACAACATTAACATCAGTAATAAAAATGATGGCAAGTTTCTTGGCCTATTCCTAGACAAGAGACTCAACTTCAGCACCCACATTCAACACATAACTAAGAAAGTCTCTAAGACAGTTGGTATACTCTCCAAAATCAGATATTATGTTCCTAACTCTGCTCTCCTCTCACTATATTATGCACTAATCTACCCCTATCTTAATTATGGTATCTGTGCATGGGGGTCTACCACTGCAAACCACCTTAAGCCCATCATCACACAGCAAAAATCTGCTATCAGAATAATAACTAACTCTGCTTTCAGACAACACTCAGCTCCCTTGTTTAAATCTCTAAACTTGCTAAATATTAACTCCCTCCACACATTCTCTTGTGTCAACTACATTTACAAAACCCTGTTCTTAAATGCAAACCATGCTCTGAAACTCCCCCTGGACAGATGTAATAGGACCCATTATCACCACAACAGAAATAAATATCTCTTTGATATCCCCAGGGTCAAACTTAATCTGTGTAAACACTCTATGCAAATTAAGGGACCTAGTCTATGGAACTCACTCCCTAGTGAATTGAAAAACTGTAAAACTTTTGCCTTATTTAAAAGCAAAACCAAAAAGTACCTAACTTCATCTATTTAGTTTCCTACACTGAGCTTTAAATTTGCTCTGTACCTAGTGTTACCCAATCTCCTAATTTTTATGTAATATCAAACAACCTTATCATTGTGTTCATTGCTGTCTTCTTTTATGTGCTAGCCATATGCTGCATTGTGACTACCAATTTTTTGTCAACTACCATTCAAGCTGTCATTGCAATCAATCTTATATTGTTTCTGCTGTATTGTGCCTACCAATTTGTTGTCAACTACCATTTTAAGCTGTCATTGCAATCAATCATAGCTACCTATGTGCTTTAATATACTGTACCTATAATTTTCTCTCATCTTTTTTTTCATTCCATGTAATCTGTTATCATTTTTTATCTATAAATTTTGCAAGTATTTACCTCCTTAAAATTTTCTTAGATTAAGGACCTGCCCGAAACGCTGCGCGTGCTAGTGGCTTTACAAGACTGTAATTACCATATTTGTATCCTCACATTCCTTATGTACATTCTTGTATATGCATAAATAAATTAGCAAAGGATGAACCAATGGAAGAGAAGAACCTATTGAACTCAATAGCAGAATCAGAGGCTGAAAGCTGACCATCGTTATTAGACAGGAGAGTCAGTTTATTATTTAAAGACTTCTTTGATCCCAATATTTGTGAAATTGTTCTCCAAGTTTGTTTAATGTTGCTCTTTATTTGGGTAAATTTATCTTCGTAGTATTTAGTTTTGGCTCGTCTAATTATCTTGGATAGCAATAATGAGTAATTCTTTGAGAATTCTTTGGAGATGTTATAAATAATGGTGTATTGGCTTCTATGGGGGACTTGGTACTATTAAGGGGTAAGGGTAGTTAGAAGACAAGAGTATCAAATATGGGAGAGCTAAAAGGCCCGGCCCCCAAAATAAACTATCCACAGTAGTAATAACTTGCTACTAGACCATATATGTTAGTCTAAGGGTTGATCAATGCGCTCCCACACAGGAAGAAGGGATACTCTAATTCATGTACTTATTTATTAACCCCTTAACAACCCCCCATATACACACACCAATAACAATAATAATAATAACTTTACCACACTATCTTACGTTAAAAGCCTTGGTCCACATAGGCAGGATACAAGGTTTACACTAATAACAAGCTAGGGTAAAGTACTACTGGATTAGCACTGAAGCTGGATGCAGCTTAGGGTAGTGATACCACGTGGGACCCTAATACAAAACACAACACTTAGGGTACCCAAAACACTGGCAAATACTATCCCCAGGTCTCATCAATCGTTACTACCAGAGTAGGTACACTTAGAAATCATACAATACTTAACTTAATGGTACAGGAACTTAAGGTAAGGGAAATAAGTAAGAGGAGAAGGGAGGAGATTAGGGGTGCAGCCACAGAGGAGGTCTCGTCCGCACGAACGCCAGCCAGAGAAGAACCTCCTAGCGACCAGCTAGGCCTCCCATGTCGTGGTGCCGGAAGGAGCCTAATTGATCGTGCAGCTAAGCACATTAAAGATCTTCCCCTATGCAACGTATTGTTACTTTACAAATGATTAGAAAGTATTAGTAAGCAAAGTTGGTGCCTATGTTATTATTTAATAATCAACCCCCAGCTCAGTCTTTAAATGCTCTTTGAGAAACAATAATAGTCTTACGTCTGGCAGGGAAGATACAAACAATTGCCGTTCGTGATGCACTCAACTGTACTACCAGAAAGTTTAATAGCTCAAATTTTGACCTCTGGTTTCCACTGGAGAACCCAGGGTTGTAACACTCCTCCCCCCTTCAGAGAAAAAAAAATGTGACTACTAGAATAGTAGTCATATTTTTTTGTAAGAGTATACAGAGAATAAAAAGAAAAACCATATGACAAACAAAAAATCAATCAAAAACAACAATTTCTCTGCAAGAAAAATACAAAGGAGTTCTCTGAAAGAAAAAAAAAACATACACAAAAAAATAAAAGAACAGGGAAGTAAATAAATTGGACACGGAATATTTAATGTCACAGGAGAACCTAAAAAAAAAAAATAACTAAAGCATGACAGTTGGTAAATGGCTTTCTGTGGCTCAGATGAATGTTATTCAGGCAACCAGGACAGAGCGTCGGCTATCACGTTGAGTCTGCCCGGTAGGTGGGTAATGGAAAGATTGAAGTCCTGTAGGTACAACGCCCACCTGAGGATGCGTTTATTCTTACCCTTCATCTGAGTCAGGAAGACTAGTGGGTTATGGTCCGTGTACACTTCCACTATATTACCTGTGAGGTAAACTTCGAACTTTTTACATGTTAACACTAGCGCCAACGCCTCTTTTTCTACCACTGAATAATTGCATTGCGCCTTGTCGAATTTCACAGAGTAATAATATACTGGGTGTTCTACCTGATCATCCCCAGTTTGCAACAACACTGCACCAGCACCCGAGTCAGACGCGTCAACATGAATTTTAAACGGTCGGTCGAACCTTGGACTAGCAAGCACTGGGGCGGAAGCTAAGATCAATTTCAAATTTTTAAATGCCTCTGCACAGTCTGATGACCACTTAAATTTAACGGCTTTCCGCAACAAGTCTGTGAGAGGAGTGGCAACACTGGAAAAGTTCTGACAAAAACGTCGATAGTAAGCACACATACCGATAAATCTTTGAACGTCCTTTTTAGACTTTAGTACTGGATACTCCAGAATGGCACTGATTTTATCTTGCTGAGGTAACACTTTTCCTTGGCCCACTTCATAACCGAGGTACGTCACTGTGCCTTGGCCAAAATGACACTTTTTAGCATTTAAGGTAAGATTTGCCCTTTTCAAGATGGCAAACAACTGGCGTAACCTAGCTATGTGGTCAGCCCAATTACTGTCAAAGAGCACGATATCATCTAAATACGCCCGACAATTTGGCACCTTAGCGAGCAGAGAGTTCATGCGTCTCTGGAACGTGGCAGGAGCATTACACAAGCCGAATGGTAACACTTGATACTCAAAAACACCCTCGGGTGTCACGAACGCAGTTAGCTGTTTAGCACGTTCAGTGAGTGGGATTTGATAATACCCCCTCGAGAGGTCGAATTTCGAAACGTACTTGGCATTTCCCAACTCGTCGATGCAGTCCTCGAGGAGGGGCAGCGGATAGGCATCCACAATGGTCACCTTGTTGAGCTGCCGATAGTCGGTGCATAATCGCCAGGAGCCGTCTGGTTTGGGGACCAAAAGGCAGGGCGAGCACCAAGAGCCCTGGCTCGGCCGGATGAGGCCGTGCTGGAGCAAGAAGTCGACCTCCTTCCGTACGATGGCCTTCTTTTCTGGACTCATCCGATAGGGTTGAAGGCGAATGGGAGTGTAGTCCGTCAACTCGACATCATGGCAAATGGCATCAGTCTGGGTCGGGACCTCCCCGAACAGACTGGAAAATTCGTCAACCAACGACTGCACCTCTTCACGTTGGGCCATCTGCAAATGGGACAGTCTCTCCTCCACAGCATTCACAGAACTAGAATTATTGAAAATGAGATTAGTTGGGTCCCCAGAACAATCATCTCCTCTCTCACTGGAAATGGAAACTTTTTTAGTGCAATGGGCCTGGGGCCCTGGAACTTCTTCAGTCGATTTACATGTATGAGCATTACCTGGTTACGTTTGTCAGAGTGCCTCACTTTGTACGTGAGGTCCCCAGTCTTTTCTGTCACAATGTAGGGGCCTTCGTACTTGTGGGACATAGTGTTCCCTAGTCGAGGCTTTAATACCAGGACAGGGTCGCCAGGCTGAAATACCCGTAACTTAGATTTAGCATCGTTACGTTCTTTCATCTTTTCTTGGGCCTTGCCAAGATACTTTAATGCAGCCGCCTTGCAGTCCTTGAGTCTCCGGTGGTGTTGCGCAAAGAAAGCCGAACCTTCGGTTAACGTTACGTTCCCTAACAGATTCTCCTGTAACATTTGCAAGGGTCCACGAACTTTATGGCCAAAGACTAACTCAAAAGGAGAACAACCCAGTGAACTTTGTAATCCGTCTCTAGCCGCAAACAAAACATACGGTAAAATCTCATCCCAGAAGGTGTGGGAACTCTCGCACGATGTCTTCAACATCTGCTTCAGTTAGATGGAAACGTTCAATTACCCCCTGACTCTGTGGATGGTATGGGCTGGAAACCTTATGAGTTATTCCATGTTCCTTACAAAATTGCTAAAAAATATCAGACTTAAAATTAGTACCATTGTCAGTTTGCACGACCCAAGGCAGTCCAAAAGTGGAAAAAATTGCAACATACGAGCAACAACAGTTTTTGCTCGGATGTTCCTTACAGCAAAAGCCTCTGGGTAACGAGTAGTGATACACATCATTGTGATTAGGTAAATATTACCAGACTTAGTTCTAGGTAATGGTCCAACACAGTCCATTACCACATGAGAAAATGGTTCCTCTGGCACGACAATAGGCTTTAGAGGAGCTTTAGGTGGAGTCTGGTTTGGTTTCCCAACCAGTTGACAAACAATACACGCATTACAAAATTTTGTCACATCGCTTTTCAGCTTGGGCCAGAAAAAATACTTTAAAATTTTGTGATACGTAACATTTATACCTTGATGTCCCCCCCTAGGATCATCATGAGCAGCTGCCAAAACTCTTTCTCTATAGCAGGTCGGCAACATAACCTGGTGGACTACCTCCCACTCATTTGACAAGGGATCACTCTGTGGTCTCCATTTTCTCATTAAAATCCGATCATTGTAGTAGTACCCAGTTGCTGCGTCTACAATTTCCTCCATAGAGACGGCTGTCTCATGACAATCTGCAAGAGTGGGATCAGCTTTCTGTAACTCACTCAAGGAGGCATCTAGGCCTTGGTCAGATGCCATTGGCCGAGGCTCAACAGTGTTCTCCTCCACCTCCCCACTACTCTCGGTAGATGGCGGTGGCAGGCTCTCCACAATGTCCTCGGCCACGTCATCGAGTCGGGCCATGAATGTGTCCGCGAGGTCCACTTGGTTTTCACCACTCGGAAAGTTCCTTGTGTCCTCGGGATTTTCCACCTTGGCAAGCACAGGGCTGCCCTTACATTTAAGTCCCATAGACCTGGTCACCGCACACGCAGGGTACACAACATTATCCTCTGCGACGGGTGGATCCAGGCAAACCTTAGGGGTAGGCAACATAATAGGCAGTCTGGAGTCCCCTACCTTATCCCCTGCTAAATCATTACCAACTATTACATCAACATTAGGGAAAGGTAGGTATGAAGTGAATCCGACTGTACAAACACCCTTGTGGAAATCAGATTCCAGGGTAACCTTATGGAGGGGTACTGCCCGAGTATCACTAGTGACACCCTCGACCAGTACCACCTCTCCAGTGTTGAGAGTGTCGGCACCTTGCAACGCACTCTCTAAAATTAAAGTCTGGATGGCACCGGTGTCTCGGAAGATCACCACGTCCTTCCAGGAAGAACCCTCAGACAAAAGTAGTCTCCCTTTCGATAAGAATGGGGTAAGCAAGTCCAACCACTGTGGGTTGGAGGTCTTACTCCCTAACCCTTCTGAAGGCCTCAAGCCCTGTGTCACAACTAGAGTATTGGGTCTTTTTTCCGGGTACAGTTGCCAACAACGGCTAATAGTGTGGTTTGGACGATTACAGTGACCAGAAAAACGTCGGGGAGAAGAGACATTACTAACAGAATTACCCTTCGGTTCACCCTTAGGTGCCGTGGGGCTAGACACTTTAACAGGGTTAGTTATGTCTGAAACAGAAGGTGCATTAGGTAAAGGGTTAGAATGAGCTGGTCTGGACTGGCTGTGGGTATAAGTTTTGTTACTCTGTGGGGTACAATTATTTTTATTGGGCCTTTTGCCCGCCAATTGGTAGTTTTCTGCCAACTTGGCCAAATCCCCTATTTTAGAATTTACCTCTACCCTTCCTCTAATATACTGTGAAACATTCTCTGGCATAATATCTATAAAATGCTCCATTAAAATTAAGTTCCTGAGAGCCTCGTATGTTTCGGCTTTCGCCGAGCGAATCCATCTATCAAACAATCGAATTTGATCATTCACAAATTCAGTGAGCGGTTGGTTGTGAGTAGGCCTAAGGTTGCGATAAACTTGGCGGTGAGCTTCAGGAGTAATTTCATATGCCGGCAAAATACATTCCCTGACTTTATCATATTCAAAACACTCGTCGTCAGGCATGTTTATAAAAATATCTTGTGCTTTACCCCTAAGTCTTCCCTGTAGGATTTTCACCCACTCTTCCTTTGGCCAGTTCATGGACATGGCCAATCTCTGAAAATGGTTGAAAAACCTTTCAGGGTCCGACTCAGAAAATTCAGGCAAATTATGCTTTTTCTCATAATGCCTGGGGTTTGAATCCCCGGCAGGTGGAGGTCCAGTGGCATTCGCTCTAATTCTAGCCTCCTCGGTTTTGAGTCTTTGCTCCTCTAATTTTATTCTTGCTAACTCTAGAGCTAATTCTCTGTCCTTATGAGCTGCACTTTCTGCTTGGCTAGGCTGGCATAAAGGTGTATCACTTGCCAATAGTTCTTCATCAATACATTGTTGTAATATTTCATTCACCAAAGTCCACTTTTTATCCAAGTCATTTAATTCTAAGCCAAATTCCTTGCCTAACAATACTAAATTAGACTTGGTAAGTTTCTTTATCTCTACCACTGAAGGCTCGCTTGCCAGACTCTGCATTTCAGAAGACATCACTAATAATTTTAGCTCCCAGCCAAAGAAAAAATTAAAAAATAAAAATTGGAAAAAAACAAAAATTTGCACGGCCCCTAACACAAGGCCACACTAACCTTAATCGTGAAGGGATCCAGCTGGGTGTCCAGTCAGTGCAAGAATGTCCTTAGCTAGATGAGCTGGACCCTAGGCTAGCACACAACCGTTCTGCGGAAACAAAAAATTTTAGTTTTGGCACTCAAGAATCTAATTTTTTACACTTATAATGTTCCTACCGGGCTGGCCAACCACTTGTTATAAATAATATGCGTGTGGGGCTTCTATGGGGGACTTGGTACTATTAAGGGGTAAGGGTAGTTAGAAGACAAGAGTATCAAATATGGGAGAGCTAAAAGGCCCAGCCCCCAAAATAAACTATCCACAGTAGTAATAACTTGCTACTAGACCATATATGTTAGTCTAAGGGTTGATCAATGCGCTCCCACACAGGAAGAAGGGATACTCTGTAATTCATGTACTTATTTATTAACCCCTTAACAACCCCCCATATACACTCACACCAATAACAATAATAATAATAACTTTACCACACTATCTTACGTTAAAAGCCTTGGTCCACATAGGCAGGATACAAGGTTTACACTCATAACAAGCTAGGGTAAAGTACTACTGGATAAGCACTGAAGCTGGATGCAGCTTAGGGTAGTGATACCACGTGGGACCCTAATACAAAACACAACACTTAGGGGTACCCAAAACACTGGCAAATACTATCCCTAGGTCTCACCAATCGTTACTACCAGAGTAGGTACACTTAGAAATCATACAATACTTAACTTAATGGTACAGGAACTTAAGGTAAGGGAAATAAGTAAGAGGAGAAGGGAGGAGTTATCCCGGACAGGCCCCCACTTGTTATAAATAATGGTGTATTGGCTTCTATGGGGGACTTGGTACTATTAAGGGGTAAGGGTAGTTAGAAGACAAGAGTATCAAATATGGGAGAGCTAAAAGGCCCGGCCCCCAAAATAAACTATCCCCAGTAGTAATAACTTGCTACTAGACCATATATGTTAGTCTAAGGGTTGATCAATGCGCTCCCACACAGGAAGAAGGGATACTCTAATTCATGTACTTATTTATTAACCCCTTAACAACCCCCCATATACACACACCAATAACAATAATAATAATAACTTTACCACACTATCTTACGTTAAAAGCCTTGGTCCACATAGGCAGGATACAAGGTTTACACTAATAACAAGCTAGGATAAAGTACTACTGGATAAGCACTGAAGCTGGATGCAGCTTAGGGTAGTGATACCACGTGGGACCCTAATACAAAACACAACACTTAGGGGTACCCAAAACACTGGCAAATACTATCCCCAGGTCTCACCAATCGTTACTACCAGAGTAGGTACACTTAGAAATCATACAATACTTAACTTAATGGTACAGGAACTTAAGGTAAGGGAAATAAGTAAGAGGAGAAGGGAGGAGATTAGGGGTGCAGCCACAGAGGAGGTCTTGTCCGCACGAACGCCAGCCAGAGAAGAACCTCCTAGCGACCAGCTAGGCCTCCCATGTCGTGGTGCCAGAAGGAGCCTAATTGATCGTGCAGCTAAGCACATTAAAGATCTTTCCCTATGCAACGTATTGTTACTTTACAAATGATTAGAAAGTATTAGTAAGCAAAGTTGGTGCCTATGTTATTATTTACCCAGCTCAGTCTTTAAATGCTCTTTGAGAAACAATAATAGTCTTACGTCTGGCAGGGAAGATACAAACAATTGCCGTTCGTGAGGCACTCAACTGTACTACCAGAAAGTTTAATAGCTCAAGTTTTGACCTCTGGTTTCCACTGGAGAACCCAGGGTCGTAACAGGAGACAATTCCTAACCTATACTTCTTCTCAAGGTCATGTTTTTTATTAATAGATTTAAGTATTCCCTTTGTAAGCCAGGGGTTGTTAAGCCTTTTGGTTGTGACTTGTTTTGTAAGCATAGGACAGTGGGTATTATAAAGGCTAAGAGTTTTTTGAAGAAAAGATTGAACTGCTACGTTGATGTCCTCTATGTTACCTAACTCGGACTCCCAGTTGACATTATCAGTAGCAGTTATAAAATTGTCTATAGCAGTTTTATTGTCTAGTCTAAAACGTATCTCTCTTGACTCAAGAGGTGGTTTGCTAATGTTAGTTAAGAGAAATGTGGAGTAATGGTCTGTGTCATGTTCACAGAAAATGGTACCATCCGTTTTCTATGTGCGGCAGCTGAGACGCCAGGGAGAGCTGGGAGGTAAACAATAGAGCGTACAGGACGCCAGCCAAGCTTGGTAGCTACTAGTCATGTAATCATATTAAGTATTAAAGTCAGTAACCAAGTCATGACTTTACATCAACCCTACAACCAAGACTTCCTCAGTAACACACAAACACCACATTGGCGACGAGGATGAACTGTGAACGCAGGTATTTGTTCAGTTTCAAACACAAGGGAGAAGCATGCTGCCTGGAGGAGGAAGAGAAGCTGTGAGCGCCATACCCGATGCTGTATGCTAACCGATGCTGTGTGCTAACCGATGCTGTGTGATAAACGATGCTGTGTGCTAACCAATGCTGTGTGCTAAACGATGCTGTGTGCTAACCAATGCTGTGTGCTACCCAAGCTGTGCTGAAGAAACTGTACTGAGGAATCTGCCGACGTTGTGTACGAAACGATGCATTGATGTGTACAAAACCTGATGTTTTGGTTACGAAACGACGCTTCGTGCTACAAAATTCATCACACTGAACTGACTGCTGTACCAACTGCTGCACCAACTGCTGTACCAACTGCTGCTGTACCAACTGCTGTACCAACTGCTGCACCAACTGCTGTACCAACTGCTGTGCTGCTGCTGTGAGTAGGAACAACACATGTACACAAGGGCTAGGTAAGAAGTCAGTTGCTGCTATATTGTGCACTGTTGTGAACTTTTGCATTAAAATGCTTGTGTGCTTTGCAAAATTAAAGTAATTACAGTGAATTCTTGACTAACATATACAGTGCAGTAAGTGTTTAATATTCTGAGGAACATTTAAGTGATAAGTTTACATTTATTCAGTAAAAATGGCAAATATACCTCAGTTTCCTGCATTTGATCCTGACTGTGACCAGACAAACCTGTCACAGAGGTGGGTCAAATGGCTTAAAAGGTTTGAAAATTTGTTGATAGTTTCTGACATCAAAAGTGCTGAAAGAAAGCGTGCCTTTCTACTTCATTATGCAGGTGATAGAGTTTGTGACATCTTTGACACACTGAAAGACACTGGTGGTGCCAAAGATTATGACACTGCCAAAGCCAAACTAACAGAGCATTTCAAACCAAGGCAAAATACTGCAATGGAAATTATGCATTTCAGGAGAGCAAAACAACTCTCTAATGAAACTGTGGATCAATACCACACACGTCTGCAGGGTTTAGCAGCCCATTGTGAGTTTGCTGATGTTGACAAAGAAATCAAACAGCAAATAATTGAAACATGCACATCTACACGTCTCCGTCGAAGAGCTCTAGAACTTGTTGATGATGACAGTTCTCTTACCAAGATACTGGATATGGCTCGTCGAATGGAAGATGCTGCACGTGATGCTCGTGTCATGGAGTGCAGTGCTAATAACGGTTCTGCCACTGTTACTAACAGTGATGAGGTACGTAAGGTTCAGGGAGGACACCGTGATCAAAGAAGATATCATGGCAAACCTAACAGTAAATTTAGCCGAGAACCACGTCACAACTGGGGTCAAGGAACAAGGCTCAAGCAGTCACAACGACCCACATCAGAGGGTGTCAACAATAAATGTTACAATTGTGGAGGAGACTACCCACACCAAGATAATGTTTGTCCTGCTCAAGGTAAGAAGTGCTATGAGTGTGGAAAACTAGGTCATTTTGGTGCTATGTGTCGTTCCGCACTAAAGAAACCACAGTCAATGAATAAAAGCACTGTACGAGGATCAGGTCATAGGGGTCGAGGTGGTAAACACAATATTGCACCTCATATCCAGAATGTTAATAATGTACAAGACAACATTTCATTACAACCAGTCTCAGATGACAGTGAATGTGATTATACTTATGGAGTACAAGCAATCACAGAATGGAATGATCTTCCAAACAACCCAGAGACATGTGTATACATTGCTGGTATTTGTCTCAAGGTTCTCATTGACACTGGATCAAACATTGACACCATTGCTGAGTGCCACTATGAAAAAATTAAAAAACAGTTCCCAAAGCTTGAGAACTATAATGGCAAAGCCACTGCCTATGCTTCAAAGGTAGCCTTGCCAGTGATTGGAACTTTCACTGCAGAGATTAAGTCAAAGAATGCAATGCTCATTACTACATTCCATGTTGTTAGGAATGCAAAGGAGTCTTTACTCAGTTACAAGACTTCAACCAAATTGGGGCTACTTCAGCTTTCTAATGCTGTAGCAGTGGAATCTGCAAACAATGTTGATGCTATTGTTGCTGAATTTTCTGATCGATTTAAATCCATAGGTTGTTATACTGATAGCAAAGTACATCTGCATATCAACCCAGATGTAATTCCAGTTGCCCAACCACATCGCCGACAACCATTCCATACTCGCAAGAAAGTCGATGCCGAACTGGATAGGCTGATAGAACTAGATATCATTGAACCAGTAACAGGCCCAACACCATGGGTAAGCCCAATTGTCACTCCACCAAAGCCGAAGAATCCAGATGAGATACGCATTTGTGTGGACATGCGTGTTCCCAACAAGGCAATAATGCGTGAACGCCATCCTACACCGACTGTAGATGATATGATCTACCGCTTGAATGGTGCAACTATATTCAGCAAGTTAGATTTAAACAAGGGCTATCATCAGCTTGAACTTGATGATGAGAGTCGCTTCATCACAACGTTTACGACACATCGAGGTCTGTATAGGTACAAGCGCCTGAGTTTTGGTATCAACAGTGCTGCCGAGGTATTCCAGCACATCATCAGCCAGGTATTGCAAGACATACCTAATGCTGACAACATGTCTGATGACATCATTGTTTATGGCCGTACCCAAGCTGAACATGACAAAGCTCTTCGTGCAACATTGCAACGCTTACGAGAAAAGAATTTGACGCTAAGCCGAGCAAAGTGTGAGTTCAATCAACATAAAATTGAATTCTTTGGACATGTACTTAGTGACAAAGGTCTGTCTCCAGATCCTAAGAAAGTTGCAGATATCAAGAATGCTGCACCTCCTTCAACGTCCACTGAAGTACATAGTTTTCTGGGAATGGCAAACTACTGTTCTCGCTTCATTCCAGATTTTGCTACCATTACGAAGCCTCTACGTGAGCTCCTGAAGAAAAACGCATCATGGTACTGGAGCGATATCGAGCAAAATGCATTTGATGCTGTGAAAGATGCACTAGTAGAGAATGCGACTGCTGCATACTTTGATCCATCAATGGACACTGAATTAACGGTGGATGCTAGTCCTGTTGGATTAGGTGCTGTTTTAGCCCAACACAAACCTGGTCAACCAGATTCCAGAGTAGTAATTGCCTACGCCAGCCGTTCTCTCACAGATGTTGAGCAACGATACAGTCAGACAGAGAAGGAAGCTCTTGCTCTTGTATGGAGCTGTGAACACTTCAATGTGTATCTGCTTGGTGCACCCTTCACCACGATAGTCACTGACCACAAACCGTTGGAGACCATCTTCAATAATCCAAAGTCTAAACCACCAGCTCGCATTGAGAGATGGGCTCTTCGTCTGCAACCATACAACTTTACGGTGAAATACAAGCCGGGTGCAGGCAATCCCGCTGATTACATCAGTCGACATCCTGCCAACAGTTTCACCATCACCAAGCATCAGCAAGTTGCCGAGGAATATGTACACTCTGTAACCTGTGATGCAGTCCCTAAGGCTCTTACTCTTGATGAAATCCGTACTGCAACCCTAGAGGACCCAACTCTGCAAGCAACAGTGGATGCATTGACTGAGAAAAAGTTTCCACGCATCCCACCCTCAGGAGTTGACCAAGATGCATTCAAAGCACTTGAACGCATCCAGACAGAATTAAGTGTTACGCAACAACGCGACACTGTGCTGCGAGGTACTCGTATCGTGATTCCAGCTGTTCTCCAGCAACGTGCTCTGAAGCTTGCACATCAAGGACACCAAGGTCTTGTTAGGACGAAACAGCTGCTACGAGAAAAGGTGTGGTTTCCTGGCATTGATCGTCAAGCAAAGGATATGCATGATGCCTGTGTCCCTTGCCAAGCTGCCGTGGATACTTCAAGACCAACACCTCTACAACCTTCACCACTACCTGCTGCACCATGGACGGAAGTATCAATGGACTTCTGCGGACCACTACCAACTGGAGAGTACTTGATGGTAGTCATTGATGATCACTCACGTTATCCAGAAGTAGAAATCATCAATTCCACATCTGCAAAGGCCGTCATCCCGAAACTTGACAAGATCTTTTCAAACTTTGGCATTCCTGAAGTTGTCAAGACGGACAATGGACCGCCATTCAATGGACAAGACTTTGTCAACTTTGCTGAGCATATTGGATTCAAACACCGCCGTGTGATGCCACTACATCCTCAAGCAAATGGAGAAGTTGAGAGATTCATGCAACCTCTCATGAAAGCGGTACGCTGTGCTCATGCCGAAGGACGATCCTGGAAACAAGCTATGTATGCTTTTCTCAGGAACTACCGTGCAACACCGCATGGAACACTGGGCAAGTCACCTGGTGAACTTTTATTTGGACGTCCTATGAGAATCGCACTACCCGTCATGCCAGCCGAGGTAACGGATAAACGTCTCGCTCAGAAGGATGCACTAGCCAAGGGCAAAATGAAAATTGCTCATGATCAACGTGCAAAGGAACAGTTCATAAAGGTCGGTGACACTGTTCTCGTTAAAAAGAAAAAAGAGGGAAAGTTAGATATGCCGTATGATACAAAACCATATAAAGTGATTAGTGTAAAAGGAACTATGGTAACAGCTAGTAATAGAGATCATAGTATAACACGTAATATGGCTTATTTCAAAGTGATTCCAACTAGTGTAGAAAATGATGAAGTGCAAAGTCGTGCAAAAGAAAAAGAAAAAAATAGTTATAACCCGACAAACAATTCATCAAGGGATGTTATTGCATTTAAGGACTCTCGTCCTAAACGTCATGTTAAACGCCCTACACGATTTGATGATTAATTGTGTTCCTATGTAATGAAAAGTATTTACTTATTGTGCTAAACTAAATTTAATATTGTTTGAATAATGCAGATATCTCATTCAATATTTTGTAACTTTGTATTACAGTTTCTTTCATGTTTGTTTAACATTGCATATGTATTTTTAACATTGAAATCCTTTGTGGAAAAGATTAAGTTGTTTAAATTCTTTGTGTGCTTAATTAATGTTAAATGTATGCAGTATCTCTTGATATGTTAATAACTTACTTTGTGTCAATAACTTTGCTTTGTGCTACAAGCATGGTAGACATCCTGTATTCATTCTTTTTAAAGAAAAGGAGGGATGTCATGTTCACAGAAAATGGTACCATCCGTTTTCTATGTGCGGCGGCTGAGACGCCAGGGAGAGCTGGGAGGTAAACAATAGAGCGTACAGGACGCCAGCCAAGCTTGGTAGCTACTAGTCATGTAATCATATTAAGCATTAAAGTCAGTAACCAAGTCATGACTTTACATCAACCCTACAACCAAGACTTCCTCAGTAACACACAAACACCACAGTCTGTAGTGCTATCGGTGATTATACCTGAAGTAAGCGGAGAGGTTATGTTTGTCCAGATGTGATCTAGAGTCGTGGCAGTGCTATCAGTGATTCTAGTAGGTCTAGTGATTAAGGGTATGAGGAAGCAGGAATTCATACAGTTGAGGAAGCTAACAGCAGTAGGGTGTTCTGGCTCGCAGAGGTCAATATTAAAGTCCCCTGCGATAATTAGGTGGTTTTTGTTCAGTCTGCTATCAAGTATTAGATTTCTAAGGTTTGAGTTGAATTCGGACACATCAGTGTTAGGAATTCTATAAACTGCACCTACAGACAGGACAGACTCGGCACCCTTGACTCTGAAGCTGGCGAAGATATACTCCCCATAGCAGTCTCTAGTTCTAATTTCTTTTAAGCATGTTAGTTCTTGGTGGTAGTAAAGAGCAGTGCCACCACCTCTCTGAAGTTGACGACAGTTGTGAATTGCTGAGTAGTTAGGCATGTTAAAGAGTTGAGTAGTATCCTCTTTCAACCATGTTTCAGTAAGTATAATAAAAGAGAATTTGTTGTCAATAGCTTCAATCAAGGCACTAACATCATCGAAGTGTTTACCTAGGGATCTAACGTTCAAATTGATTACAGAGATATTGTGATTATGAGTTAATACATTGTTTATATCATGTGCTGCAAAATATCTGCAATTTAGATCATTAAAGTGATTATTGTCATAGATAGTGGATAAGAGGTTAAGTTCTGGGTCTATACTTGACTGCATAAAAAAGGCTGATTGCAGGAAAAACAAGGAAAGAAAGGCAAATTACAAGGTAGAAATAAGCTATAAAATAGGGGAAAAAAATGTACACAATACTGTACAAAACAAACACAAAAGGGGCTTACAGGGGTACAATGGAGTAAGGGAGTATGGCTAGGCTAGGAAACCTAGGTAATAAATGAGATTAAAGAATAAACATATAAATATGGACTATAATAATAATAATAATAATAATAATTTTTATTTAGGCAAAGGTACATACATAAAGAGATTTTACAAAGTTTGTTGGCTTTATAGATAGAGCTAGTACATACAATGCCTAAAGCTACTATTACGCAAAGCGTTTCGGGCAGGAAAAAACACTACTGACTAAAGCTTAAAACTAATGGGTAAAAAGAAAAAAATGCGTTGAGTACAAATAAAAATAGGGGTAAAAGAGGGGGGAACATTGTTGAAAAAACAGCATAAATACAATTACAAATTATTACAGAAAATTACATTAAAACAGCGTTTTGAAAAAAAAAAAAAAAAAAAAAACATACATGGGTTGACAATAGAGGGGTAAGGTGGGTTACAGGGAATTTATTAGGTATAGCTTCGTTTTTAACTTAAACTGGTTGAGAGAGGTACAGTCTTTAACATGGTTGGGAAGGTCATTCCACATTCTGGGCCCCTTGATTTGTAGAGCATTTCTGGTTTGATTAAGTCGTACTCTAGGAATATCAAAACTGTATTTATTTCTGGTGTGGTGCTCATGGGTTCTGTTACAACCTTCTATGAAGCTTTTGAGATCAGGATTGGCATTATAGTTTAGCGTTTTATATATGTATAATACACATGAGAGAATGTGCAGTGACTTAATGTCTAACATTAACATTTTCGTTCAGTCTGTTATCAAGTATTAGATTTCTAAGGTTTGAGTTGAATTCGGACACATCAGTGTTAGGAATTCTATAAACTGCACCTACAGACAGGACAGACTCGGCACCCTTGACTCTGAAGCTGGCGAAGATATACTCCCCATAGCAGTCTCTAGTTCTAATTTCTTTTAAGCATGTTAGTTCTTGGTGGTAGTAAAGAGCAGTGCCACCACCTCTCTGAAGTTGACGACAGTTGTGAATTGCTGAGTAGTTAGGCATGTTAAAGAGTTGAGTAGTATCCTCTTTCAACCATGTTTCAGTAAGTATAATAAAAGAGAATTTGTTGTCAATAGCTTCAATCAAGGCACTAACATCATCGAAGTGTTTACCTAGGGATCTAACGTTCAAATTGATTACAGAGATATTGTGATTATGAGTTAATACATTGTTTATATCATGTGCTGCAAAATATCTGCAATTTAGATCATTAAAGTGATTATTGTCATAGATAGTGGATAAGAGGTTAAGTTCTGGGTCTATACTTGACTGCATAAAAAAGGCTGATTGCAGGAAAAACAAGGAAAGAAAGGCAAATTACAAGGTAGAAATAAGCTATAAAATAGGGGAAAAAAATGTACACAATACTGTACAAAACAAACACAAAAGGGGCTTACAGGGGTACAATGGAGTAAGGGAGTATGGCTAGGCTAGGAAACCTAGGTAATAAATGAGATTAAAGAAAAAACATATAAATATGGACTATAATAATAATAATAATAATAATTTTTATTTAGGCAAAGGTACATACATAAAGAGATTTTACAAAGTTTGTTGGCTTTATAGATAGAGCTAGTACATACAATGCCTAAAGCTACTATTACGCAAAGCGTTTCGGGCAGGAAAAAACACTACTGACTAAAGCTTAAAACTAATGGGTAAAAAGAAAAAAATGCGTTGAGTACAAATAAAAATAGGGGTAAAAGAGGGGGGAACATTGTTGAAAAAACAGCATAAATACAATTACAAATTATTACAGAAAATTACATTAAAACAGCGTTTTGAAAAACAAAAAAAAAAAAAAAACATACATGGGTTGACAATAGAGGGGTAAGGTAGGTTACAGGGAATTTATTAGGTATAGCTTCGTTTTTAACTTAAACTGGTTGAGAGAGGTACTGTCTTTAACATGGTTGGGAAGGTCATTCCACATTCTGGGCCCCTTGATTTGTAGAGCATTTCTGGTTTGATTAAGTCGTACTCTAGGAATATCAAAACTGTATTTATTTCTGGTGTGGTGCTCATGGGTTCTGTTACAACCTTCTATGAAGCTTTTGAGATCAGGATTGGCATTACAGTTTAGCGTTTTATATATGTATAATACACATGAGAGAATGTGCAGTGACTTAATGTCTAACATATTCAGGGATTTGATTAGGGGTACCGAGTGATGTCTGGGGCCAGAATTGGATATTGTCCTAATAGCAGCTTTGTGTTGAGTAATTAGTAATGCAAAATATGCAATTGTGTTGAGTAATTAGTATACAAAACACAAGATATAGACATACAAAACAAAAATATAAACAAGACTAAGCAATACAAAAACAAATTGAACAAAAATGAAAAATGAGGTACATTGCTTACAAGTACTCTCAGGTACACTGTAAGTAACAATAGATAGATAATATATATCAATATAGATAAGAATGTCACGATACAATAAGATAAGCAATTACAGGAACAGATGAAAACAAATCTGCTGTAAAATAGAAAGTAATTATAGCAAAACACAACAATATAATAATATAACAATACAATAAGAGCTTACAAAGTATTGAGTCGGCTAAATTAGAGAATAATTATGGCAAGACACAACAATAAATGCAAGCAAACAAAAGAATTGAAACAATTAGAGGTAGAATTAAGGTCACTAGATAGCCATGGAGGATACACAAGTTTGGCGGAAAGAACAAAAAATCAGTAGAGACTGTCAAGATGAATATATAAAAAAATTTGACAAATGATAATTGTAAAGTAAAATAATCTTAAAGATAATAAATTTTATTAAGCTTAGTTTTAACTTATAATTAGTATGAACTTAATTAAAAGAACAAAAATGAGATCAATAATTGATTTCAATAAATGACATAGATCAATACAAATAAATTTAAAATATAAATGGAATAGGGTAAGATTAGATTTAAGAGTAAAATTTTACAATGAAACTGAGGTAGATGCTTGCATAAGTGCATGGAGACTTGATGGATTATTTAGGAAATTATATGAATGAGAGAACATTAGGTAAATGGTAAGGCAGAGACTGCACCTTAGACAAAGTTAGATTAAGTTAGGTTAGGCTCAGGCACTGAAAGAGTTATTTTAAGTACTGGCATTGGTCGGGTTCAGGTTTTCAGATATACCACAATCACTTAAGAAGGCCAGGAGTTGTTGGTCACATTTTATTTCATATCTTTTTCCTGTACTTTCCTTCTTTGCAAAAATCGTACCATTCCTAGTGTAGCACTGCTTGATAAGACCAGGTTTTTGTTTGCGAATTTGACGCAGCCTGTAGAGGAGGGATCCACGCTGCTTTGTAAGACACTCATTTATATAGAGGTTGGTTTTTTGCTTAGCAGCTGATTGTATGAGGTCAAATTTCGCAGAGGGATTTGCAAGTTTGATGAGCATTCTCCTACTGTTACGGGGATTGTTTTTATCTATCCTAATAGCCGATTTGATTTGAACATTGACACTGATCTTTGAATTAATTAGGGAGTGGGCTATGTTACAACAATTCTCACCTTGTTGTTCATCAGGTAGATCAGTAGAGCTAATTATCAGGGAGTCATGAAGTTGTTGTTGCTCTTGGTCATCTTCGGAAGCCGCCTGGTGAATCTGAATAATAATAATAATAATAATAATTTTTATTTAGGCAAAGGTACATACATAAAGAGATTTTACAAAGTTTGTTGGCTTTATAGATAAGAGCTAGTACATACAATGCCTAAAGCCACTATTACGCAAAGCGTTTCGGGCAGGAAAAAACACTACTGACTAAAGCTTAAAACTAATGGGTAAAAAGAAAAAAATGCGTTGAGTACAAATAAAAATAGGGGTAAAAGAGGGGGGAACATTGTTGAAAAAACAGCACAAATACAATTTCAAATTATTACAGAAAATTACATTAAAACAGCGTTGAATTGTAAAACAAAAAAAAAAAAAAAAAAAAACATACATGGGTTGACAATAGAGAGGTAAGGTAAATTTAGAGAGATACAGGGAATTTATTAGGTATAGCTTCGTTTTTAACTTAAACTGGTTGAGAGAGGTACAGTCTTTAACATGGTTGGGAAGGTCATTCCACATCCTGGGCCCCTTGATTTGTAGAGCATTTCTGGTTTGATTAAGTCGTACTCTAGGAAGGAGGTTGATCTGTTTTTCCAGCTTTTGAAGGAGGTCACTTTGAGCTGAGTGGGTTTCTTCGGCCTGAATCTAACGTATTTGATCCATTGCACCATTTGCAACAGTTTGTATGTTGAGAATTTCTTGGTTGTTGTTCGTCGACGATTCAAGGAGGCGGTCTATGGTATATATGTTGTTGTCGGGTGACTGTGGCTTGGAGGGCCGAAATAGCTTCTGATTGCACTTTCACAAGGTTGTGCAGTTTCTGGAGCCATGGATTACTTCTGAGAGGTTTGAAGTTTAGACAGGGAGCCATAGATTGAGTGAATTCTACAGCTAGAGATTCGAGGTGAGTTGAAGGGGGGGAGTGAGGAGGGGGAGCGGATGATGTGTTTACCAACATCGGCGGGGATTGCAGCGTTGCCAGTGTTTCATTCAGATCTCTAGGAGTAATGGAACCAGAGCGAGAGGCACCCCTACCTTGCTTGTTGTTATGTTTGGGCATGTTTTCGGCGAATAGATTCTTGGTAGCGTTTCTATAGATAGATACTTGGTGAATTATAGTAGGGATGCCTAGCGTATAGGGAACACTTGGCAGAAGGGTCGTAGAAAGGCAGGCGAAAATTGGTTAATTTTGGTTGATTACTGTTGAGGTTCACTGTGAGTTATGGCATATTAAGTCTCCATGCACTTAACTCGTGCTGGGCAGCAGTTAGGCCATGCAACGTTGAGTGGAGACGAAATTAACACGAATTTTCAGAAGTGTCGGTGCCGGTACCACCCGCCAGCGTTTCCCGCCGAGTCTTTAATATACCTACATTTTTTCTCTGATTTTTTTTTCTTGCTATGTAACTGTTATCATTTTTATAAATTTTGCAAGTATTTACCTACTTAAAATTTTCTTAGATTAAAGACCTGCCCAAAACGCTGCGTGTACTAGTGGCTTTACAAGAATGTAATTACTATGTTATATGTATCAAGTATGTTTATTGAGATAAGCAATAAATACATCTCAAAGGGATAGAGTAGCTTAGGCTATTTCTACCCCCCTCTACTTCAAGTCCCTCAAGGGGCGCACAAATTCAGTGAGTACAAATAGACATATAACAGTACAAGAATCCCATTTAACATTGCATACAGCAAGTACAGCATATAATTGTTACATTCTTGGGGCAAAATTCTTGTAGCTCCTAAGTATACTGTCTATTATACCATTATCACACATCCAAACAATTTGATGTGGTACACTATTTATTTCCTTATTTCTATATTTTTCAATAAGGTGACACTCTAATACATAATGTTCTAAGGTGTGGGCGTGCGGCATACTACATAATTTACACTCCTTATCTTTTTCACTGACATCAACACCGTATTGCCAGATATATTTATATCCTAATCGTAATCTCATGTAAATTGAATCCTTCCAAGTAGACTTTCCTTTACCATAAGTGAAGGACGAATTTGTATTTATTATTGAATAATTCTTAAGTGTGTTACTACTGTCCACCATTGCCATTCTCTTTATCATTTCTTCACCCTCCTGAATCACCTTGAGTCTTGTTTTTATTTGTTTCAAGGTTAACTGACATACAACATCAACAAGAGTTTTTTCAGTGGCTCTCTTCGCTATGTCATCAACTACCTCATTCAACAGTATTCCCACATGTGAAGGGATCCACATGAATCTTACTTTATACCCAGTTTTTTCTAGTCTCTTAACATTCTCTCTACACTCTATCACAATATTCTGATATACTGGGCGTCTGCTATTTAAAGACTCTAACGCTCCTCTGCTGTCAATAAAGAAGCAAGCATTTTTACCACATTTGACTACTTCCTGTAATCCTGCTAATACTCCTTGGAGTTCAGCCTGCGTTGAAGAGACATTGTCAGTTAAGCGGCGTCCAATAACAGTATCTACAGTGCCGATGTCAGTGTACTCCCTGATCAAGACTCCACATCCTGCCTTCCCATCCCTAGCTACTGACCCATCACAATATACATGTAGAGTGTTTTCCGTAGGCAGTTGTATAATTATACAATCATATGTTGCCCTCAGCTCTCCTATTTCATACATACTTTTTTTCTTATGCAAGGGAGTAATTACTACATCTACATTACAATCCTCCCATGGTGGTGTAAATTTTCTCTTGGGCACAGCAACACACTCTGTAATAACATCATACTTTATAACATTATAACATAATTTATTCATATATACTCTCTTCTTCATCATACACTGTTCACTACTTCCCACTATTTGAACCGAGAGGATTAATTCATTAGCTCCCCCACCTCTCATTAATCTAATGGCAGAGGCTACATTTATCTCTGAAATTCTATCCCCAATACTCTGCAGATTCAACTCCATCCTCATTATCTCAATCATAGCATTTCTTGGGCATCCTAAAATAATTCTCATTGCTTCATTTTGTACCTTCTCCAACTTGCCCATCCTACCTTTACCAAAACAAGAAATGACAGGTGCAGCATAATCAATAAGAGATCTTACAGTACTGAAGTATAACATTCGTAGCACAGGGACTCCCACTCCCTTTCCACAGCATGCCAAAGCCTTCAGAGGTTGTAATCTCTTCCGACATTGACCCAACAGTCTGTTCATCTCAGCTTCCAAACTCTCATGGGTATATCCAACATATATGCCTAAATATTTATATATATTAACTCTCTCTATATTTTTATCGTTTATTTTCAAAACAATGGGGCTCCGACTTCTACATTCAAACTTAGTTTTGTTTTCATTAACCATCAATCCCATATGGTGACACAGGTTTCCGAAATTGTCCAACACTGTTTGAACCTTTGAAATATCTTTGCCCTGAAACAAAATATCATCGGCATATATGATCGGAGTTACCCCATTTGAGTATCTCTCAGATGCTATCTTATTCATTAGTACATTAAACAGGGTGGGACTCAACACTCCTCCCTGAGGTGTGCCGAGTTCAAAAGACCTCACACCTGACATACAACCTTGATACCACACCTGAGCCTTCCTTTCGTAAAGATAATCCCCTATCCAGCGCAATAATTTCCCTTTAACTCCAAGACTAGCTAATTCATATAAAATAACCTCTTTGTTGGCTTTATCAAAAGCTCCTTGTAAATCAATGAAAATTCTATAATAATCATTTTCATTAGCTAGACATTTAATAATACAATCAGAGGTACTTTTTCCTTTGAGGAACCCGAACAAATTACTAGACAGCTGATCACCTATTATATATAAAAGTCTATTTAAAATGATCCTCTCCATCATTTTACAAAAACACGAGGTTAAACACACAGGTCTATACTCTCCATTGGCTTTAGGGATAGGGATGATCATAGCTTTTTTCCATTTACTGGGAATACTGCCCTCTTTATAACTAATATTAAAGAGGTCTAATAGTGGGCTTTTCGTCATAGTGGCAAGTTCATTAAGTATTTCATAAGTTACTCCATCCTCCCCAGGTGCGGTAGATTTCCCAACTTTAATCGCCGTTATTAGTTCTTCTCTGGTAATACCTGTGCAAGTGACATCACCACTGTTACCTGCTATAAGTATAAAATCCTTTCTTAGATCTTTCCAAGAATCTAATGACTCTCTCGTTACAGCGGGTAATGAACTAAGTTTGGCAGCTTCCGCCCATTTATTTACGAGCCCATTTGCAATTCCTTGCGGGTCTGGATGTGCAACAAAATTGTGCTTTTTACCCCTTATTTTATTTACGTCTTGCCAGATTTCCTTCAAGTTTCTGTTACTCCCAACTTTCTCTGCAAATTCCTGCAAATACTTGCTCCTAATTTCCTTTCTCTTCTCCCCACACAGCCTAGCAACTGCCAGTAAAGCATTCTTCCCTTCCTCAGTCCTACCATTTCTATTCCAATCCCTGTGAGCTCTTCTCATTGTTAATGTCCACCCCTTAAGCATCTTGTCATGTGTATAATTTTCTTTTCTGGGGGGATGCCTTTTTATACTAGATGGTTTCCGGTTCAATGTTGCATTAAATACATCTACCTCCTTAATTAAATCTTCATAAAATGCTTCTGCCGAAACCGGCTTATAAGTATCATACCAAGACTTAATATGGCCAACAAGACCCCTTAATTCTCCCTCATTAAACTTTAACCTTTTCCTCTGAAGGCAGGCATGCTTTTTATCTAGTTTAAGCTGTATTTGTAATGCAAAATGATCACTTAGCATTTCATCCACAGCAAGACAATTCTCCTCTATGCCCTCAGCATTTATTAAACAAGCATAATCTAATCTCCCTCCCCTCAAATGAGTAGGAGAGGGCTCGCCCAGCAGTTGAACATCTTCATGTTCCTGCAAAAACTGGTACCATCTGCAACCATTCCTATTTGCTTTACCCCTTGATCCTAAAGCTGGATGTCTGGCATTAAAATCCCCTACCACAAGTGTATCTTCAGAAAAGAAGGAATCTGGCAAGTATCGTAAATCAAGGGAGCTATCAGAGATGTATAGATTAATGAAATGTAACTCTCGGTCCTTTAATTGTATCCGCAAGCTAATACTTTCAATACCTCTATATCTCTGAGGGATTCCAGTTATCTCGGCAGGTATGGTACTTTTGACATAACATGAGACCCCCCTAGTTCCTCCATCAGCATATAAATGAAAGCCTCTATAGCCATTTAGCCTCAGAATGCTACCATCCCTATCCCCAGTTTCCTGGAGTGCTACTATGTCAATATCCTCTCTAAGAGTATAATAGTGTACATCCACCGCTCTAGTTTTTAATCCATTAATGTTCCAAGATAATATTCTCAATTTACTTTCATCCATGATTAAAAATAAAACTACCTTTACCCTGTCCGTCACATTCCATGAGATACAAGAGTACCTTAGAAACTTCCTTCCAACACCGTAACATTTTTTCTTTCTCCTCACCTTCACAACTACTACTAACATCGAAGGTAATATTTTTCATATCTATTTTCTTTGTTATTTCTGTAACCCGTTTTACTTTAACCGTTCTTTCACCATTTGTCACAACAGGAGGTTGAACACCGCTAACACTACTAGAAAGTGTATTTTCCTGACTATCCTCTATCATCGTTACCTCATGCACATCATTACTTTCTTCTACGCACGTTTCACTTTCCATTTCACGTCTCGTTTTACTTTCAATTACACGTCCTGTTTCACCACCATCTTCACCCCGTCCACCTTCCATAGCCAATTTTTCCAATGCCTCAATCCTCTTATCTAGTTTTTTTAGATACTCCAAAATTTGATTACCAACCTCAGAGGTGACCATATTGTCCTGAACCTTGTCGTCACAAGGTTTCAGTTTTTCCACTGCATGATGTACTTTCCCTAAGCTCGCCTTTACTTTCTCCGTCCCTTTTTCCCACACATTGATCATAGGGGCTGCCGTTGGCTTCCAACTATTTCCTCCATGTTCCTCTTGCACAATTTTTCCTTGCTGCGAGGATACATCTATCCTGCTTGTAGGACCCGTTCTAGTCTCTTTCAGATGAGGCTTCATGGGGCATAGAGAGAGGAACCAGCATTGTGGCTGCCTCGACAGTTGCAACAAAATGGGATGATTTTTTCACTTCTTTCAATCTTGACTCTACACTCTCGCGAGTCGTGATTTTTCCCACAATACCGACACCTGGGGTCAAACTGGCATTTCCATGCCATATGTCCCCAACGTGAACACTTCATGCACAGTATGGGCTCCTCAACGTATTTTGCAACGTTCCTATAGCCTAGTCCTTGCACAAAAAAAATTTCCGGCGCCTCACCCTTTACCAAGGCAACAACCTGGCTTCGTTTGTCACCACGAACACTGTTCCTTTTCGCCCAGACAACATTATCATTGTTAAGAAGAAGACAGTCAGGATCCAAATAAGTTGGAAACTTGAAAACTATGATCTTTGTGTGCAACATACCTTCTTCTGGAGGAACCATCACTACATTCTCAAAACCAACCGTCGTGAGGCGTTCCACGGCCTGTTCAGTCCCAACTGTTATGTAGGGCCGGTGAAGACCCTCCTTGAAAAGTGGTTCGTATTCCAAACATTGTTTAGCTAGACGTACCGTCCACTCTAGCTTTTGGTGGAAATTCAATTGGCATGTTGTAGGGAACAACAGCCTCTTCCTTCTTGTCTTGTCTTGCTTGTCTTGAGTCTTGCTGAGTAGGGTCTCATTCTTTGGTCTCTGTGCAATCTCATCGTCACTCTCGCTGTCTGTTATTATTTCTCCGTTTCTTTTTGTTCACTTCTAGTTCAAACGGTCGATTATCATCTTGTCTGTCCTCCTCACTACCACTTAGGCATGCCGCCTCAGCCATTTCTTCGACGCTGTCAATAATCGAGAACAAATGCACAATATCCTGTATCACCACGTGCAAAAACGAAGAGTGTGGGGCAATCCTCCACCTCCCACCAATCAGCGGACGCACAATCCCAATGTACCTTCTTGTATATATATAAATAAATAAATAAATAAATAAATATATTGTAGCAAAATTTGAGTTGACGGGGTGGGTAGCACAAGATACAGTGTGAGTTTGTAACACATTTAGAAACAAGGTGCCACTGAAGGCGAGGCTAATTTATTATGCACCCCATACTCAACTAGTGAGTAGTGGAGGAAAACATAGATAATATGGTCATAAAGTGTTAATCAGACCTCAATGGCTATTTTTTACATTATCATTTACAACTAGCTTAAGAAAAATAACAACCAGGAATCAGACTGCTGTTTTCTAATTCTAGTTCAGGAACTTTCTGGGATAAAACGCGAACATTCCTCGAGGAACTGCGAGGTGCTTATCTGTTTTTCCTCGTAACGGTCCCAAAAATTCCACATATGTTCCTGTTTTCTGCGGCTGGAAGAAAACGCGCTCAGATTGGGGACTTGTTTATTTTATAATAGTAAATAATAAATTAATAATAATAAATAATATATTAATAATAAATGATTATAATTATATAATAAATAATATAATAATAATAAATAGTATAATGATAAGCAATTATTTTTAATGAATCAAATAGCTAATTAGGGTGAATGATAAATAATTAGTGACTAATGCATAACAATAAAGTATTAAAGAATAATTATAATGAATAATCATTATAATGTTAAAGTATTCAATCAATTACAATTAATAGTTACATCTATATAGTTAGCAATTGATAGTTGCATTATTTGAATTTACACTAATTACAATTCATGGAAATATTTCTTAGCTATCTGCTGGCTTATCACTTTGGGGGTTCCGGCGGAGCACCCCCGACGATACCGCAAATGCTTAGCAAGCTAGAACAAGCAACCTGTCCTCTTAGAAGTAACGACATCATATGCCGTTTGTCCCTACGGCTGTTTTTGGACGTTATTTTCTTGATAATTACATCTATTTTAATTCGTGGCTACCAGGGGCTTTCTCCCATTATACAATACAAATGTACTCACTAACTATTCTCTGATTTCTGTTCTTCAAGTAAAATTAAGCAAAAAAGTTTTTTTGCTTAATTAATCCATAATTCATAAAATTCCTTCAGGTCAATCTTTATATTTAGGAAAACATCTAACCAATGTGGAATTGAATTTTTCGTTCACCCACAGTTACCAGCTACTATTTCCTTGTTATATTTTATGTCGCTGGTCATTACGATTTTCCAAGGATTTAAACAGCTAAACAACAAGTAGCATCTTGTTAGAGTACAGGAATTAACCTATGGAGAACTTCGATAGCTGCCGAAAATTATTAATGATTATTTATGGAATTCAAAATAATGAATTATATATCATTTCTTATGTTACATATTCGGCGGGTAGGCAGTTCTGCGGGTTTACAACCGAATTGTTTAAAAATCACACTATTTTTAATGTATGGATTACTAGTATGCTCTGATATATGTTCTGCAATGAAAATAAAGTTTATTTTGTTGTTAATTACTCCATAATGAATAAGATATTTTACTGTCAATCTTTATATTACGAAAAACATCTAAGAAATTTGGTATTAAGTTTTCGTTCAGATGGAGTTACCAATTACTATTTTCTAGTTATCATTAATTGTAGGTGTCATTATTTTACTGTTATGTATATAGCTTGTTACGATAATCTCCTTCAAAAGAGATTTGGCCATCTCTTTCCTATCATCATGTTACTTCAGTACATCTACAACATCTAGATACTACAAGCAAGTGTAGTACATATTGAGTAAATACGTTTCTGCCAGGCGCATACGTATCAGACACTCGCTCTCCACCTTCGTCGA
Source organism: Procambarus clarkii (assembly GCF_040958095.1). Classification (NCBI taxonomy): domain Eukaryota; kingdom Metazoa; phylum Arthropoda; class Malacostraca; order Decapoda; family Cambaridae; genus Procambarus; species Procambarus clarkii. Next base: position 10,632,658 of record NC_091214.1, on the reverse strand, counting down.
TCACCAAACCACCACTTCCAGCTAGCACGCGTCCCATTGGTGGATCGTCGTCTGCACTCCACTTCAGCGCCATCTACATAGCCGATGACTGAGCGTGTACAAGCCATTGGATCTAGAATATTTTGTGCTCTCAAAGCTGACACACCTATCTAATATACGCTCTGTGTAATACTGGATGTGTTTAGCCAGCAAATATTCTCAGCACCTGATGATTCATTTTTTGTCTTTATTCATTGTAGAGTAACGTCACCACTGTTTTATTTTGTTATTTTTTGACTTTATAATCTTGTTTGTTTGCACTGTACATAGCCAAGGGATTGTCTTTGTTCATATTTGTTTTCAAGTTAATTAAAGTTTCATTGTTCATACAATTTGCTTTGCGTGTTTTCCCTTACTTAACCACAGGAGGCAACAGCCACGCAGTCAACTTTTCTTTTGTAAATGTGATTGGCATTGACACCAGCCATTAGGAGGACTGCCGAACACCTACGCTTCTTTTTTCCATCACATTTAATGGGAGCCTGTCCTAGGAGCCTCACTCAGGTACTAGTATTAGAACATCAATTTGTGGTAAGTGTACTTGGCATTGATACAGTTGCTATTCAATATTTTCATAACTTTTAATATTTATATTGTGCTGTGTATTTTGTGCATTTCGAGGGTAACATATTGTGAGTGTTGGATAACTGTAGATTACGTGGTGACTGGAGGCCTCAGTCACTCTCTTAATTGGTCGTCCATCGCTCAGTGTTATTACTCGTGTATTCCACCTTTTTCGTCCCTAGAATATTTCTCATATTCAGGCAAATCATCATTTTGGTACCCTGGTACTTTGGTTTGTCTTCGGGCCACGCACCCTATCTTGTGCAATCCGACCAAAGAAAGATACAGAGGGCCATACTTCCTCTAGCACGGAGTATGCTGTTGAGTTGGGACCTGAACAACAGTTCTCGTCACCACTTGACACTCGCACCCCTACACGTCGGTCAGAGATGATAATATTTACTCAGGTAGGGAATTAGCTTTCTTTTTTCAGAGCACAAAGAACGCTAATTCTGTAAGTATCATATAGTTAAGTAGGAAACCCTTTGCTTTTGTCCTATAGAGATCCGGCAAGGTATCCCTACATTCTTGGACTACCCTTTCACTTTTGAAACAATTAAAAGTTTCATTTGTTTTCGAAACTATCGGTTTCATTTATTTAGTAGGATTTTCTTGCCCTTATTCTCTTATATTGAGTACCGGGTACAAGATTTCCTGCGATTTTGATTGACTAATATTTAACATCTAATATTAACGTTAATTGTTAACGATTAAATTTCCACAGGATAGTTACCAGTTGCCACGTCATCCTGTTACTGACACTTATAATATCACAGATATATTCGCTGTACATTTATTTGCTATCTCAAAATGTTTCGTCTTTTAGCATTTCGTAGTGATCCAGCCAGTGAAGTAGGGAACTGAATTCGTGCCAGAAAGACAGAATTACAAACTCTAGCATATGAGTATCACCTAGATGTTTCCCATGGAGCCAACAAAAGTGACTTGCACAACATCATCTTGGACCACCTCTTAGATGAAGGAATGATAGACTCTGATTCTCACGAAAACTATTCTATTGCAGATAGACATGCTCTGGCAGCTATGAAGTTAAAGCTCGAACTAGCGAAAATAGAGCAGGAACAACAAAGAAGCTCTACAACAACAGAAAGAAGCTCTCCAGATAAGGGAACGTGAGGCTGCCATAAAGAAAGAACAGGAACGCGAGGCGGCCCTAAAGGAACGCGAGGCTGCGCTACAACGAGAGCGTGAGAGGGAACAGCTAGAAGCAAGAAAACGTCAGCTGGAGATGCAACGTGAGCACGATAAGAAGCAAGCTGAGAGTGTTCTAGCATATCGTCAACAAGAACTCAACTTGGAAACTACACACCACGCTCAGCGCCAACAAGCTACAGCTAGTCTTCCCGTAAGCTTTAATGTCTCCCATGCAAGTAAGTGTTACGGACCCGAGTCCAGCATCCGAGCACGGAGCAGTGACGACCGCGCCATCTGTGGGTCAGCTCCCGAAACCCCCTCCAAATGGACGACGCCATCTAGTGAGGACGAGATATACCGGCCACAGGGGCTGGTTTCCCGCCTTATTCAGCTCGTGACATAGCCGCTGCTGACCTCTGGTGAGGTGACGCTTAGACAGCAACGCCATCTATGGAGTGGATAGGTGGGCGTTTGCATCTAAGCCTGGAAGTGAGGTACCCTAGGGTGTCCCTAGTACTGATGACGTGTCTGATTACAGAGTCGACCTGGGACTGCTGGATTGGATGGTGGATCAGTCTACCCAAGGCAGCCGTAGTATCTCCACGCATTTGCTGCAGAAGCTGTGAGTCACCCCCCCCGGATGAACACTGTTGTGTTAGCCTGCCTGTGAGGTGGCAGAACCAGGGATTGTCGTACCCGGGGCTGACTGGTGGAGAAGACTAGCCACTGGGGTGTTGTGGTGAGGAGAGTGATCTGTGGAATCACACGAGGCTCCTGCCTAGGGCTCGCAACCCTAGTATCGGTCGTGGAGTGGCCTACGCAGCGTAGCTGATTGGAACCTGCCAGCTACAGGCTGGATTTGTGGTTGAAGGCCTCCACGATGGTGCACCCAGGGGGACTGTGATTTGGCTGGCCGGGGTAGACTCGTCTAGAGAATCTGAGGATTCATCGTGAAGCCACGAGAAGAGGACCAGAGCTACTCATCGTGAGCACCGTGGAGCAACCCGTGTCTTTGGAGGAAGACGAGTTATTGTAAATAAGAAGTGTAGTCATAGTAACCGCGTGTGACTGTTTATATATTTATTTATGGTGGTGGTGTAATTATATATTTAATTTAGTGTATTTGTATCCCTTCCCCTTTAATTTACTTGCTTTATGGAACACACCCCTTGAAAGCCACTACTAACTTGGGGCCGGATACCCACACTTTAATAACATCAGAGAAAGAACCCAGTTGCGACCCAATAGGGCCGTAACAGTAAGTTAATGCCACCATTCGTTGAGACAGAGAAAGATGTGTTTTTTACTACTTTTGAGACCCTAGCTGAAAAACTTAGCTGGCCTGAAGATCAATGGTCTACCCTTCTCAGAGTGCATCTCACAGGTAGAGCTGCGATTACTCTCAGTACCTTAGCATCTGAGAATGACTACCAGACCCCTAAAGCAAGCAGTTTTGGACGCCTACCTTCTTTCCACCGAAAGCTACAGACGAAAATTCCGTGATTATCTAAAGGCAAGTACCACCGCCTTTTTAGAATTTGCCAATACTAAGAAAAGATATTTCATGAAATGGCTGGAAGCAGCACATGTCTCTACATTTTCAGAACTTGTCAACCTCATTCTAGTTGAGGAATTCTTTAGACTTGCTCCCCCTTCCATCCGTTTATATTTAGAAGACAAAGAAGAAACCGACTACATCAGATGTGCGAAGTGGGCTGACACCTACAGCCTTATACAACGGCTAACACCTAACCCACCTTCCAGTAAGAAGTCTTGGTCTAGTTATGACAAAATGAGTACCGATCAGGCGAGCTCTCAATTGTATTGTAAGTATTGCAAGCTCTATGGGCATACCATAGATAAATGTGGGAAAGCCCAATACAAAGGCTATAGTGAAACTCCTAAACCCAAACCGACTCCTCCTAAGTCCGGTAAGCCTGTGATGAATGTTGGTATTCCTGTTAATGATCTTTCTCTCTTCAGCAAACACCTGTACCCTGGAACTGTCTCTGCCAACAGTACAGATTCGAAGGGACGTTTCAAATTGAAGATCTTGAGGGACACAGCGGCTCTTCAGTCAATAATATTGAAATCGACTGTGCCTAACATCACCTACACCGGGGAAACCGTCCTTATCACTGACCTCACTGCTACCACTCCATATCCACTCGCCACAGTCCACCTGGATTGTCTTTTCGTGACCGGTGAAGTTCAAGTCGCCATCAGGGAAAAGCCTTTTCCCATGTCTGGAGTGCAACTTCTCCTGGGCAACGACTTGGCCAAAGATCTGCAACCTTCCAACCTGATCATCATGGACATACCCCAGGTGTGTGACTCTGTAGTGGACAACCCCATCTTGAAGTATGTTCCAGCAGAGGTCCAAGAAAGTGATGAAGTTTCTCCTCTGGTTTTGGTGACCACCCATGCGCAAGCTGCACGCCCGCAACCAGCTGACTCTACTGCTACCGCTGTCCCTCAAGACCCTCAGAATCTACCACCGAATCTTACTATGTTGGCATTCCGTAAGTTACAGAGGGAGGATCCTTCATTAACACCATTATTCTTCCAGGCTGAGACTCAATCTGACAGTATCCCTGGGTTCTTCCTAGAGAATCAGTTGCTCTACCGCTCTACTCTACTCTTGCTCTAACATCACATGAGACCAGAAGACATGGCAGGATGTGCAGAATACCCCCGTTGAAAAGCAGAGGTGCAACAGGTACTCTGAGAGAGAACTCTATCAACATCAGAGGCCCGAGACTGTTCAACACGCTTCCGCTACACATAAGGGACATAACTGGCAATTCCCTCACAGTGTTCAAGAGAGAACTGGATAAACACCTCCAAAGGATACCTGATCATCCAGACTGTGACTCATACGTCAGGGTGCGAGCAGCCGCGTCCAACAGCCTGGTTGATCAGTCCGGCAACCAGGAGGCCTGGTCGACGACCGGGCCGCGGGGACGCTAAGCCCCAGAAGCACCTCAAGGTAACCTCAAGGTAACCGCAGGTACAGACCCAGTAAGCTGACGGAGGATGACGATTGGGCTAATATCGACCAACTAGTAGTTCCCATCAGCCTACGGCCCGATATTCTACACCTGGCCCACGGAGCGCTTTCTCACTATGGTTTTAACAAAACCTATCACGTAATCAGACAAGACTACTACTGGCCAGGTATGGTTAAAGATGTAAAAAGTTATGTGCAACAGTATCATACATGTCAGATGTCAGGAAAACCTAACATCCCGATTCCCAAGGCTCCTTTAATTCCTATCCCGGTGCCTGCGGAACCTTTCCACAGACTCATCTTAGACTGTGTTGGTCCTTTACCCCGGACCAGTTCTGGCAACGCTTATATACTAACCATCCTGTTTCGAACCACCAGATTCCCCATAGCAGTTCTTGTAAAGAACATTACGGCTGCTACGGTGGTAAGACAACTATTGAAGATCTTTACCCAATATGGATTTCCTCGGGAGATTCAAAGTGACTGTGGCACCAACTTCACCAGTGATCTCTTCAAGAAGACACAGGAAGAATTCAACATCACTCAGGTATTGTCCAGCCCCTATCATCCTGCTTCACAGGGTTCTCTTGAACGTAGTCACCAAACGATAATATCACTCCTTAAGAAATTTTGCAATGACACCATGAAGGACTGGGATAAACAACTTGACATCATCATGAGCATTTTCAGAAGTCTCCCAAATGAGTCTCTAGGAGTATCTCCTTATGAAATGCTCTACGGACGTAAGTGCCGTACTCCTCTTAAAGCTTTTAAAGATTCTGTACGTAATGCCACCTTCAGTGACCCTCAGAATGTGCCCCAGTTTCTTCAAAACTTAAAGCACATTCTAGAGAGAGTACGTAAATTTGCTAATGACAATCTATTGAAAGCTCAAGATAGGATGAAGACTCATTTTGACCAAAGCAGCAAAATCAGGAAATTTAAACCAGGAGACTTCGTGTTGGCATATTTTCCTATCCCAGGTTCTCCATTACAAAACAAGTTTTCAGGACCATACCGCATCAAGGAGTGCAGAAACAACCACAACTACGTTCTCGAGACTCCAGATAGGCGGCGGAGGACTCAGTTGTGCCACGTCTATCTTCTAAAGGAGTATAAAGGTATTCCTCCCACTGTGCTAATATCATTCTCCACTTTCAAAGATCCATACCTCCACAGTGAGACCTTCCCTGCTTCTCCTCTGGAAAGTACTGACTCTGAGTCAGTGCCTTCCAACTCTGAAATCCTTAATGATCTTCCTAAATATTTACAAGACTGTAATAGTGTTCCTCTCATCAAAGTTCTTCAAGAACATCAGATGTTGTTCAGCGATGATCGCCAGGAGTGTAATGTGGTTCAGCACGACATCCAGCTGCTTCCTGCTACCCGGCTGATTCGTCAACCCTTCTACCGTATCAGCCCGTACAAAAAGGACGTTATGCGTGCTGAAGTACAATACCTTCTGGATCATGGGCTGGCCACCCCTTGTGAGTCCCCTTGGGCCTCACCCTGCATCTTGGTACCGAAACCGCACGGTAAAGTACAGCTTTGTACCGATTATAGGAAACTAAACCTTGTGACCGTCAAGGATGCTTATCCTTTACCACGTATAGATGATATCCTTGACGCAGTAGGTAATGCAAATTATTTATCCCAAATTGATTTGTTAAAAGGCTATTATCAAATCAGCCTGACAAAGAGAGCTAAGGAAATATCTGCCTGGAAATATCTTTTGGCCTATACTGATATGAACGCCTTCCTTTTGGACTGTGTAACGCCCCGGCCACCTTCCAGCGAGCTGTCAACCGCGTCATCTACGGCCTAGATCACACCTACGCCTACTTGGATGACATTGTTGTGGCAACCAACACCTGGAGCGAACATCTGCTCCAGCTGCAACGATTGTTCTCCAAGCTCCTATCAACCGGCCTTACCATCAACTTGCGCAAGTCTACCTTTGCCAAAGGTAAAGTGCATTATCAGGGTCATGTGATAGGGAGTGGCAGCATAGCTCCTTTTACAATTCACACTCAAGCCATTCAGCATTACCCACAACCTACGACCAGGAAGCTGCTCCTGCGCTTCCTTGGACTTGCATCTTACTATTGTAGGTTTGTGAAGAACTTTAGTACGGTAGCGCCACCATTGATTAATCTGACCAGCCCCAAACACCGGTATCATTGGACCATTCAACAGACCGTTACCTTTGAACAACTTAAATCTTTGCTATGTTCTGATCCCATTCTCGCCTCTCCAGATATTACGAAGCCCTTCATCATCAATGTCGACGCAAGTGGCACCGGCATCGGGGGCGTCCTAATGCAACAACGAGGCGAGGAGGTTCTTCCTGTCAGCTACTACAGCTACAAGTTGAAGCCCCATCAAAAGAACTATAGCACTATAGAAAAGGAACTCCTCTCCATCGTCCTGAATCTGCAACATTTCGAACCTTACCTGCAAGGGAATCGGTCTATTACCATCTACTCGGACCACAATCCCCTGTGGTTCCTTCAACAGGCCCAATTCAGCAATCAGCGTCTTCTATGCTGGGCTCTGTACTTGCAGAATTTTAATCTGGAGATCTACTTCATCAAGGGTACGGACAACAGCATAGCCGACGCCCTCTCCAGAGTCTACAAGGTAGAGACAGCTACTCCTACCTCTACACCACCCACTGAAATAACTTAACCCGTAAGAGCAGGCTTTGGGGGAGAGCTGTTACGATAATCTCCTTCAAAAGAGATTTGGCCAGCTCTTTCCTATCATCATGTTACTTCAGTACATCTACAACATCTAGATACTACAAGCAAGTGTAGTACATATTGAGTAAAATACGTTTCTGCCAGGCGCATACGTATCAGACACTCGCTCTCCACCTTCGTCGATCACCAAACCACCACTTCCAGCTAGCACGCGTCCCATTGGAGGATCGTCGTCTGCACTCCACTTCAGCGCCATCTACATAGCCGATGACTGAGCGTGTACAAGCCATTGGATTTAGAATATTTTGTGCTCTCAAAGCTGACACACCTATCTAATATACACTCTGTGTAATACTGTATGTGTTTAGCCAGCAAATATTCTCAGCACCTGTTAATTCATTTTTTGTCTTTATTCATTGTAGAGTAACGTAACCACTATTTTATTTTATGTTATTTTTTGACTTTATAATCTTGTTTGTTTGCACTGTACATAGCCAAGGGATTGTCTTTGTTCATATTTGTTTTCAAGTTAATTAAAGTTTCATTGTTCATACGATTTGCTTTGCGTGTTTTCCCCTTACCTTACCACAGGAGGCAACAGCCACCAGTCAACTTTTTTTTTGTAAAAGTGATTGGCATTGACACCAGCCATTAGGAGGACTGCCGAACATCTACACTTCTTTTTTCCATCACAAGCTATTTAACATTATTCATTTATAAAACAAAACAATTTGGTAGTTCAACTGCTTCATAATTATGTTAAAATACATTGTGAAAACTACTTTATAATTAAAATCAGAATTTTGTGACAACCCCACATATCCTGTTGAAATCATTCCTCTTCGTCTTGTTGTCATGCACCTTTTTGTAAATATTATTTTGCAATGTTTGACACAATTTATCACTGCATTTAAAAAATGTTTAGATAGTAATTCATTGCAAAGATGATTTTTTTAAATGTGTAATGTGTTAATTCAATCTAAAATCGTTTTGCAACGTTTATATGCGATATACGGAGCTAATAACTACCTAATATTTAAAAATAATAGTTACAACATTCTATTAATATATAATGTTGAAATAAATATCACACAAATTCTGTATATCTGTTTTTAGATGTCTTTTAAATTTTCTTTTAAAATAGTGTTAATGATTTTTGTGAATCTTGAGTAAAAATTATGTTAATTATTATTAATCTAATTGTTATTATTTTAAGTAAAAGAATTTTAAGTGTTCGAATAACCACCGGTCTCTGTTTGTGTACGAATGCACAGATTTGTTTGTTATGAGATTGGACTCCTTAAAAAACATGGTGCAGGCCACCTGTGGGGCGCATCCGATCCCACGATCATCGTCGCCCCTAAATCAACACAACAACAGGCCACCTGTGTTATCCAGGTATTTAGTATTTAAGATTATAATAAGTAATATTTATTTTATAATAATATTGCAGCAGGTTAGGGGCTAGGGATTTACACTCTTAGGTCAGCAAACTAGCTAGAAGGTTAGACCATTAGACTCCACTGGTCAACCGGGACCCTGCATGGCCTAGCTTATCCTAGCCTAGCCCAGCTTAAACCATCTTAGTATAGTTCATTCTAGCTATGCATAGTGCTTGCACAGTCTTGCTTATCCTAGTTTACTTCTTCCTAGCCTACCGTAGCCAAGCCTATCCCTTACCTAGTCTTGCCTATCCTAACCCTGCCTTGCTTTTAAACAGGACTAGTCCTTGCTACCCTAGCCAAGCCTTGACCAGCTTAGCCAAGCCAATCCCTGCCTAGATTTAGCATAGCATAGCCTTTTTAGTAATATATTGAGGGTACCACCTCTGGTTGAGTTTGTAGGAACCCTCAACTTACAGGGTTGAGGGTTCCATATATATATATATATATATATATATATATATATATATATATATATATATATATATATATTATATATATATATTTTTTTTGTGATGGTAATCTCTTTCAAGAGAGATTGAGCCTGCTCTTCCCTACGTAAAGTTAATTATATATATACAACACTTAGATGCTACCTTCAAGATACGTCTACCAGTAGCACAAAACATTTTGACCAGGAGGCAAACGTACCCTAAACTCCCCCCCACTCCTCAGTCCCTCCATGCCGGTTCGCCACCGTCGTCAACCAGCAAACTACCATTACAGCCTGCCTGCTTCTGATTGGTGACCCGCTGACTGCACGCCTGCACCTCTGCACCTCAGCGCCCTCTACCAAGTCGATGTCTGGGCTTGAACCAGCCATTGAAGTTAGGATATCCTTGTGCTCTCAAGCTGTGAACAACCAACTGATATACGCTCTGTTTATTGGTGGAGGTACTCAGCTAGCGCTATATTCTCAGCACCTGTTTAATACCTTTTCTGTCTTTATTTTATGTGTAGAGTAACGTCACCCTTGTTCTTAATTTTCATGTTATATTTTTGACTTGTTTGTTTGCACTGTACATAGCCAAGGGATTCTCTTTGTTCAAACATTTTTAGTGTCAGAGTGGTTGACAAATGGAATGCATTAGGAAGTAATGTGATGGAGGCTGACTCCATATACAGTTTCAAGCGTAGATATGAGAGAGCCCAATAGGCTCAGGAACCTGTACACCTGTTGATTGATGGCTGAGAGGCGGGACCAAAGAGCCAGAGCTCAACCCCCACAAGCACAACTAGGTGAGTACAACTAAGTAAGTACACACTCTCACACACACACTCACACACACATACACACACACACACTCACACACACACACTCACACACTGAGTGTTGATAAAGATAGGCTATTTAACACAAGTGGTACACGCACTAGGGGACACAGGTGGAAACTGAGTGCCCAAATGAGCCACAGAGATATTAGAAGGAACTTTTTTAGTGCCAGAGTGGTTAACAAATGGAATGCATTAGGAAGTAATGTGGTGGAGGCTGACTCCAAACACAGTTTCAAGTGTAGATATGATAGAGCCCAATAGGCTCAGGAACCTGTACACCTGTTGATTGACGGTTGAGAGGCGGGACTAAAGAGCCAGAGCTCAACCCCCGCAAGCACATCTAGGTGAGTACACACACTCACACACACACACTCACACACACACACACACACACACAGGGGCCTCGTAGCCTGGTGGATAGCGCGCAGGACTTGTAATTCTGTGGCGTGGGTTCGATTCCTGCACGAGGCAGAAACAAATGGGCAAAGTTTCTTTCACCCTAAGTGCCCCTGTTACCTAGCAGTAAATAGGTACCTGGGAGTTAGTCAGCTGTAACGGGCTGCTTCCTGGGGTGTGTGTGTGTGGTGTGGGAAAAAAAAATAGGTAGTAAACAGTTGATTGACAGTTGAGAGGCGGGCCGAAAGAGCAAAGCTCAACCCCCGCAAAACACAACTAGTAAACACAACTAGTAAACACACACACACACTCACACTTTATGATAATTTTACAATGTTTAAAACAAAGTTCAATACAATATTCTGGATATCTGTTACGACCCTGGGTTCTCCAGTGGAAACCAGAGGTCAAAATTGAGCTATTAAACTTCCTAGTAGTACAGTTGGCGCATTTCAAATGGCAATTGTTTGTATCTTCCCTGCCAGACGTAAGACTATTATTGTTTCTCAAAGAGCATTTAAAGACTGAGCTGGGGGTTGATTATTAAATAATAACATAGGCACCAACTTTGCTTACTAATACTTTCTAATCATTCATAAAGTAACAATACGTTGCATAGGGGAAGATCTTTAATGTGCTTAGCTGCACGATCAATTAGGCTCCTTCCGGCACCACGACATGAGGGAGGCAGCTGGTCGCTAGCTCGCTCTTCTCTCTGGCTGGTGTCGTGCGGATAAGACCTACTCTGTGGCTGCACCCCTACTCTCCTCCCTTCTCCTCTTACTTATTTCCCTTACCTGAAGTTCCTGTATCCTAAAGCTAAGTACGGGGCATTAGTAAGTGTACCTACTCTGGTAGTAACTATTGGTGAGACCTGGGGTTAGTATTTGCCAGTGTTTTGTTTACCCTAAGTGTTGTGTTTTGTATTAGGGTACCACATGGTCTCACTACCCTAAGCTGCATCCAGCTTCAGTGCTTATCCAGTAGTACTTTACCCTAGCTTGTTATTAGTGTAAACCTTGTATCCTGTCTATGTGGACCAAGGCTTTTAACGTAAGATAGTGTGGTAAAGTTATTATTATTATTGTTATTGGTGTGAGTGTATATGGGGGGTTGTTAAGGGGTTAATAAATAAGTACATGAATTACAGAGTATCTCTTCTTCCAAGGTGGGAGCGCAGTGATCAATCCTTAGACTAACATATATGGTCTTGTAGCAAGTTATTACTACTGTGGATAGTTTATTTTGGGGGCCGGGCCTTTTAGCTCTCCCATATTTGATACTCTAGTCTTCTAACTACCTTTACCCCTTAATAGTACCAGTTCCCCATAGCCCCCACACGCATATTATTTGTAACAAGTGGTTGGCCAGTCCGGGAGGAACATTATAAGTGTAAAAAATTAGATTCTTGAGTGCCAAAATTAAAATTTTTTGTTTTCCGCAGAACGGTTGTGTGCTAGCCTAGGGTCCAGCTCATCTAGCAAAGGACATTCTTGCACTGACTGGACACCCAGCTGGATCCCTTCACGATTAAGGTTAGTGTGGCCTTGTGTTAGGGGCCGTGCAAATTTTTGTTTTTTTCCAATTTTTATTTTTTTAATTTTTCCTTTGGCTGGGAGCTAAAATTATTAGTGATGTCTTCTGAAATGCAGAACCTGGCAAGGGAGCCTTCAGTGGTAGAGATAAAGAAACTTAAAAAGTCTAATTTAGTATTGTTAGGCCAGGAATTTGGCCTAGAATTAAATGTCGCAGATAAAAAGTGGACTTTGGTGAATGAAATATTACAACATTGTATTGATGAAGAACTATTGGCAAGTGATACACCTTTATGCCAGCCTAGCCAAGCAGAAAGTGCAACTCATAGGGAAAGTGAATTAGCTTTAGAGTTAGCAAAAATAAAATTAGAGGAGCAAAGACTCAAAACCGAGGAGGCTAAAATTAGAGCGAATGCCACTGGAACTCCACCTGCCGGGGATTCAAACCCCAGGCATTATGAGAAAAAGCATAATTTGCCTGAATTTTCCGAGTCTGACCCTGAAAGGTTTTTCAACCATTTTCAGAGATTGGCCACGTCCATGAACTGGCCAAAGGAAGAGTGGGTGAAAATCCTACAGGGAAGACTTAGGGGTAAAGCACAAGATATTTTTATAAACATGCCTGACGACGAGTGTTTCGAATATGATAAAGTCAGGGAATGTATTTTGCGGGCATATGAAATTACTCCTGAAGCTCACCGCCAAGTTTATCGTAACCTTAGGCCTACTCACAACCAACCGCTCACTGAATTTGTGAATGATCAAATTCGATTGTTTGATAGATGGATTCGCTCGGCGAAAGCCGAAACATACGAGGCTCTCAGGAACTTAATTTTAATGGAGCATTTTATAGATATTATGCCAGAGAATGTTTCCCAGTATATTAGAGGAAGGATAGAGTTAAATTCTAAAATAGGGGATTTGGCCAAGTTGGCAGAAAACTACCAATTGGCGGGCAAAAGGCCCAATAAAAATAATTATACCCCACAGAGTAGCAAACCTTATACCCACAGCCAGTTCAGACCAGCTCATTCTAACCCTTTAACTAATGCACCTTCTGTTTCAGACATAACTAACCCTGTTAAAGTGTCTAGCCCAACGGCACCTAAAGGTGAACCAAAGGGTAATTCTGTTAGTAATGTCTCTTCTCCCCGACGTTTTTCTGGTCACTGTAATCGTCCAAACCACACTATTAGCCGTTGTTGGCAACTGCACCCAGAAAAAAGACCCAATGCTCTAGTTGTGACACAGGGCTTGAGGCCTTCGGAAGGGTTAGGGAGTAAGACCTCCAACCCACAGTGGTTGGACTTGCTTACCCCATTCTTATCGAAAGGGAGACTAATTTTGTCTGAGGGTTCTTCCTGGAAGGACGTGGTGATCTTCCGAGACACCGGTGCCATCCAGACTTTAATTTTAGAGAGTGCATTGCAAGGTGCCAACACTCTCGACACTGGAGAGGTGGTACTGGTCGAGGGTGTCACTAGTGATACTCGGGCAGTACCCCTCCATAAGGTTACCCTGGAATCTGATTTCCACAAGGGTGTTTGTACAGTCGGTGTCACTTCATACCTACCTTTCCCTAATGTTGATGTAATAGTTGGTAATGATTTAGCAGGGGATAAGGTAGGGGACTCCAGACTGCCTATTATGTTGCCTACCCCTAAGGTTTGCCTGGATCCACCCGCCGCAGAGGATAATGTTGTGTACCCTGCGTGCGCGGTGACCAGGTCTATGGGACTTAAATGTAAGGGCAGCCCTGTGCTTGCCAAGGTGGTAAATCCCGAGGTCACGAGGAGCTTTCCGAGTGGTGAAAACCAAGTGGACCTCGCGGACACATTCATGGCCCGACTCGATGACGTGGCCGAGGACCTTGTGGAGAGCCTGCCACCGCCATCTACAGAGAGTAGTGGGGAGGTGGAGGAGAACACTGTTGAGCCTCGGCCAATGGCATCTGACCAAGGCCTAGATGCCTCCTTGAGTGAGTTACAGAAAGCTGACCCCACTCTTGCAGATTGTCATGAAACAGCCGTCTCTATGGAGGAAATTGTAGACGCAGCAACTGGGTACTACTACAATGATCGGATTTTGATGAGAAAATGGAGACCACAGAGTGCTCCCTTGTCAAATGAGTGGGAGGTAGTCCACCAGGTTATGTTGCCGACGTGCTATAGAGAAAGAGTTTTGGCAGCTGCTCATGATGATCCTATGGGGGGGACATCAAGGTATTAATATTACGTATTACAAAATTTTAAAGTATTTTTTCTGGCCCAAGCTGAAAAGCGATGTGGCAAAATTTTGTAATGTGTGTATTGTTTGTCAACTGGTTGGGAAACCAAACCAGACTCCACCTAAAGCTCCTCTAAGGCCTATTGTCGTGCCAGAGGAACCATTTTCTCATGTGGTAATGGACTGTGTTGGACCATTACCTAGAACTAAGTCTGGTAATATTTACCTAATCACGATGATGTGTATCACTACTCGTTACCCAGAGGCTTTTGCTGTAAGGAACATCCGAGCAAAAACTGTTGTTGCTCGTATGTTGCAATTTTTTCCACTTTTGGACTGCCTCGGGTCGTGCAAACTGACAATGGTACTAATTTTAAGTCTGATGTTTTCGAGCAATTTTGTAAGGAACATGGAATAACTCATAAGGTTTCCAGCCCATACCATCCACAGAGTCAGGGGGTAATTGAACGTTTCCATCTAACTCTGAAGCAGATGTTGAAGACATCGTGCGAGAGTTCCCACACCTTCTGGGATGAGAATTTACCGTATGTTTTGTTTGCGGCTAGAGAGGGATTACAAAGTTCACTGGGCTGTTCTCGTTTTGAGTTAGTCTTTGGCCATAAAGTTCGTGGACCCTTGCAAATGTTACAGGAGAATCTGTTAGGGAACGAAACGTTAACCGAAGGTTCGGCTTTCTTTGCGCAACACCACCAGAGACTCAAGGACTGCAAGGCGGCTGCATTAAAGTATCTTGGCAAGGCCCAAGAAAAGATGAAAGAACGTAACGATGCTAAATCTAAGTTACGGGTATTTCAGCCTGGCGACCCTGTCCTGGTATTAAAGCCTCGACTAGGGAACACTATGTCCCACAAGTACGAAGGCCCCTTCATAGTGACAGAAAAGACTGGGGACCTCACGTACAAAGTGAGGCACTCTGACAAACGTAACCAGGTAATGCTCATACATGTAAATCGACTGAGGAAGTTCCAGGGCCCCAGGCCCATTGCACTAACCAATGTTTCCATTTCCAGTGAGAGAGGGGATGATTGTTCTGGGGACCCAACTAATCTCATTTTCAATAATTCTAGTTCTGTGAATGCTGTGGAGGAGGGACTGTCCCATTTGCAGATGGCCCAACGTGAAGAGGTGCAGTCGTTGGTTGATGAATTCTCCAGTCAGTTCGGGGAGGTCCCGACCCAGACTGATGCCATTTGCCATGATGTCGAGTTGACGGACTACACTCCCATTTGCCTTCAACCCTATCGGATGAGTCCAGAAAAGAAGGCCATCGTACGTAAGGAGGTCGACTTCTTGCTCCAGCACGGCCTCATCCGGCCGAGCCAGGGCTCTTGGTGCTCGCCCTGCCTTTTGGTCCCCAAACCAGACGGCTCCTGGCGATTATGCACCGACTATCGGCAGCTCAACAAGGTGACCATTGTGGATGCCTATCCGCTGCCCCTCCTCGAGGACTGCATCGACGAGTTGGGAAATGCCAAGTACGTTTCGAAATTCGACCTCTCGAGGGGGTATTATCAAATCCCACTCGCTGAACGTGCTAAACAGCTCACCGCGTTCGTGACACCCGAGGGTGTTTTTGAGTATCAAGTGTTACCGTTCGGCTTGCGTAATGCCCCTGCCACGTTCCAGAGACTCATGAACTCTCTACTCGCTAAGGTGCCAAATTGTCGGGCGTATTTAGATGATATCGTGCTGTTTGACAGTAATTGGGCTGACCACATAGCTAGGTTACGCCAGTTGTTTGCCATCTTGAAAAGGGCAAATCTTACCTTAAATGCTAAAAAGTGTCATTTTGGCCAAGGCACAGTGACGTACCTCGGTTATGAAGTGGGCCAAGGAAAAGTGTTACCTCGGCAAGATAAAATCAGTGCCATTCTGGAGTATCCAGTACTAAAGTCTAAAAAGGACGTTCAAAGATTTATCGGTATGTGTGCGTACTATCGACGTTTTTGTCAGAACTTTTCCAGTGTTGCCACTCCTCTCACAGACTTGTTGCGGAAAGCCGTTAAATTTAAGTGGTCATCAGACTGTGCAGAGGCATTTAAAAATTTGAAATTGATCTTAGCTTCCGCCCCAGTGCTTGCTAGTCCAAGGTTCGACCGACCGTTTAAAATTCATGTTGACGCGTCTGACTCGGGTGCTGGTGCAGTGTTGTTGCAAACTGGGGATGATCAGGTGGAACACCCAGTATATTATTACTCTGTGAAATTCGACAAGGCGCAACGCAATTATTCTGTGGTAGAAAAAGAGGCGTTGGCGCTAGTGTTAACATGTAAAAAGTTCGAAGTTTACCTCACAGGTAATATAGTGGAAGTGTACACGGACCATAACCCACTAGTCTTCCTGACTCAGATGAAGGGTAAGAATAAACGCATCCTCAGGTGGGCGTTGTACCTACAGGACTTCAATCTTTCCATTACCCACCTACCGGGCAGACTCAACGTGATAGCCGACGCTCTGTCCTGGTTGCCTGAATAACATTCATCTGAGCCACGGAAAGCCATTTACCAACCGTCATGCTTTAGTTAATTTTTTTTAGGTTCTCCTGTGACATTAAATATTCCGTGTCCAATTTATTTACTTCCCTGTTCTTTTATTTTTTTTGTGTATGTTTTTTTTTTTCTTTCAGAGAACTCCTTTGTATTTTTTTTTTTTTTTGCAGAGAAATTGCTTTTGATTGATTTTTTGTTTTTGTCATATGTTTTTCTTTCTGTTCTCTGTATACTCTTACAAAAAAATATGACTACTATTCTAGTAGTTACATTTTTTTTTTCTCTGAAGGGGGGAGGAGTGTTACGACCCTGGGTTCTCCAGTGGAAACCAGAGGTCAAAATTGAGCTATTAAACTTCCTAGTAGTACAGTTGGCGCATTTCGAATGGCAATTGTTTGTATCTTCCCTGCCAGACGTAAGACTATTATTGTTTCTCAAAGAGCATTTAAAGACTGAGCTGGGGGTTGATTATTAAATAATAACATAGGCACCAACTTTGCTTACTAATACTTTCTAATCATTCATAAAGTAACAATACGTTGCATAGGGGAAGATCTTTAATGTGCTTAGCTGCACGATCAATTAGGCTCCTTTCGGCACCACGACATGAGGGAGGCAGCTGGTCGCTAGCTCGCTCTTCTCTCTGGCTGGTGTTGTGCGGATAAGACCTACTCTGTGGCTGCACCCCTACTCTCCTCCCTTCTCCTCTTACTTATTTCCCTTACCTGAAGTTCCTGTATCCTTAAGCTAAGTACGGGGCATTAGTAAGTGTACCTACTCTGGTAGTAACTATTGGTGAGACCTGGGGTTAGTATTTGCCAGTGTTTTGTTTACCCTAAGTGTTGTGTTTTGTATTAGGGTACCACATGGTCTCACTACCCTAAGCTGCATCCAGCTTCAGTGCTTATCCAGTAGTACTTTACCCTAGCTTGTTATTAGTGTAAACCTTGTATCCTGTCTATGTGGACCAAGGCTTTTAACGTAAGATAGTGTGGTAAAGTTATTATTATTATTGTTATTGGTGTGAGTGTATATGGGGGGGTTGTTAAGGGGTTAATAAATAAGTACATGAATTACAGAGTATCTCTTCTTCCAAGGTGGGAGCGCAGTGATCAATCCTTAGACTAACATATATGGTCTTGTAGCAAGTTATTATTACTGTGGATAGTTTATTTTGGGGGCCGGGCCTTTTAGCTCTCCCATATTTGATACTCTTGTCTTCTAACTACCTTTACCCCTTAATAGTACCAGTACCCCATAGCCCCCACACTCTGTTATTTGTAACAATATCATACAGGAATTATACGTTAATATAACATCATAATAACGTAATAATGCGTAAATAACATATTGATGGCATATAAATGTTATATTTATGGTATAAGAACGTAAATTAGATAGGTTTAAATAGAGTAAACAAAAAAAATGATTTTTTTTTTAAATATGAAGCATGAAAACATTATAATTCCATGACATTCACTATTATTTTTTAATTTTTACGTAATCTTAAAAAACTGTCTCAAGAATATGTTTTTAGTTATCTCTAATGGTTTTAATAACGTCAGAAAAATGTATTTATTGCAATAGTTACAGTATTACCCCTTTGTGGCACCATTTAAAAAGTCCACAATTTAAGTAAGCACATAAATTTGTGTTTACTGGGAAGAGAGGAGAAAAAGATGAGAGAGAGAGAGAGAGAGAGAGAGAGACAAGAGACAAAGAGAGACACACATATATCTAAGGTTCTTCATCCTTAGGAACAAGTTAATAACAATTTACATCTTGCCCTGCACTGTTCACATAAGGGCTCACAATTGACACCCATAATGTTTCACTGGATTCATCCACAAATGGCCGCATTACTTATCTTCGTCTGCCATGGTGGCTAGGTCACAGATCCTCTATGACCCAGACTAAAACCCACGCTGTCCAGCCTGATCAATATTGTCAATGTCCTATCATTGCTCTAAAGCTAATGTGATCCTAGCATCCAGATCAGCGGAGAGTCCTACTCCAGGGTCATGTCCCCTTGGGTCCATGCTGCCGTCTCGTTCCAGGGCACCAACCCCAGAACGATGAAGATACCTCACAGCTCTCTGGTCATCCTTCCTCGCTGTGCTCACCACAGCTGTAGCACATTACTCTAGGCCTATCTGCCCAGAGTGTGTCCACACGTACTCTCACCTTCCCGACCGCTGTACCTAAAAAATATTCCCTCCGAGCCCCTTGGCTCGATCCCATTATTACGTGACATTCCCTCGGCTCCTTATTCTCTCCCCGTATATAGCCAGAGCGCAGCTGCAAAGCCATTGCATCTGGTCGTTAAACCTGCTTCGATGTCAGGGGGCGAATTTCGCCTATAATGTCACGTTGGCTTCACTTCCTCCCCCCCCCCTTTTTTTCTAGAGTAAAACTGAGTTACAAGACATTACAAAAGACATTACAAAAGGAGGAAGAAATTAACGGAAATGCTTAAGAAGACACGACTCTCCATACAGAGAATAAATAATTTAAACAGGGAGACTGAAGAAATCGAACAGAGACTGAAGCCTTCCTATCAGACTGAAGAAAGGCAACTATAACAGAAAGCAATTCAAGAAATAAAGAGAAACCCGAAATATTTCTTCACATATGCTAGATCAAAAGCGAAAACCACTGCCAGTATTGGACCTATTCGTATTAGTGAAGGTTCATACACTGAGGATGACAAAGAAATTAGTGAAATCCTAAAAAAGCAGTATGAGGACATGTTTAGCACTCCGATACTCAGCATAAACGTGGAAGATTCGGACAATTTCTTTATGAATGATACTCAAACACCTGTTAATATAACCGATATCAACACGAGCGTGGCAGATTTTGAAAGAGAAATTGACAATATGCCCATGCACTCAGCCCCAGGTCCAGACTCATGGAATTCAATATTTATAAAGAAATGCAAGGTGCCAGTAGGACAGGCACTCAGTATAGTGTGGAGGAACATCTTGGAGACAGGGGAGATACCAGATGCGCTGAAAGCAGCAGACATTGCCCCTCTACACAAGGGTGGTAGCAAAGCATTGGCAAAGAATTATAGACCAGTTGCACTAACGTCCCACATAATAAAAGTATTTGAGAGAGTAATCAGGAGTCAGGTCACTAGATTCATGGAAACCAATGACCTCCACAATCCAGGCCAACATGGATTTAGAGCAGGAAGATCATGCCTCTCACAGCTACTTGACCACTATGGCAAAATTACTGAGGCATTAGAGGAAAAACATAATGCAGATGTCGTATACACAGATTTTTGCAAAGGCATTCGACAAATGTGACCATGGAGTGATTGCACACAAAATGAGGTCAATGGGTATAACTGGTAAAGTAGGACGCTGGATACTCAATTTCCTGTCGAACAGAACACAAAGAGTAACAGTCAATCAAGTAAAATCGAGTCCGAGCACAGTTAAAAGCTCTGTACCTCAAGGTACAGTCCTTGCACCACTGCTGTTCCTTATTCTCATATCAGATATAGACAAAACACAAGTCACCGCTTCGTGTCATCCTTTGCAGATGATACAAAAATCAGCATGAAAATTACCTCTGCTGAAGACATTGATAAACTACAAACAGATATTAACAAAGTTTTCGATTGGGCAGCAGAAAATAACATGATGTTTAACGGTGATAAATTCCAGGTACTCAGATACGGCAAAAATGAGGAGCTTAAACATAATACAGGGTACAAAACACAATCGAATCTACCCATTGTAGATAAACAGCATGTTAAGGATTTGGGAATAATGATGTCCGACGACCTAACGTTTAGGGAGCTAACCAAGCAAGTATTGCGGAAGCCAGAAAAATGATAGGATGCATTACGAGAACCTTCAAGTCCAGAGATCCCATCACAATGATTGTACTCTTCAAATCACTTGTGTTGTCCCGTCTTGAGTACTGCTCAGTACTCACTTCCCCCTTCAGAGCAGGAGAGATTGCTGAAATTGAGGGAATACAGAGAACATATACGGCACGCATAGATGAGATAAAGCACCTAAATTATTGTGATCGTCTCAAAGCTCTCCAAATGTACTCACTAGAAAGGAGACGAGAGAGATACCAAATTATATACACCTGGAAAATACTGGAGGGACAGGTCCCAAATCTGCACAGTAAAATAACAAAGTACTGAAGTGAACGACATGGAAGAATATGCAGAATAGAACCAGTGAAGAGCAGGTGCGCCATGGGCACAATCAGAGAACACTGTATGAACATCAGAGGTCCACTGTTGTTCAACGTCCTACCAGCGAGCATCAGAAATATCACAGGAACAACCGTGGACATCTTCAAGATGAAACTGGATTGTTTCCTTCAAGGTGTGCCGGACCAACCGGGCTGTGGTGGGTATGTGGGCCTGCGGGTCGCTCCAAGCAACAGCCTGGTGGACCAAACTCTCACAAGTCGAGCCTGGCCTCGGGCCGGACATGGGGAGTAGAAGAACTCCTAGAACCCCATCAACCAGGTATCAACCAGGTTTAGCGTAATGGCTTCCCTTCTACTCTATCTGAAGCTCTGTGACATGATCCCAGGGGGACCTTCTCATGCTTAACACTTAGCAATGGTGCTAATGAGGTAATATATATACATACATATATATAATCACAATAAATATCTCCCTCGTTAAAATAATTTCCATCTTATGTCATTACAGTATCATACTGCTATTGGCTCGCCTCTAGCGAGATTCCTGTAACAACTAATAAGAAATTAATGTATGTACTTGGCTCGCACACTGCATCCACCAACACCTGAATTTTTACCTTCTAATCTTATCCATAAGACTTACCCACTCCGACTAAATTAATGAAAATTTTAATGAACAAAATGAAATTTTATTAGTCTTGCTAGATATATCGACTGGGCTCGCCTGCTGCAGCCACCTACTCCTACAATTATCCACATTGCACCTTATCAATAAGGCTTACCCACTCCGACACACCATCACCTCTGGTCATCCAACCACTGATGACCTCATAACACCACACATCCCCAAAACCACTTCCTGCGCCCTAACGCACCGAACTTGCCTCGCCGATACTCACCTTACCGACAACTATCTGGCGCCCCTGCGCCACCATATACTCCAGAAACCCAAACCATATACCAGGCGTCCAAACGCCACTACACCACCCAATTGCGCCCCCCCCCCCCAACGCCATCAACACCACACCCGGCGTCCCCAACGCCACACCTGGCGTCCCCAACGCCACACCCGGCGTCCCCAACGCCATCAACGCAACACCCGGCGTCCCTAACGCCATCAACGCAACACCCGGCGTCCCTAACGCCATCAACGCAACACCCGGCGTCCCCAACGCCATCAACGCAACACCCGGCGTCCCCAACGCCATCAACGCAACACCCGGCGTCCCCAACGCCATCAACGCAACACCCGACGTCCCCAACGCCATCAACGCCACACCCGGCGTCCCCAACGCCATCAACGCACCACCAAGCGTCCCCAACGCCATCAACACAACACCCGGCGTCCCCAACGCCATCAACACAACATCCTGCGTCCCCAACGCTATCAACACAACACCCAGCGTCCCCAACGCCATCAACACAACACACTGCGTCCCCAACGCCATCAACACAACACACTGCGTCCCCAACGCCATCAACACAACACACTGCGTCCCCAACGCCATCAACACCACACACGGCGTCTCCAACGTACTCAACACCACACACGGCGTCCCCCAACACCATTACCACCACAGGCCTATGCCTTGCACTAGAATGCACCAAACCACCACGAGACATCACCAATAAGTAACCAAACGCAACACACACACACTCCCTTTTCTCTGGTAATCCGTTAATTACCTGACCCACAGTCGTCAGGTATAATCACTTGTGTAGTGGCCACCCGCCACACACTACCACCTGCGTTAAGGGGTTCCACCTGCGCTGCTGTTGAGTGAGGACGTGTCGCTTGACCGCTCCGGCAGTTTGTGGTAGTTGCCATTTTCGCCAGCAGGGGGTGTGGGGGTGTCTACCCTCCCTGCTGTTCCTGGTGGTGGGGACGTGGCGTGTTTTGCGATGGGCGGCCCTATTCCGGGTGTCGTGCGGCTAAACTCCATAGGATTGGAGTTTACTTGCCGTGCTGGTTACCCGTTGGTGGACTTAGTCTTGAGTGACATGCTTCGTGTCCCGGTACAGGATGTGTATGGTGTAGAGCTGGTAACTGCTTGCCGTGTCGTCATTAAGTTTGTGGGGGAGGCGGTGTACCGTGTGTTTCTCCGGAAGTACGAGGGACGTACTTTGCAGCTGCAGGACGGCTCAGGGTCTGTGACTATTTCGGACCGTAGTGGAGCTGTAACTTATGTCAGTGTACATGGCGCCCCCATGGAGTTTCCTGAGGTTCTCCTCCGGCGATTCTTCTAGAGGTACGGCTCCGTCGTCAGTGTGAGGATGAACTCGCTATCGTCTGGCACATATTCCGGGATGAAGACCAACATTCGGACCCTCGGGATGCGGCTGACGTCGGACATTCCGTCCTCTATCCGGCTGTTGGGGTACTACATGCGGGGTGTTCTATGCCCGGCAACCCCGCACTTGCTTCCGGTGTGGATTGTTGGGGTATCAGGCTGCCGAGTGTACTGCTGATCCGGTTGCTCCTGTGAACTTGTTCCGTGAGGAGGATTTCCCACCGCTCCCTCTGGAGGAGGACTCCGGGGGTGAGGAGGTGCGCGTCCCGTTCGCTGCTGCGGCTCCCCCAGTGTCACCCGACGTTCCCCGGTTGTCGCAGACCCTCCTCCGGGTGTTGCGGTGCCGTCGGATGTTCCTCCTGACCATGTTTCTGGCCCTGCCATTCCCATGGACCTTCCTGGTGATCCCTGTGGAGCGTCGCCGTCTGCTTCCTCGTCTTCGGCTGTGGAGCCTGGCCCTGCGTCCTCCTCTCAGGTCCCTCCTGTGCTGGGTGCTGGGGTGGCTGCGGAGCCTCCTACTGTGTGTGGTCCGGTTCCCCCTGTGGTAGAGGCTGCTGCCGTTCTGCGTCGGGCGTCGGTTCGTCCAGCTGGTGGTGCCCGTGTTTTTGGGTCTGCTTCCGGCTCTGACGATCTTCGGCCGGAGCCCAAACGTTCCAGGCGTTCGTCGTCTGCCTGGGCCGATGTCGGGGAATTTAGTGACTGTGGATCTTCGGGTGTGGACGGTGTGGGTCCGAATGCACAGTTGGCTCCACGGTTAGTGGAGGTGGAGATCCATGTGCCTGCTGGTGACGGTGGCTTTGTCGCAAGTGCGCCTTCTGCTCCTCCACCGGGGGGCTCTCCGTGGTGGGGGGGTGGTGGCTTCCGCTGCCAGGGATGGTGGGGATGCTGGTGCTGGGCGTAGCCTGGTGGTGACTTTGTGGAAGGATCCACGCTGATCGACTTCCCGGCTGTCGTCCGACGGTGTGCCAGTAGCTGCTGATGCCCCTGTGGTGGTGCCGTTGTAGCGAGTAGATTATCCCAATAATATACTCGCTCCAAATATAGTGTTAATATTCCTGTCAACCTTTGGAGATGAATGAGGTGAGGCGTTGCCCGGGCAACACGGTGAGGTGTTGCCCGAGCAATATAAGCAGCAAGAATAGCAAACATTAACTAGTCTACTTTCAAGTGTGGTCTAGAGCAGACACTTGCGAGATACTGTACCAACGCTCAGTGCGCTCAACTCACACCAACGTATCACCTGTGTACTTCTGTATATTCGACCAAATATATATATAGTATCTTAGTGTCTGTTTATTTGTCACCATACTTTACGTAACAATAGAACCGTTACATTGGTCCATACTTTACGTAACAATAGAACCGTTACACCGTCTGTGTGAGTCTGTGCTCGGAGGCTGTGCATTGGGCACCTGGGGGACATGTTGCCGGAGTCTGCGCTGCCGTAGAGTCACTTGAGGAGGATTGCTGCGTTACCATTGTACGAGGAGCCGCGGAACTTTAGTGACGAGCCTGTCTTCGTGTGGGAGCGTGTGCCAATCACTCGCCTCCGGCGTACTACCATTTGGATCCCATGTTTGCGGATATTTGTTGCCGGGGTTCCGGATGAGATGGCGTCCCCAGTGGATGGTCTCGACCCTTGGCGGTGGTTGCTCTGGGAGGCGTTTCATGTCCGGTTCCCTAGGAGTTTATTTCCGGACAAGTATGTCTCCTGATTTCCTGACTTCTGTGTTTCCTCTTGTCCTGTGTACCCTTATGGCTGCTTGTTTGCCCTTGTGTAGTTTGTGCCCGTGCCTCCCCTTTTTTGGGGGGGGGGGGGCATAGCAGGTAGTTTGGTGTGAGTTTTTCTTCGTGTATTCATTTATTGTATTATTTCTTTACACTATGTGTTATATTCATGCTTAGAGTGTTGTGTTTGTTTGTCATATATTGTGATTGTTTGTGTATTTACATGTTGTTCATAATGTTGTGCGTTGTTGTCGGTCCTTCCGGCCGGTGTGATTGTCTTGTTTTGTTTTTTCTTGCTAAATGCTTTATAATGTTACTATGTGTTATTATTTTCTTTGCCGTGCTTGCCTGTTTGAACATTATTTACTGTTTTGTCTTGATGTGTGTATCTCATGCCTCCTTTGTTACCTTCTCCGGTTTTGTTAATTGTTGTTCTGGGCTGTCGGTCCTTCTGGCCGGCGGTATTTTGTTTGTTGCGTACTGTTTCATTTATTGTTTTATTGTATTTATTGTTTTTCCCTTGCATGCTTGCATGTAAAAATAAAAAAAAAAAACCTGCGTTAACACACTTCAACGCTAATACCTTCAATACACTCGTCATTACAACAACCAGTAACGCTACACATGCTACACCTTGGCACTACAATGCCAGCAATGTCATGCACTATACTACATTCATAATATCAGTCAAAACATGCACATTACACAACAGTAAACTAGTCATTACGCTGGCGTCTAATACACCACTACACATGAATTACACTACATACCCTCGTCCAACCGCCAGTACACAACTATGCACTTCCTGGCGTCCAAACGCCAATACACACTGCGTCGCCACCTCCGCACGCCACACATCCCCACCAACGGGACACGCTCCCATCGTCCCATGGTAACACTCTTCATAATGCTACCTGTACCCACAAAAAATGTCCATGGACCTTTCCAGGAACACGAGACATCGAACGCCTGACGTCAAATTACGTGTCACTCGCTATGCCTAAGCATTCACAATTCACTGTGCCCATTTTCTGTATCTACATCTGACAACACCGGAAATCGTTCAAATCTTTACGTAATATTTAATTATCTTCAAAATATTCGATCTACACCTTACATGATATTTAATTGACTTCAAATTACGTAGTTTTCATGCTTGATTTGTCCTTAGCAACGAACACTATTACCACCGTACCGACGATATAAAACAAGCTCCAAGGTGCGGCTCGCTTGGCTCACCCATCCCTTGGCCCACACATCGCCGCACATGACTCACGCTGGCCCACAATCACCCACGCTAGTTTCCCTCGCCACTCTGTATAATTCGCACTACGAACACTGCACTTGTTTTGGATCCCGATAATTCAGTGATCCGGACTTGCATCTTAGCCGTCTCTCGTTCTTCCGCCTAACTTCCACCTAACTTCCTAATACTGAATGATTACTACAACGCTCCACACCCGTTTAGTCTTACATTGAATACTCACATACTGCAGACTTAACTTGGTCACTAAGATCACATCAGGATCCCGCATAGTTGTCTGCTACACTTCGTTGATGCCACAGACGAAGACTCGGAGGACTTGCCAGTTCCACAACCACAACCTGACATACATCTCCTCTCACGCTCTCTCTCTCTCGCTCACTCACTCTCTCCCTCACTCACTCTCGTTCACTCACTCACTCTCACTCACTCACTTTCTCTCGCTCACTCACTCTCTCTCGCTCACTCTTTCTCGCTCGCTCACTCACTCTCTCTGAATCACTCACTCTCTCGTGAGAGAGTGAGACAGCGAGAGAGCGACAGCGAGAGAGAGTGAGTGAGTGAGTGAGTGAAAGTGAGTGAGTGAGTGAGATTGAGTGAGCGAGTGAGCGAGCGAGCAAACGAGTGAGAGTGAGCGAGCGAGCGAACGAGTGAAAGTGAGCGAGCGAACGAGTGAAAGTGAGCAAGCGAACGAGTGAAAGTGAGCGAGCGAACGAGTGAGAGAGCGGGCGAGAGTGAGGGAGCGAGAGAGAGTGAGGGAGTGAGAGAGAGTGAGGGAGCGAGAGAGAGTGAGGGAGCGAGAGAGAGTGAGGGAGCAAGAGAGAGTGAGGGAGCGAGAGAGAGTGAGTGAACAAGAGAGAGTGAGTGAGCGAGAGAAAGTGAGTGAGCGAGAGAGTGAGTGAGCGAGAGAGAGTGAGTGAGTGAGCGAGAGAGAGTGAGTGAGTGAGTGAGCGAGCGAGAGTGAGTGAGCAAGCAAGAGAGAGTGAGTGAGCGAGAGAGAGTGAGTGAGCGAGAGAGAGTGAGTGAGCGAGAGAGAGTGAGTGAGTGAGAGCGAATGAGTGAGCGAGCGAGAGAGAGTGAGTGAGCGAGAGAGTGAGCGAGCGAGAGTGAGTGAGCGAGAGAGAGTGAGTGAGCGAGCGAGAGAGAGTGAGCGAGAGAGAGTGAGTGAGCGAGCAAGAGAGAGTGAGGAAGAGAGAGTGAGTGAGCGAGAGAGAGTGAGTGAGTGAGCGAGAGTGAGTGAGGGAGAGAGAGTGAGTGAGCGAGAGCGTGAGAGGAGATGTATGTCAGGTTGTGGTTGTGGAACTGGCAAGTCCTCCGAGTCTCCGTCTGTGGCATCAACGAAGTGTATCAGACAACTATGCGGGATCCTGATGTGATCTTAGTGACCAAGTTAAGTCTGCAGTATGTGAGTATTCAATGTAAGACTAAACGGGTGTGGAGCGTTGTAGTAATCATTCAGTATTAGGAACTTAGGCGGAAGTTACGAGTGCAAGTGGTTACCGCGGAGTTCAAGTGGTTTATGGGTAATGGAAGTGTATTTAACTAAATAGAGTATGTTAATGTTATTATTTTTCAGTCGTGTTGATGGCGTTGGAGTTTTGGTAATTAAATGAGAAAACCCGGCGGCCTTTAAATACCTTCCCTCAAATATGTTCCCTCATTGTGTTCCTGTACTAACCTAGTGGTACGCCTCAAGGGTCTGGTGTGTGTAGGAGTACTCGGTGGTAGAAACGGTTGCTGAGGCAAGGTGTTGTGTGTTTTGTAATCGCTGTGTTCGGAATGAACCGGGGTTCAGCGTCACGACATATTTGGTGGCAGCGCAAACAGGTTTTGGAACCCAGTGAGAGATGAAGGAAGTGAGTGTTACTGGTTTAGTTGGTGAGGGAGTGTTAGGGAATTGGTAGACGTCGGGTTGTGTTGAGAACGGTGGTTACTAGACGGAGGAAAGAAAGGTCAGTTGAGACCAGGTCAGAAGATTTAACTAATCAAAGTGCCTAGGCCATTGTGGGGCACATGTTGGGTTAATTTCTTTCCAGATTCCCGCAACGAGAGACGGCTAAGATGCAAGTCCGGATCACTGAATTATCGGGA
Source organism: Procambarus clarkii (assembly GCF_040958095.1). Classification (NCBI taxonomy): domain Eukaryota; kingdom Metazoa; phylum Arthropoda; class Malacostraca; order Decapoda; family Cambaridae; genus Procambarus; species Procambarus clarkii. The sequence continues at coordinate 10,604,245 of NC_091214.1, read as the reverse complement.
TCCAAAACAAGTGCAGTGTTCGTAGTGCGAATTATACAGAGTGGCGAGGGAAACTAGCGTGGGTGAATGTGGGCCAGCGTGGGCCATGTGTGGGCCAAGGGATGGGTGGGCCAAGCGAGCCGCTCCTTGGAGCTTGTTTTATATCGTCGGTACAGTGTCCGTTGCTAAGGACAAATCAAGCATGAAAACTACGTAATTTGAAGTCAATTAAATATCATGTAAGGTGTAGATCGAATATTTTAAAGATAATTAAATATTACGTAAAGATTTGAACGATTTCCGGTGTTGTCAGATGTAGATACAGAAAATGGGCACAGTGAATTGTGAATGCCTAGGCATAGCGAGTGACACGTAATTTGACGTCAGGCATTCGATGTCTCGTGTTCCTGGAAAGGTCCATGGACATTTTTTGTGGGTACAGGTAGCATTATGGAGAGTGTTACCATGGGACTATGGGAGCGTGTCCCGTTGGTGGGGATGTGTGGCGTGCGGAGGTGGCGACGCAGTGTGTATTGGCGTTTGGACGCCAGGAAGTGCATAGTTGTGTACTGGCGGTTGGACGAGGGTGTGTAATGTAATTCATGTGTAGTGGTGTATTAGACGCCAGCGTAATGACTAGTTTACTGTTGTGTAATGTGCATGTTTTGACTGATATTATGGATGTAGTATAGTGCATGACATTGCTGGCATTGTAGTGCCAAGGTGTAGCATGTGTAGCATTACTGGTTGTTGTAATGACGAGTGTATTGAAAGTATTAGCGTTGAAGTGTGTTAAGCAGTCTCTGTGGCGCAGTGGTAAGATACTCGCCTGGCGTTTCGGAAGCGCCTTGCCTTGGGTTCGAATCCTGGCCGGGGAGGATTGACCGGGCGCCAATCCTTAACTGTAGCCTCTGTTCACCCAACAGTGAATGGGTACCTGGTTGTTAAACGATTCGGCGGGGTCGTATTCCGGGGAAATTAGGGTTAAGGACCTGCCCGAAACGCTAAACGTACTAGTGGCTTTACAATAATGTAAACTCTTGTATATAAACTCTTAACGCAGATGGTAGTGTGTGGCGGGTGGCCACTACACAAGTGATTATACCTGACGACTGTGGGTCAGGTAATTAACGGATTACCAGAGAAAAGGGAGTGTGTGTGTGTTGCGTTTGGTTACTTATTGGTGGTGATGTCTCGTGGTGGTTTGGTGCGTTCTAGTGCAAGGCATAGGCCTGTGGTGGTAATGGTGTTGGGGGACGCCGTGTGTGGTGTTGAGTACGTTGGAGACGCCGTGTGTGGTGTTGATGGCGTTGGGGACGCCGTGTGTTGTGTTGATGGCGTTGGGGACGCAGTGTGTTGTGTTGATGGCGTTGGGGACGCCGTGTTTTTTTTTTTTTTTTTTTTTTTTTTTTTTTTTTTTTTTTTTTTTTGAGATATATAGAAGAGTTGTTACATTCTTGTACAGCCACTAGTACGCGTAGCGTTTCGGGCAGGTCCCTGGAATACGATCCCCGCCGCGAAGAATCGTTTTTTCATCCAAGTACACATTTTACTGTTGCGTTAAACAGAGGCTACAGTTAAGGATTTGCGCCCAGTAAATCCTCCCCGGCCAGGATACGAACCCATGACATAGCGCTCGTGGAACGCCATGTTCAGGTGTTGGTGTTGATGGCGTTGGGGATGCCGTGTGTTGTGTTGATGGCGTTGGGGACGCAGTGTGTTGTGTTGATGGCGTTGGGGACGCAGTGTGTTGTGTTGATGGCGTTGGGGACGCCGGGAGTTGCGTTGATGGCGTTGGGGACGCCGGGTGTTGCGTTGATGGCGTTGGGGACGCCGGGTGTGGTGTTGATGGCGTTGGGGACGCCGGGTGTGGTGTTGATGGCGTTGGGGACGCCGGGTGTGGTGTTGATGGCGTTGGGGGGGGGCGCAATTGGGTGGTGTAGTGGCGTTTGGACGCCTGGTATATGGTTTGGGTTTCTGGAGTATATGGTGGCGCAGGGGCGCCAGATAGTTGTCGGTAAGGTGAGTATCGGCGAGGCAAGTTCGGTGCGTTAGGGCGCAGGAAGTGGTTTTGGGGATGTGTGGTGTTATGAGGTCATCAGTGGTTGGATGACCAGAGGTGATGGTGTGTCGGAGTGGGTAAGTCTTATTGATAAGGTGCAATGTGGACAATTGTAGGAGTAGGTGGCTGCAGCAGGCGAGCCAAGTCAATATATCTAGCAAGACTAATAAAATTTCATTTTGTTCATTAAAATTTTCATTAATTTAGTCGGAGTGGGTAAGTCTTATGGATAAGATTAGAAGGTAAAAATTCAGGTGTTGGTGGATGCAGTGTGCGAGCCAAGTACATACATTAATTTCTTATTACGTTGTTACAGGAATCTCGCTAGAGGCAAGCCAATGGCAGTATGGTATCTCTCTCGTCTCCTTTCTAGTGAGTACATTTGGAGAGCTTTGAGACGATCACAATAATTTAGGTGCTTTATCTCATCTATGCGTGCCGTATATGTTCTCTGTATTCCCTCAATTTCAGCAATCTCTCCTGCTCTGAAGGGGGAAGTGAGTACGGAGCAGTACTCAAGACGGGACAACACAAGTGATTTGAAGAGTACAACCATTGTGATGGGATCTCTGGACTTGAAGGTTCTCGTAATCCATCCTATCATTTTTCTGGCTTCCGCAATACTTGCTTGGTTATGCTCCCTAAACGTTAGGTCGTCGGACATCATTATTCCCAAATCCTTAACATGCTGTTTATCTACAATGGGTAGATTCGATTGTGTTTTGTACCCTGTATTATGTTTAAGACCCTCATTTTTGCCGTATCTGAGTACCTGGAATTTATCACCGTTAAACATCATGTTATTTTCTGCTGCCCAATCGAAAACTTTGTTAATATCTGTTTGTAGTTTATCAATGTCTTCAGCAGAGGTAATTTTCATGCTGATTTTTGTATCATCTGCAAAGGATGACACGAAGCTGTGACTTGTGTTTTTGTCTATATCTGATATGAGAATAAGGAACAGCAGTGGTGCAAGGACTGTACCTTGAGGTACAGAGCTTTTAACTGTGCTCGGACTCAATTTTACTTGATTGACTGTTACTCTTTGTGTTCTGTTCGACAGGATATTGAGTATCCAACGTCCTACTTTACCAATTATACCCATTGACCTCATTTTGTGTGCAATCACTCCATGGTCACATTTGTCGAATGCCTTTGCAAAAATCTGTGTATACGACATCTGCATTATGTTTTTCCTCTAATGCCTCAGTAATTTTGTCATAGTGGTCAAGTAGCTGTGAGAGGCATGATCTTCCTTTTCTAAATCTATGTTGGCCTGGATTGTGGAGGTCATTGGTTTCCATGAATCTAGTGACCTGACTCCTGATCACTCTCTCAAATACCTTTATTATGTGGGACGTTAGTGCAACTGGTCTATAATTCTTTGCCAATGCTTTGCTACCACCCTTGTGTAGAGGGGCAATGTCTGCTGCTTTCAGCGCATCTGGTATCTCCCCTGTCTCCAAGATGTTCCTCCACACTATACTGAGTGCCTGTCCTACTGGCACTTTGCATTTCTTTATAAATATTGAATTCCATGAGACTGGACCCGGGGCTGAGTGCATGGGCATATTGTCAATTTCTCTTTCAAAATCTGCCACGCTCGTGTTGATATCGGTTATATTAACAGGTGTTTGAGTATCATTCATAAAGAAATTATCCGAATCTTCCACGTTTATGCTGAGTATCGGAGTGCTAAACATGTCCTCATACTGCTTTTTTAGGATTTCACTAATTTCTTTGTCATCCTCAGTGTATGAACCTTCACTAATACGAATAGGTCCAATACTGGCAGTGGTTTTCGCTTTTGATCTAGCATATGTGAAGAAATATTTTGGGTTTCTCTTTATTTCTTGAATTGCTTTCTGTTATAGTTGCCTTTCTTCAGTCTGATAGGAATGCTTCAGTCTCTGTTCGATTTCTTCAATCTCCCTGTTTAAATTATTTCTTCTCTGTATGGAGAGTCGTGTCTGCTTAAGCATTTCCGTTAATTTCTTCCTCCTTTTGTAATGTCTTTTGTAATGTCTTGTAACTCAGTTTTACTCTAGGAAAAAAGGGGGGGGGAGGAAGTGAAGCCAACGTGACATTATAGGCGAAATTCGCCCCCTGACATCGAAACAGGGTTTACGACCAGCTGCAATGGCTTTGCAGCTGCGCTCTGGCTATATATGGGGAGAGAATAAGAAGCCGAGGGAATGTCATGTAATAATGGAATCGAGCCAAGGGGCTCGGAGGGAATATTTTGCAGGTACAGCGGTCGGGAAGGTGAGAGTACGTGTGGACACACTCTGGGCAGATAGGCCTAGAGTAATGTGCTACAGCTGTGGTGAGCACAGCGAGGAAGGATGACCAGAGAGCTGTGAGGTATCTTCATCGTTCTGGGGTTGGTGCCCTGGAACGAGACGGCAGCATGGACCCGAGGGGACATGACACTGGAGTAGGACTCTCCGCTGATCTGGAGGCCAGGATCACGTTAGCTCAGAGCAACGATGGGACATTGACAACATTCACCAGGCTGGACAGCGTGGGTTTTGGTCAGGGTCATGGAGGATCTCTCTCTCTCTCTCTCTCTCTCTCTCTCTCTCTCTCTCTCTCTCTCTCTCTCTCTCTCTCTCTCTCTCTCTCTCTCTCTCTCTCTCTCTCTCTCTCTCTCTCTCTCTCTCTCTCTCTCTCTCTTTTCCCAGTAAACACAAATTTATGTGCTAACTTAAATTGTAGACTTTTTAAATGGTGCCACAAAGGGGTAATACTGTAACTATTGCAATAAATACATTTTTCAAACGTTATTAAAACCATTAGAGATAACTAAAAACATATTCTTGAGACAGTTTTTTAAGATTTATGTAAAAATTAAAAATAATAGTGAATGCCATGGAATTATAATGTTTTCATGCTTCATATTTAAAAAAAAAATCATTTTTTTGTTTACTTTATTTAAACCTATCTAATTTACGTTCTTATACCATAAATATAACATTTATATGCCATCAATATGTTATTTACACATCATTACGTTATTACGATGTTATATTAACGTATAATTCCTGTATGATATCCAGAATATTGTATTGAACTTTGTTTTAAACATTGTAAAATTACCATAAAGTGTGAGTGTGTGTGTGTGAGTGTGTGTGTGTGTGTGAGTGTGTGTGTGTATGTGTAAGTGTGTGTGTGTGTGTGTGAGTGTGTGTACTCACCTAGTTGTGCTTGCGGGGGTTGAGCTCTGGCTCTTTGGTCCCGCCTCTCAACCGTCAATCAACAGGTGTACAGGTTCCTGAGCCTATTGGGCTCTTGTAGTGAAGTTGAGGACTACGACGACGCGCGCCATCTGCCCAGGTGGCACTCGTGAGTGCCAGCTGGACAGGTGTCGCGCGTCGTCGTAGTCGCAGCGCGTCGTCGTAGTCCTAAAGGGATTTTGGGGGGATTTTCCCGGAAGTTTGGCGCATTTCGGACGCGTGTGAGCGTCTAGTGTTATGGTATGTGGTCAGGAACGAGGGGAAGTCATGTTGTTGGGTGCCAGGTGGTGCGCGTCGTCGTAGTCGCAGCGCATCGCTCTAGTCACAAAGGGTTTGGGGGGAATTTCCCGGATGTTATGACGCGTGTCGGAGGAATGTGGTGCGCGTGGTTCTAGTCCTCGGGGGTTTGGGTATGTGGTCGGGAAAGATGGGAGTTCATGTTGTTGGGGGTGTAGGAGAGTATGTGTGCTATGTGGTATAGTAACAAAAAAAAGGGAAAAGCGTTAAATATGTATGTGTGTTTGTCATAGACTTAATCCTGTGTGACGATAATAGTTTGATGATAGTAAGGTAAGTAGAGGTTGAGGGGATCCAACATAGTGGATATGTTGTTTGGGGAGGGGGGAGGGAGAGGAGAACCCCCATACCTGAGAGGAAAGCCTTTACGTCCATTAGCTCCCCCCTACAGGAAGCCGTAAGTGTTGAGGGGTAAGAGAGAGAGAGAGAGCACCCTCTTGCGGAAGTGGCCCATTGCCTTAAAGGCTTTTCGATGTCTTCAGAGTTGAGTGGAGATGTTCATCCCACCGCGACTCCCCATACACTGCGATTCCGGTAAGGAGGGGAGCGAGGATCATACTCCGCCAGCAGGGGCCCTCACCGGCAGACCCTCACCTGCCAACCATCAGTCACTCCCACCCCTCATCCCCCCCGCTCCCCATACCATCAACCATTGTTCTGTGCAAACCCTTTTAGTATTATTTCTGTTAATATGTGTAAGCTATATCGTAACGTGATCAACATGGCAACAGCAATAAACGAGGGAAAAGTAAACACATTATATATAAAATTATTTCTTTATTAAACACTTAAGCGATTTACAACGATAATAATAATAATAATAATAATAATAATAATAATAACAATAATAAGACTTCTTCTTGGTGGTTTAGCTAGCAGACAGATGGGGAAAGGCTTTCATTCAGTCCATCGAACCTTCCCACCACGCTAGTCAACCAGTCAATCTGTAGAATGGGTTTAGGTAGTAGACAGACCGATTGGGAGTCATTCATCCACTCCAACGAACCTTCCCGACACGCTAGTCAATCAGTCAATCTGTAGAAAGGGGAAAAGGTTATAAGTTTTGTTGTTGTTGTCAATGTTATAAACATAAATACAGACATTATTATGTTCATCATTCAATCCTAACATAAAGTATTACTCACTGCACTATCATCCTAGCCAACTTCGGCACATAGCGTTTCACACTCAGCATCACTACCGTTTAAGCAGAATGTTTGCTTACACACAGGCATTTTCATCTGAGCATAATTGAATTTCAACACTTTTTCATCATTCTTGCAAAATTGACCATATTTAAATGCTTCATGAAAGTGAAGCAGGGCAGCCTCTAAGCCTAGTCTGCAAAATAAACGGCGTAATTCCCACAGAAGTAACTATTCAAGGATTGAATCCTTTTCTTCATAATATATAGGGTATAGTCTTGGAAGTAAGACATAAACTCTTCGAAATATCTTGAATAAGATCCTATTGCAGGATTGGCATAACTGTCTAGTATAACAATCTCGCTTCTACCTTCATCCTTATTTACATAGAATGTTATCCAATGCCCCATTTTATTACGAGAACCAGACTCCAGAGTGTTGAGTATGAACACCGCGGGTCTTTTTTTATGTATTTTTGTCCGTATTTTCCTTACGTCATCAGCTAGGAAACATCTTAGATAGTCTACCTTATCACCTAAATTACTTCTGATAGCCTCATTTATTTCCAAACAATTCATATTAGTATTTTATCCTCGCGTATCGCAAATAACGCGACGATCTGCGTTAATGCTGATCACACCTGTTATAGACCCGTAAACTAGAATGACTTTATTTCTAGCCACTCCGCGTTTAAATTCCAAAGCGATCCTCAGATTACCACTTTTTTCAATCGGGATGGTGTCATCGATATCCTCAGGTTGTAAATTAAAGGCCAGTATGGTTCCACCATTCACATATGTGTCATAAGATAATATATTGTCTTTATCGAAGCCTAAGGCTTTTAATGCGGTGTAATACAACTTGGCGCAGTTATGAGGGAAGTCGCACCCAATATTGACAATATTAGTGCTATTCTGCGATATTAATACTTTACTAAGCTCGCAGTTTTCCAAATAAAGCGGGTTGCGATTATATGCACCAGACACCGCCTCCATATCAAGGATGATCATATATAAATGTTCTGGTATAACAGTCCCCCACGGCTGGTCCATTGTTATAGAGCGCTGACCTGTGCCCAATATATACGTTTTGTATAAAGTTTTATTAAAAGTATACGTAATACGAGAGTTGTTCTGCACCATGGCCTTATTAACAGCTACTAATCCTTCAGGGTATGGCAATACCCGATCCACCCATAGACGTGTAGACTTGATATTGTATTTAAAATTAGCGTGTTCATTATCGCTGAGTATAAGCCACTTATCAGGTTGAAGTTCGAGCCGCACCCTGATGTCCACATTATCCAAAACGTATTCACTAACTGATGTGACATCCAGCATTAGTTTAAAACAAGTATTCACGCCACTCGTTTTCATATCAGTCATCCGTTGCTTCTCACCAACCGAGGCGTTAGTGAAATAACCAGCTTCAATTTTACCAGGATCAACGCGGTTAAAAAACTGTGACAGTTTATCATAGCGGTTAGCCTTACACCCAGAAATCGTAGATAATAACTTTACGTATGACCAGAATGAGAATAATGAGCTGGTTTCAACTACTGTTTCGTTTAAATACACAATAGCGGATTTGAATAGAGTTTGCGATAATCCATTCACCAACGAAACGTTTTTAGCGTCTCCTAAAGGCGTTATTCCATCTTCTTCAGTTAGATCAGTAGACAACTCCAAAGCTATAGATGATAAATCCACCAGTTGGCCATTCACTCCCTTGATGATGAATTCCAGATAGGTGTCTGTAAACTTATTATTGACCCCAGAATTCACAGGTAATACATCCACCGTTTGTCTGCTTGCAATTGTTGATTCTACCAATCGAGGGGAAAATACTTTAGGAAAGGCTTCACTAACAGCAGCTGTATAGTGTTCTAATGGCACCTGGAGGCCAAGAGCGTTATATCCGGCCAAGTTCGCGCTTTAGACAACACCAACCGAGTGAGAAGAAGTTATGACAACACATCATTATATTTCGCTTTAGTAAAACGTTTGATGTTTACTAATTTTTTTGTTTGTTTATTTTTTTCTGCACTCTTCCGCCTATCATTTGCTTCCCCACTCCTTTCAATGTTTCAATTCCGCGTTTCTTAAGAGATTGTTTGAAAGTTTGTTTGTCATTATTAATGTCGTCTAGTACGTTCTGCCCCAAGCTAAGCGCAGCCGGGGCCAGAGTCCTCATGATAAAGGGCGCTGCTCGACGCGCTATCCCGCTTAAAAAGGAAAATATTCCTCCTCCTCGCGTATAACGTCTACTGCTGTTGAAAATCCGTATATCATCAGTCCCCCCACCTCTAGGAGGGGTTAACAGAATGTATAATTCCTCAACAGAGGGGCGAATAAAGTGGGCACGCATTTCTCCGCTTGTTTCAGACGAATGAGGAGTGGCGGGAAAGCGTTGGTGTTATATACCTCCTGCAACGGGGCGTACATGCAAGACTGCTATGGTGCACCCACGTTCATCAAAATGTATTGGGTTACCATCTTGATCCCTAATAGTGATGCTGACGCTGTCTATCATGTTAGTGTTAAGACGCACATATAGTTTTTTATTGTTGCTGTTATCACTTCCATTTAGGGAGATTACATCCAAAATATTTACAGACTGGTTTCCATATCTAGTAGAAGAGATTCTATCGCAATAAACACACAGAATATCAACTCCTCCTCTAGGCATTGGCGGGAATAGACATGTGTTAACTACACTCGAGGCATACTGACGTTTTGCGAATATGTCATATTCTATTTCTGGAACTACGCCCAACACTTTCCCAAAAGCTGTTCCAAATGATAATGTAACTCTACTGATGTTTTTATGCCCCGTTGCAGAGCTAATATTCTCATCACTAATCACAGTAGTGAACTTGTTTCGATTGGAGGAAGAATCATATTTAATAAAATGCGTTCCATATTTAGCTGAAAATTGTTTTAATGACTTTCCTAAAAAACTCAGTTTAGCATTACTTGAAAATATGGCCTCTATTTCTGTATTAATCGTGGTATTAATTTCTTTTATAGTTCCGGCTAAAACATCAGATGATAATAAATGCTTTGAATGCATGTATTTCCCCTCGCTCACTTTCTCATACGTAACGCCTACACGTATATATGCCTCAGGATTATCACGCTTAATAACGTAATGGGAAGTGGGGAGGAGTAATTTTTGTAGACACATTTCATAACTCCTCCTGGGATCTAATTCTAGCTGGTTAAACAATCGATTTTGGAAAGATGCGGGGATGTTATTGGGGAATAAATGCGTATCTGATACGCTAGTGGCGTATATCACGTGAGTGTCCATCGCTCTGTCTCCTTAGACTGCTTTTTGCCTAGTAAGGCCAGCTACACATTACACGCTCATTTATATACACTCACCTGTTAATATACGATCCAGGAAGCATTCCTTTTACTGTGAGGATCAATCTTGACAGTTGCCTTTCTCTTAACAGATGGAGGCTCATACACTTGACTGCTTGCCGTAGTATTACGGAATAAATCTCGCGATGTACATGTTAGTGTGAAAAACAGTTGAGCAATGGGGAGTTTATCCGGTAAAAAAACAGATTTAAGCTCAGTCATTTTATGTATAATGTCATTAATTATATGTATGCCAGATACTGGAGCCAATACATTTCCATTCAGATCCCAACGAACGATACCAGTAGCATCATAATGGTTTAGCAAGGATCTTGCATATTCATGATCTCGCACTTTCAACTTCAAATCTATTAAATGTTTTATGGAAGGGTTGGTATGCAACTGAGGAGGAGGAGGTTTGACAGTAAGATGTTGAGCAGCAGCTTTCACAGTGGGGTAAGCAGGGCTGTGTGCAGCTTTCCGGTTGTCCACTATTTTACGCGGTACGAGATAAAAGGCTTTCATTTTACTTACTTACTGAACAACAGTGTAATTAAACTAGCTGCAATTGGTAAAATAATGGATAAAATACTACCTCCTCGTTTGCTGGTTAATATCCGTTTCTTAGTTGACACAGAAGGTTTCTTACAGGCTAGTGATCGAATAAACAATTTATATTTTTTCAACTTTTTAACGACCTTGTCAGGCACGGGCAATTTTTTTTTTAAAAAGTTATTAAAAATTTCTGATAAACAATTTATATGTGGTTTCTTCAATTTTTCAATCAACTGCTTTCTCGAGGAATACTGAAGTTTTGATAATAGTTGGATCAATTCCTTGTATATATAAACTAAGGGCTTCATTATAAATGTAATATCTCAGCAGCATCAATCCATTGATCGAATGATCGATCATAACCTGCGTACCTAACTTTGTACTGGAGTTTGCCAGAGACTCTGCGTTGTCCCAATACCTTCTCAATATTAAAGGTTTGAGGCAAATGTGTTGGTGTTAATTCTTGTTTATAGAAGCCACCATCAATTTCTTCCCCATTCAGATCTTTTAGAAAGTATAAAGGGATGTGTTGTCTCCGATTAATACGTGTAACTGTAAAGATCTCTCGGGTGTTCTGCTGCTTAAACCCTTTCTTAAACTTGGAAATGCGATCAGATAGAGTGATGCGTACTGTATCACCAACACTCAATCGAGGAATGACAGCTCTCTTTGATTTGCTCGGGCTTTTATACATTAAATCAAATTGTTTGGCGTGTTCGCTGGGCGAGGATAGAGCGTGCACCTCCGCAGGTGTCTTCCCCTTCAATCCTCTGTGTGGGGTTAAATTATATGTTTTCACAATATCTGGTAGAGCCTGCATGTATTTTAAAGTGTTGTGCGCCGTCATAAACTTGTAAAGTTTACCTTTTAAAGTACGTATGAACCGCTCAGCGATTGAAGCTTTAGTCTCCTGAGAAAATACACTATATAACTGTACTTTCCTTGCTGCCAGCATTTTTTTTTTTTTTCATAGTGGCGTTATAAAATTCTCCACCTCGATCAGAATTAATTTTGCGCACTCCCTGAGAATGAGGTGAATCTAGAATTAAAGCTAGAACTTTACTGGTACTTTTCCCGTCCTTGGCGCGTTAGGGTACTACTTGGGCGTACCTGGAGAAAATATCTACACATACGAGTAAATATTTCACTCCATCATTATGTTTGTCCAATAAACTCATCTCGGCCAAGTCTATAGCTTGAAATAGTCGTGGTTTAGGGCTTAACACCCGACGCCGAGGGAATTTATGTGGTTGAAAATAATGCAAGTAATGGAGTCAGAGCTTTTCAGATAGTCCTTTACATCGGCTAGAGTTATACTAGAGTTAATTAATTTGGCGGTCTTATACAATCTCTGTACCCCTCCAAGCCCCCCGCTAGATGAGAGGTCGTTATATACTCGTTCCAGTACATCTTTCTTGCTCACCATTGGTAAACTATCTCATAGGGCGGTTCGTGAACAATATTACCGCGTAATGTTATAGTAGATGGAGTGTTCGAGCCCAGATCTACTAGCAAATAGCCGTAGGGTTGGCTAATAACTTGCTTATATAACTCTACAAATTTCTTTGAATCCACTTTCCCAAATATTTGTCGTCCGAGTGTTTCAATTTGTGACAGGTCTCGCGATTTAACCAATATGAAATGAGAAGCATTTAAACTAATATTCCTCGAATATTTACCAGGAAAAAATATATTTTGAGTAATCAATATGACGGAAACCATGAAATGTCGGCCCCTAGTAAACATGTCTGATACGATTTTTGAATTCGCAGACTCTGTAAAAAGGTCATCATAGATTACTAAGATATGCGAGTCATTATCTACTAGCTCTTCCACAGGATCAATAATGGTTGAATGCTCGATCAGCTTCCCTTTAATTTGTGGATCTGATCATAATTCAGAGTAACCTCCTCCGCATATGATTATTGAGGAGAACTTGTGCTGATACTTCCTTACAAGTTTACTGCACAAGTAGGATTTTCCGCTGTTTGAATAACCAGCAATAATAACACGAGATGGTTCTCTGAAAATATCTAGATGTTCCTCATGGATTATATCATAGGAACTGTCCATGATTAATGCTTCGTTAAGACTGCTAAAACTAAGGAACTGAGGTGGTATTTATACAAACATAGACATTTACAGGTGTTTATTCACATATTTTACGTACAGCAACAACATTTTTAAAACTAATCATAGTTCTTACAGTTCACAAACAATAATATTAAACATCCTATTCATTTAGTATAAAAAGTTCTAGTCATATGGGGCAACCATCTTAATACTACCTAACAATTGTACAACATAAAATCTAGTGAGGGTTGAATAGTTTCTGAGCTGTAGCATCGCGTTTGCTCCAGGGACGGAATATTGGGTAGAGTCTCTGTGGTTGCTCTACTTCCTCCTCCTCCATAATCACTTCTTCCATCTCCTCCTCTCCCACTTCTACATCCATCTCATCATCATTGTTATTGGGAATATCAGGATGACCATACGCTAGGGACTGTGTGGGGCTTAAAATGTAGCGTTTATCGTCAAATGCTGACAATCCTCTGCAGGTACTGCGACATGTACAAATCTTTCCTTGCACGTTGCGTATAGATCTCGACACATACCTGATTGAAGTGTTAGTTTCAAGAGTGTGTTGAAATGAGTCATGTGAGAGTTTCTCTTGTAGATGGTATGGTACGCCCTTACACTTACAAGTGTGCTCCCCATCATGTGTGGTGAACGAATATGTTTTAGGTCTGAGAGCAATTAACTGGTTAATAATCTTAGAGCCTATTTCAGACTTGAGCAATCCTAGTTCACCTTCTCGCGCTTTAGAGTAGGATGGATGTGTGTCATTAAAATTACTAAAATCCATACAGTCGAAGAGAGGAGACTTATTCAACTCTTCAAACACATCCTGACAGTCCAGTTTAATGATGAAAGAGTCTGTGTCTGTATATAACAGACTCGCTTTATCCCCATACGCAGGTTTGACAACATCATACCAGAACTCATAGAGTCGCCTCTTAGCAATTTGAAGTATATGATAACCCATATACGTAGGAGTGTTGACTAGGAGAGACTTCTGCTTGATAGTACATATCACACGATCCTTACTTAACAAAAGACTCCGCTTGAAGAATGGGTTTCGAGCATGTTTCAGGAAATGACTACGATCTGTGACCAAATAGTGTTTGTTCCCATATTTAGATACATCTGTGAGACTCTTTCCATATATAGAGTTTGATACGAGTTTGAAAGCCTTTTTTTTATCGCGCATTTGGTACTGGCACGTTCACGAACATTGGTTTCAATGAAGTCTTTAAGGTAGCTCTCCTGCTCGAATTCGTAGATGTCGTGAACTTTAGCTACTTCTAATCCAATGCGCATGAGCAACTGTAACAAGTCCAGACTAACGAGGTAGTCTTTCTGAGGAAGGTGAGAAGCAATTAATTTAGTGTTGTTTTTAGGCAGACCGCGACTTTCTTCTGTAAGAATATTCTTACTGTTGGGTGAAATGTGTTCCTCGGTAATGCAAGTATGGGAAAGAACAAGGGGCAGTTCATTTGTATACCTAGCTACCTCCGGTCGGACCTGCAGTGTATCACACAACACCCAATATCCCTTGGTCCCGTCACATGGGATATTCTCCAAGCCTCGCTCTAGCAGTACGTCATGCTCATTGTGTGTCAGTTTCCGGATCCCACCCCGAGGGAGTAGTTCAGTCATACACGCCCCGTAAAGACTATTAAAATCTAAGTAAATGATGTAGCTACTATCTTCCCCTAGATCTAAGCCTGTATGCTGGTTCTCCACATTCGTGTACTGTCTCGTTACACTGGTGAACCCACCTCGGAGATTCCGACGAAGTAAATCATATAACAATGGGTCTGACACAACATTAAGTTCAACTTTCGATTTAAGCAAGAACGCATCCCAAGCAAATGAGGGTAAAGAAATGTAGTGTGAAATGTCTAATTTGTAGAGAGCAAGCATGGTGTCTCGCCAGACTGTGAACACAGCTAGCAATCCTGTGTCCACTTTGAGGTAAAGGAGCAGATACTCCCCTATGTTGCGACATTTAGCCAAATCAAAAATTTCTAAGGCTTGTTTATAATCTTTTTCTGACAACTCTTCGTCTTTTAGTGTATTGTAAAACTTATCGTGAGAAGGAAGTGTGGTTCATCTAACACACTCATAGAGGATAAATAATCATAGCAGAATGATTGTTTACCCGTGAGCAGTTTTGGGATGGCCGCTTTATTTACCCCTTTTAACATAGCCAAAGTGAATGTGGTAGAGAGAGTGTGTGTGAATGTGTGAGATAGAGAGTGTGAGAGAGTGTGTGTGTGTGTGTGTGAGAGTGTGTGTGTGTGAGAAAGAGTGTGTGAGAGAGTGTGTGTGAGAGTGTGTGTTTACTAGTTGTGTTTACTAGTTGTGTTTTTGCGGGGGTTGAGCTTTGCTCTTTCGGCCCGCCTCTCAACTGTCAATCAACTGTTTACTAACTACTTTTTTTTTTTTTTTTTTTTTCCCCACACCACACACACACACCCCAGGAAGCAGCCCGTGACAGCTGACTAACTCCCAGGTACCTATTTACTGCTAGGTAACAGGGGCAGGGAGTGTGTGTGTGGGAGTGTGTGTGTGTGAGAGTGTGTGTGAGAGTGTGTGTGTGTGTATGTGTGTGTGTGTGTGTGTACTCACCTAGTTGTAATCACCTAGTTGTGTTTGTGGGGGTTGAGCTCTGGCTCTTTGGTCCCGCTGTCGGAAAATCCGACACCATTTAACAATAATATCATACAGACAGATAAGAGCTGTGTTGTATAAACAAGTTACCCATAGAAAACGTAACTTGTAGTGGAATTACCATCTAAAGAAAACGGGATATCATCACCACATACTATTATAATTCACCAGCTATTCTGCTGGGAATTGTTCTTAAATACATTAGTCTTTGGACTTTACCATCATAAAACATCTTATATAAATTAACTTAATTATCAATATTAAAGTAGAGTAAATGTGACCCTTCTATCACGTTCTGAAATCTGGACAATGTAAGCCAGGCGTCAGAGTGGAGGAGGAGAGCAGCCATCATTGTTTATATGAGACCAGAGGCTCACACGGGAGCAAATTCGGCTCCTGTTAAATTTACTTGGACGTAGTGTTATGGAACCCAAAGGTGTACCATTGTCAACACGCTGTCTACAAATACAAGTTAAGTGTCTATCCGAAACCCGTTTATCATTCATTTATGGCCATTAATGTCAGGATATAGGGTTAGCCGGTTAGAACGCGAAATCGCCTCAAACTAAAGGTAATTAAGCCAGGTCTTTAATGTTCCATGTACTGTATAGTGTTTTCTCTGATATAACTTGTCATATATAGGATTCTGGCTTCACAGTTAGCGCCCTTTTGACAGGTCAAGACGAGGAAGAGTTTGTGCACCAGTTACTGGGTGATATGGAAGCTACCTCAAAGAGGATAATTTGGTGTCTACACCCTAGTTATACCTGGTGGACTAACCTGCTGTACTATAAGATAAGGAACCTCATCAATGTATGTAGCTATTACTGTAGTTTGATTGGCTGCATATATATTAATATAATAACCCCCCCTAATGTGTAGAGGATCGATTTGTGAGATTATGAGATTATTGCAGAAATACAGTCCACTTATCATTATACAAATTGCTATCGAAGTATATAAATTAACGTAAATATAAATTCATATAAATTAAATAAATATAAATCTCACAGGTCGGTTACCACATTATTTGGTCCTTCAGAACCGGATTATTTGGTCATCTTCGAACCGGATGACGGATTATTTGATCCTTTGAACCCACATTTGGTCATCTTAGTACCGGATGAACCAGTTAACCAAACCAGTGGATTCATTAAATATACTAGTGCAGTGTTATTTAAACAAAGCCAGTCAAGACAGCGGCGTTGCCTCGTGGGAGCTCAGGAGCCTCCCTCAGCCCAGATCAGCCTTAGTCAGCGGTTTCATGCACACCCACAGAAATTTGGTGGCGTGTTATTTCGTGAAATGACAGCGCTAATATAGAAACCAGCCAAATTAGTGACTGTGTCTTCGCGAGATTGTTCACGGATTTCGTGGTGTTACATTTCGCGAGAGATTATCTACGAATTTTGTGGAGTTTATTTCGCGAGGTCACTAATAATATTTAATACTTCTAGATAATATTAGAAGTTTCATAGAGGCTAATTAAGAGGCTATTATCAATAATTGTGTATATTATTTCTCCAAAATAGAGAATTATTTAATATATATTGCACTAGTGATCACAGTATAATATTTACTAATTGCCAACCCACAACAGGGTAGGATATGACTAGTTGAACTATTATTGTTCATCCTAGTCCCATTATTACAATAGTCAGTTGTACTATATTGAACAACCTAACACCATTAATGAATGGTCCAGACCCTATTTTGGGTGTAATTTTTATCAACTCGAGTTGAGTTGTATATATAATAAATTACTTATGATCATTACACCTTTGAGTGATTAATTAGTGTCTCTACCATCCTAGGGTGATATAGAAGAGCTAACCTAAAGGTACTTCCAGTGACACTGGTTTATCACTCAAATCATTAGTGTGTATGATTGTATATATATAATGTGTATTAATTTTAAGTGCTAACCTCTAGTAGAGGTAGGATTATTGCCTAGTGAGTTCAGAATTTACCCTAGGCTACCATTAGAGCTTGTTCAGTATTATGAGCAGCCCAAGTACAAGTCCCACAAGGCTTCACCAACTAGCCAGGATGGATAATGCAGGGAGAATGAAAAGAACCCTTGCAGGTCTTAAAGGCCACTTAACAAGACAGATCAAGAAATGTGAAGATTTGTCACAACAATCTCAAGTTGATTATGCTGACCTGGAAAGCTATTATCAAGCAGCTGCAGGTAAATTTGAGCAAATCAAATGTCAAATAGCAACATATGTGGCTGAACTTGCCAACACCAATTTATCAGAAACAGAAATAGACGACATTATGGTTGATCTTGCGAATTATGAAGATCACACTCAGGCCACGTTACAGCCTTATGTCAAATTAATTGCCCAGAACAAGGCAACAGCAACAACAACAACAGTTGCATCTAATACGAGTCAAGCAGAAGCTCGACTCCCTCCAATTAATTTACCCACTTTCTCAGGAAAAGATGAGGAAGATTGGGATGAATTTTGGAACAAATTCGTTGACCTTGTAGACTCAAAACAATCTTTACCAAAGAGTAGTAAATTCTCTTATTTGCAAGGCCAATTATCAGGTGAGGCTAAAACAGTAGTATCCCATCTGAGATTAACTAATGACGGCTATGATCTGGCAGTAAAACTCCTCAAGGATAATTATGCTGATCCAGAAGTAAGAACATCACATTTAGTTCATGAGCTGTTGCATTTACCCCCACCGGAGGCTTCAGCTGATTCACTCCAAGTCTTCAAGCTGGAGGTAGAATCATTGATCAATGCCCTCAGCCTGACAGCAGATACAAACGGGGCTGAGTGGGTCTTGAAAATAATTGTCCAGGAGAAAATACCTAGGGACATATTGAGACAAATGAGTGCTCATTACAATAAAAGTATCTTATCCATGAATGAAATATCTGAAGGTTTAAAGTCAGTAGTTCATCAATTACGAACACATGACAAATTAAAACCACCAAGTAAACCCTCAGAAACCAATAATAGTAAACCACAGAGTACCAAAGGTACTCCAAATCAATCTAGACAATATAATTCAACACCAAAGTGGAACAGTAGCAGTGTGGGCGTATATGCAGTGGGACCCTCCAAGCCTATAGTTACTGTGTCACCCAAGAACGTGACACCAAAGGGTACTGGAAGCTATGGAACATGTTTGTTCTGCAAAGAGAAACATTCAATGTACCACTGCTCTAATTATCCTGATAGTGACGCCCGTGTTGAGCGACTCAAAGATTTGCAACATTGCACGAGGTGCCTCAGGAAACATAACATCAACGACTGTGATACCCAATTACACACCTGTAATAGGTGTAACAAAGGTCAACACCATGCAGCATTGTGCAGAGACACCAAAACAACGTCTCCAAAACCCAAGGTGGAAGATAGCATTCCCACCACAGTACAGTACTGCAAGGTGCAACAAACAAAGAGTGTCCAATCAGCAAAGTCTAAAGGTAATACGACTTTGCCTACTGCCCAAATTACCATCCTGAATAAGAGGGCCAAGGTCCATACCCGTGGGTTGTTTGACCAA
This sequence comes from Procambarus clarkii, assembly GCF_040958095.1. Taxonomy (NCBI): domain Eukaryota; kingdom Metazoa; phylum Arthropoda; class Malacostraca; order Decapoda; family Cambaridae; genus Procambarus; species Procambarus clarkii. The sequence continues at coordinate 10,585,338 of NC_091214.1, read as the reverse complement.
GGATCCCAAAGAACATACATCACTAAAAGGTTGGCAGATGAATTACAATTAAGGCCTGTAGCCCAGATGTCATTCAACATCTCAGGGTTTGTAACAGATGCAGGACCTCAAGTCTACCAGGTGGTACAACCATCAGTACGCTTAGGCAGGTACGTCTGTCGAGTACAAGCCATTGTGGTGGACAAAATACCAGTAGACCTACAAGTTCAAGGTCTGCGAGCAACAGCCAAATTCCTGAGAAATAGAGGAATAAAATTGGCAGATAATATTAAGTCTGATCACCTCACCGACTTCGGTCTCCTTGTAGGGACAGACTATTGTCATCGATTCATTGGTAGCCCTACTAAATATCAGGGTATAACCATGTTAAACTCTGCAGGAGGTAAATTACTCTCAGGCCCAGTATCAAGCCTGAGGAGACCTATGCCTGCAGATAAACAATACCAGTAGAAATCTAAATTTGTCAGCTGATTATATTTCTCCAGTAGCATTATACTAAGGAGATTACAGCTGACTATACCAACAGAGGTTGATGTTAGTATCATCATTTAAAGCTGGAGATGAGTTCATGAGGCCTCAGTGGCAAATCAGTGAACAGTAGCCTAAAACAGCTACAAGTCACTGCGACCAATGTCACTGAACCCACTGCAGTCTCAGAACCATACTTTACTTTAATGATGAGCTATTCAATCTTCTGAATCAATTAACTAAATTAAACCCCAATAAATCTGATGACTGATTTGATACATTTATTATTTAATCAAGATGTATTCCATGGGCCTCAGTGTTTATATATCAGTGACCAGTTACCTGAAGAAACTTCAAGTTATATCTAATGTCACTGATCTCACTGCAGTCCCTGAATCATACTTGACTGTAGTACTTGATCACATTCAGTCTTCTGGGTTAAATAATATGTAATAAGGCTTGAATATTAGCCTTTCAAGAGTTGACAGGGAAATGAAATCGCATTAGACTTCTAACCCCTACAACTCTAGTACGGGACATCCGTCCTGTACGAACAGACACACAAATGTGTGATTACTAACTATAATTCGAAGGAGGAGTATCGGTGTTCGTCTGTTCTAAAGAGGACTTCGACCCGTGAGCAGCCCCCTGGGGAATTATGTCGGAAAATCCGACACCATTTAACAATAATATCATACAGACAGATAAGAGCTGTGTTGTATAAACAAGTTACCCATAGAAAACGTAACTTGTAGTGGAATTACCATCTAAAGAAAACGGGATATCATCACCACATACTATTATAATTCACCAGCTATTCTGCTGGGAATTGTTCTTAAATACATTAGTCTTTGGACTTTACCATCATAAAACATCTTATATAAATTAACTTAATTATCAATATTAAAGTAGAGTAAATGTGACCCTTCTATCACGTTCTGAAATCTGGACAATGTAAGCCAGGCGTCAGAGTGGAGGAGGAGAGCAGCCATCATTGTTTATATGAGACCAGAGGCTCACACGGGAGCAAATTCGGCTCCTGTTAAATTTACTTGGACGTAGTGTTATGGAACCCAAAGGTGTACCATTGTCAACACGCTGTCTACAAATACAAGTTAAGTGTCTATCCGAAACCCGTTTATCATTCATTTATGGCCATTAATGTCAGGATATAGGGTTAGCCGGTTAGAACGCGAAATCGCCTCAAACTAAAGGTAATTAAGCCAGGTCTTTAATGTTCCATGTACTGTATAGTGTTTTCTCTGATATAACTTGTCATATATAGGATTCTGGCTTCACAGTTAGCGCCCTTTTGACAGGTCAAGACGAGGAAGAGTTTGTGCACCAGTTACTGGGTGATATGGAAGCTACCTCAAAGAGGATAATTTGGTGTCTACACCCTAGTTATACCTGGTGGACTAACCTGCTGTACTATAAGATAAGGAACCTCATCAATGTATGTAGCTATTACTGTAGTTTGATTGGCTGCATATATATTAATATAATAACCCCCCCTAATGTGTAGAGGATCGATTTGTGAGATTATGAGATTATTGCAGAAATACAGTCCACTTATCATTATACAAATTGCTATCGAAGTATATAAATTAACGTAAATATAAATTCATATAAATTAAATAAATATAAATCTCACAGGTCGGTTACCACACCCGCCTCTCAACCGTCAATCAACAGGTGTACAGATTCCTGAGCCTATCTGGCTCTATCATATCTACACTTGAAACTGTGTATGGAGTCAGCCTCCACCACATCACTTCCTAATGCATTCCATTTCTCAACCACTCTGACACTAAAAAGTTCTTTCTAATATCTCTGTGGCTCATTTGGGCACTCAGTTTCCACCTGTGTCCCCTTGTGCGTGTTCCCCTTGTGTTAAATAGACTGTCTTTATCTACCCTATCAATTCCCTTCAGAATCTTGAATGTGGTGATCATGTCCTCCCTAACTCTTCTGTCTTCCAGCGAAGTGAGGTTTAATTCCCGTAGTCTCTCCTCGTAGCTCATACCTCTCAGCTCGGGTACTAGTCTGGTGGCAAACCTTTGAACCTTTTCCAGTTTAGTCTTATCCTTGACTAGATATGGACTCCATGCTGGGGCTGCATACTCCAGGATTGGCCTGACATATGTGGTATACAAAGTTCTGAATGATTCTTTACACAAGTTTCTGAATGCCGTTCGTATGTTGGCCAGCCTGGCATATGCCGCTGATGTTATCCGCTTGATATGTGCTGCAGGAGACAGGTCTGGCGTGATATCAACCCCCAAGTCTTTTTCCTTCTCTGACTCCTGAAGAATTTCCTCTCCCAGATGATACCTTGTATCTGGCCTCCTGCTCCCTACACCTATCTTCATTACATTACATTTGGTTGGGTTAAACTCTAACAACCATTTGTTCGACCATTCCTTCAGCTTGTCTAGGTCTTCTTGAAGCCTCAAACAGTCCTCTTCTGTTTTAATCCTTCTCATAATTTTAGCATCGTCCGCAAACATTGAGAGAAATGAATCGATACCCTCCGGGAGATCATTTACATATATCAGAAACAAGATAGGACCGAGTACAGAGCCCTGTGGGACTCCACTGGTGACTTCACGCCAATCGGAGGTCTCACCCCTCACCGTAACTCTCTGCTTCCTATTGCTTAGATACTCCCTTATCCACTGGAGCACCTTACCAGCTACACCTGCCTGTCTCTCCAGCTTATGTACCAGCCTCTTATGCGGCACTGTGTCAAAGGCTTTCCGATAATCCAAGAAAATGCAGTCCGCCCAGCCCTCTCTTTCTTGCTTAATCTTTGTCACCTGATCGTATAATTCTATCAAGCCTGTAAGGCAAGATTTACCCTCCCTGAACCCATGTTGGTGATTAGTCACGAAGTCCCTTCTCTCCAGATGTGTTACCAGGTTTTTTCTCACGATCTTCTCCATCACCTTGCATGGTATACAAGTCAAGGACACTGGCCTGTAGTTCAGTGCCTCTTGCCTGTCGCCCTTTTTGTATATTGGGACCACATTCGCCGTCTTCCACATTTCTGGTAGGTCTCCCGTCTCCAGTGACTTACTATACACTATGGAGAGTGGCAAGCAAAGTGCCTCTGCACACTCTTTCAGTACCCGTGGTGAGATCCCATCTGGACCAACAGCCTTTCTAACATCCAGATCCAGCAGTTGTCTCTTGACCTCCTCTCTCGTAATTTCGAACTCTTCCAAGGCCGCCTGGTTTACCTCCCTTTCTCCTAGCACAGTGACCTCTCCCTGTTCTATTGTGAAGACCTCCTGGAACCTCTTGTTGAGTTCCTCACACACCTCTCTGTCATTCTCTGTATACCTGTCCTCGCCTGTTCGATGTTTCAATACCTGTTCTTTCACTGTTGTTTTCCTTCTGATGTGTCTGTGGAGTAGCTTTGGTTCGGTCTTGGCTTTGTTTGCTATATCATTTTCAAAATTTTTCTCTGCTTCTCTTCTCACCCTGACGTACTCATTCCTGGTTCTCTGGTATCTCTCTCTGCTTTCTGGTGTTCTGTTATTCCGGAAGTTCCTCCACGCCTTTTTGTTCAGTTTCTTTGCTTCCATACATGCCCTATTATACCATGGATTCTTCTGTTGCTTCTCGGATTTTTCCCTTTGGACCGGGATGAACCTGTTTACTGCCTCCTGACACTTTTGGGTAACATAGTCCATCATACCCTGGACAGACTTGTCTCTGAGGTCTGTGTCCCAAGGTATTTCACTTAGGAAACTTCTCATCTGTTCATAATTCCCCTTTCGGTATGCCAGCCTTTTGATTCCTAGTTCTTTTTGGGGGGAGATAAGTCCTAGCTCTACCAAGTACTCAAAGTTCAATACACTGTGGTCACTCATTCCCAAGGGCGCTTCCATCTTAACTTCCCTTATATCCCACTCATTTAGGGTAAATATCAAATCAAGCATTGCTGGTTCATCTTCTCCTATCATTCTTGTTGGTTCTTTGATGTGCTGGCTTAGAAAGTTTCTTGTTGCCACGTCCAGCAGCTTAGCTCTCCATGTTTCTGGTCCTCCATGCGGGTCTCTGTTCTTCCAATCTATCTTCCCATGGTTGAAGTCTCCTATAATTAGTAGTCCAGATCCATTCCTGCTAGCAACAGAAGCTGCTCTTTCTATTATGTTAATGGTGGCCATGTTGTTTCTATCATATTCCTGTCTAGGTCTTCTGTCATTTGGTGGTGGATTATATATGACTACGACTATATTTTTTTCCCTCCGTTTGTTACAGTACCTGCTATGTAGTCACTGAAACCTTCACAGCCCTGAATATCCATCTCCTCAAAATCCCAGCCTTTTCTTACCAGCAGAGCTACACCACCCCCACCTCTTCCTTCCCTCTCTTTCCTCATAACATAATAGTTCTGTGGGAACACTGCATTTGTTATCGTTTTCGTGATCTTTGTTTCTGTGAGGGCTATTATTTTTTTATTTTTTTTTTTTTTTTTTTTTTTTTTTTTTTTTTTTTTTTTTTTTTTTTTTTTTTTTTTTGAGATATATACAAGAGTTGTTACATTCTTGTACAACCACTAGTACGCGTAGCATTTCGGGCAAGTCCTTAATCCTATGGTCCCTGGAATACGATCTCCTGCCGCGAAGAATCGTTTTTTCATCCAAGTAAACATTTTACTGTTGCGTTAAACAGAGGCTGCAGTTAAGGAATTGCGCCCAGTAAATCCTCCCCGGCCAGGATACGAACCCATGACATAGCGCTCGCGGAACGCCAGGCGAGTGTCTTACCACTACACCACGGAGACTGCTTAATGTCTTATTATATTATGTCTGGGTTTTCCTCTAGTACCAGCTCTCCAAGCTCATTTGCTTTATTTGTAATTCCATCTATGTTAGTGTACATCGCTTTGAGGCTCACTTTCTTCTGTCCCTTCTCAAATCGCCTCCTTGGTGAGTGTTCTGCTGGTGGGGGAGGCTGTTCCATGGGTGTGAGGACCTGTGAGGTGGATAACAGGGTCTCAGAGGATACTGGGATGAGGGGCGGGGGATCCAGTGAAGGGGGAGGGACAGGGAGGGTATGGGGTGAAAGGGGAGGGAGGACGGGAAGGAAAGGGGGGGAGGGAGGACTCGGGAGGAGGGGAGGGGTAGAAGGGTGGGGATTGGGTGTGGGGGGAGGGAGATTTGGCTGAACATTTGAGTGGGGGCAGGGAGGGTTTGGGGTAGGGGGGTTTTCTATGCAGAGGAGGGAGGCGGGGTTGTCCTCCCTTCTGGTGTTACTGGGTAGCTGGTTGTGGGTTCCCCCCTCGCCTCTGGGGGTGTTGTGTTGGGAGCTGTGACTTCCTGGTTTTCCCCTCTCGCCCTGCGCCTCTTCCTTGCTTCTGCCGCCACGGCTCTCTCCTCCCTTGTCATGTCTCTCTGGAGGAATACATTTTTTAATTTTCCCACATTTTTCAGGGAGCTCTTCCTTGATAGGATTTTCTCCTTTGTGTTCTCGTTTGCAAACACTATCTTTATCATTCGGTCTCGGTCTTTGTTGTACCAGCCTAGCCTGAAAACCTTCTCAATGCTATGCTCAGCCCCTTCCATGTCTAGTGCCTTTAGTACTTCATTCACTGCTGCTTTGTCCTTGTCATTCCACTCTGTCCTATTAGATCCTTCCTGCTCTTTAATACCCACAGCAACCACTGATCTGTTCCTTTCCAGCAGTTGGCTAGTGGAGCGTGCCGCCTCCTGTGAGGTGGCTGCTTTCATGGCCACCTCTATCACTGCAGTCATTACTTCAGAGTTATTTTTTTTTAGTATTTCCGCAAATGTTGCTTTTATTGTGGCATTCTCCTCCAAAAAACTATTACCACCTTTTCCCTGGGTGGTTTTCTGATTCTCAGCCTCGATACCATTCTCTTTGAGGGCTCTAATCTCCTCCTTTGCTGCTATCAGCTCACTTTTCAGGTTGCTTATTTCGTTCTTCATTTCCTGCATCATTTCTTGCATCTCACTCTTGATGTCCTCCAGAAACTGGGCAAACATTTCCTTCATCTCGTCACCTTGGCTTTTTCCTGTTCCCCTGGTGCCTCTGGCTGCCATGCTTGACCCTGTTGGCATGGGGGAGGGAGAGAGAGAGAGAGAGGATGAGAGAGAGAAAGAGAGAGAGAGAAAGGGAGTGATAAAGGGAGAGATAAATGGGTGGGTGGGGGGGATCCGACCCTTCCACTGAAGTGAGAAGAAAGTAGAAGGGGAGGGGGGGGAGGAGATGGAGAGAGAGGCGGGAGGGAGAGAGGGAGAGAGGAGAGGGAGAGAGATGGAGAGAGTGGGTGAGGGAGAGAGCGGGTGAGGGAGAGAGGGGGGGAGGTGTGTGTGTGTGTGTGTGTGTGTGTGTGTGTGTGTGTGTGTGTGTGTGTGTGTGGGCAGAGAGGGAGGGGGAAGGAAAGAGAAGGAGGGAGAGGGAGAGAGAGAGAGAGAGAGAGAGAGAGAGAGAGAGAGAGAGAGAGAGAGAGAGAGAGAAAGAGAAAGAGAGAGAGAGAGAGAGAGAGAGAGAGAGAGAGAGAGAGAGAGAGAGAGAGAGCAGGAGAGAGATAGTGGGAGTGGGAGAGAGGGAGTGGGAGAGAGGGAGAGTGGGGAGGGGAAGAGTGTGTGTATGGGCGATGCGGGGGACTGGGGGTGGGGGGGGGCGGAGATGGCGACTAGGTCAGGTCAGGTCAGATGGTGGGGTCACGAGGGGGGGGGGATAGTAAGGTCCTGATCCCAGGTGTTACTGCCTTTTCCCCTGACTGAACAATTGTGTGTGTGTGTGTGTGTGTGTGTGTGTGTGTGTGTGTGTGTGTGTGTGTGTGTATGTGTGTGCGTGTGTGTGTGTGTGCGTGTGTGTGCGTGTGTGTGTGTGTGTGTGTGTGTGTGTGTGTGTGTGTGTGTGTGTGTGCGTGTGTGTGTGTGTGTGTGTGTGTGTGTGTGTGTGTGTGTGTGTGTGTGTGTGTGTGTGTGTGTGTGTCTGTTTTAGCGTGTGCACACTTGTGTGCGTGTATACGTACGTGGGCGGGCGTGCTTGTATGTGTCAAAATATCCCTTATGCGTAACCTCTGCCTAAATGAGCCACTCTGAGATTTTTAAATATATATGATATCCTGAACAAGAATTTGATAATATTTCACCTCAATCTCACCAATCTCAATTTCACCTGATTAATTGACCAGAGAGGGGGTACATACCAGTCTCCTCCCGCTCACACAACCAGATGAGTAAGATCATGTTGATGATGATGATGATGTTGATGTTGATGATGTCGCTGTTTGTCGACATAATTGTATTTGTGCTGCTTTTTCATCTATGTTTTCATTTCTTGTTTTCATTCTACTCATCATGCTCAATTAGTATTAAGCTTGTCATTTAAGTTTATCATGCCCGAAACGCTTTGCGTAATAATGGCTTTAGGCATTGTATGTACTAGCTCTACCTATAAGTCAACCAATCCTTGTAAAAATTTATTGTATGTATGTACCTTACCTAAATAAAATTGTATTGTATTGTATTGTATGTATGATGACGATGGTTATCCGTCGTTGACTTCCACTAGGTGATTCACTAAGTGCTGGTAGATTGATGAGGTCGGTTCTTCTCTGTCTACACAAAGCTCTGGAGTCAGTCACTGTATCGTTATGTGACAGTTCACTAATTCACTGTACCACTGATCACAGTCACCACTCAACAGCACGATCAGGTAGTTCCACGGCGGGGCGTCCCACCCGGTCAGGTCACACACTTACATGCACCGATAATGCCCTAGCTCCACTTTAGTTTCTTCGCCAAATCTTCGCACTATCTCTAGCGATATGTCTATGCTATGTTGCACCCTGCTAGCTACACACTGCGAGAGGCCAAACACTATGACCTAGCCTCTATACTCCTTCAATGTCCCGAGAAATTGGCGAATTTCCGCGGACCTCACTAATCGTGTGTCTCTCCTACCGTCTCCCGGCCTACTCCCGGGTGTGTGTGTGTGTGTGTGTGTGTGTGCGTGTGTGTGTGTGTGAGAAAGAGTGTGTGTGAGAGAGTGTGTGTGAGTGTGAGAGAGTGTGTGTGTGTATTTGTGAGAAAGTGTGTGTGTGAGAGAGAGAGAGTGTGTGTGTGTGTAAGAGAGTGTGTGTGAGAGAGTGTGTGAGAGAGAGAGTGTGAGAGAGAGAGAGTGTGAGAGAGAGCGAGCGAGTGTGTGTGAGAGAGAGAGAGAGAGAGAGAGAGAGAGAGAGAGTGTGTGTGTGTTAAAAATGGGAGTCTATACTATGGGGGATCTAGTATAACATGGATGTAGGAGCAGTAGTTAGCATTAAGAGTTATCAAATATGGGAGATCTAAAAGGCCCGGCCCACAAGTAAAATATCCACAGTAAATATTTATTGGCTACACAATGTCAGTCTAGAGGTTGATCAAAGATCTCCTACAGAGGAAGAATGGATACTCCTTTACTAACTTACGTATTTATTAACCCCTTAACAACCCCCCATATACATTCACACCAATAACAATAATAATACTTACTTTACCACACTATCTTACGTTAAAAGCCTTGGTCCACATAGGCAGGATACAAGGTTTACACTGAACACATGCTAGGGTAAAGTTCTACTAGTGAAGCACTTGAAACTTGGGCAGCTTAGAGGGTAGTGAGCCCACGTGGTACCTTAACACAACACAACACTAATGGGTACCCAAAACACTGGCAAATACTACCCCAAGATCTCCACCAATTTTACAAACTCAGAGTAGGCAAACTTAAAAAACACAGGTCTTAACATAATGGTACAGGCACTTAAGGTAAGGGAAATAAGTAAGAGGAAAGGTAGAGGAGTGCAGAGCAGCTCAGAAAAGTCTTGATCCCCATGAACGCCAGTCAGAGAAGAGAGATTGTCTCCACTCTCCTCTCTCAGTTCACTCGCTGCCAGCAGACTACTCAACTAATCGTACAGCATTCCTATCCCAAGTTTACTCAGGTTTACTTTACAAATGATTAGAAAGTATTAGTAAACATAGTTGGTGCCTATTTTATTATTTAATAATCAACCCCAAGCTCAGTCTTTAAATGCTCTTTGAGAAACAAGAATAGTCTTACGTCTGGCAGGGAAGATAAAACAAATGCACCTCGTCATGCGTTCCCAATACTATAAGGTAGTTTATTTAGCTCAATTTTGACCTCTGGTTTCTACTGAGGAACCCAGGGTCATAACACTCCTTCCCCCTTCAGAGAAAAAAAAATGTGACTACTAGAATAGTAGTCATATTTTTTTTTGTAAGAGTATACAGAGAATAAAAAGGAAAATTTATGACAAAAAAAATCAATCAAAAACAATAATTTCTCTGCAAGAAAAGTACAAAGGTATTCTCTGAAAAAAAACACATACACACACACAAAAAAAACCAGGGAAGTAAATAAATATGACACGGAATATTTAATGTCATAGGAGAACCTACAAAAAAAATAACTAAAGCATGACAGTTTTTAAATGGCTTCCTGTGGCCCAGATGAATGTTATTCCGGCAACCTGGACAGAGCGTCGGCTATCACGTTGAGTTGGCCCGGTAGGTGGGTAATGGAAAGATTGAAGTCCTGTAGGTACAATGCCTACCTGAGGATGCGTTTATTCTTCCCCTTCATCTGATTCAGGAAGACTAGTGGGTTATGGTCCATGTACACTTCCACTATATTACCTGTGAGGTAAACTTCGAACTTTTTACATGTAAACACTAGCGCCAACGCCTCTTTTCCTACCACTGAATAATTGCGTTGCGCCTTGTCAAATTTCACAGAGTAATAGTATACTGGTTGGTCCACTTGATCATCCCCAGTTTGCAACAACACTGCACCAGCACCCGAGTCAGACGCTTCCACATGAATTTTAAATGGTCTGTCGAACCTTGGACTAGCGAGCACTGGGGCGGAAGCTAAGATCAATTTCAAATTTTTAAATGCCTCTGCACAGTCTGATGACCACTTAAGTTTAACGGCCTTCCGCAACAAGTCTGTGAGAGGAGTAGCCACACTGGAAAAGTTCTGACAAAAGCGTCGATAGTACGCACACATACCGATAAATCTTTGAACATGTCTTTTAGACTTTAGCACCGGATACTCCAGAGTGGCACTGATTTGATCTTGCCGAGGTAACACATTTCCTTGGCCCACTTCATAACCAAGGTACGTCACTGTGCCTTGGCCAAAATGACACTTTTTCGCATTTAAGGTCAGATTTGCCTGTTTCAAAACTGTGAACAACTGGCGTAACCTAGCTATGTGGTCAGCTCAATTACTATCAAAGAGCACAATATCATCTAAATACGTCCGACAATTTGGCACATTAGTGGGCAAAGAGTTCATGAGTCTCTGGAACGTGGCAGGGGCATTACGCAAGCCGAACGGTAACACTTGATACTCAAAATCACCCTCGGGTATCACGAACGCAGTTAGTTGTTTAGCACGTTCAGTGAGCGGGATTTGATAATACCCCCTCGAGAGGTCGAATTTCGAGACGTACTTGGCGTTTTCCAGGTCGTCGATGCAGTCCTCGAGGAGGGGCAGCGGATAGGCATCCACAATGGTCACCTTGTTGAGCTGCCGATAGTCGGTGCACAAGCGCCAGGAGCCGTCTGGTTTGGGGACCAAAAGGCAGGGCGAGCACCAAGAGCCCTGGCTCGGCCGGATGAGGCCGTGCTGGAGCAAGAAGTCGACCTCTTTCCGTATGATGGCCTTCTTTTCCGGACTCATCCGGTAGAGTTGAAGGCGAATGGGGGTGTAGTCCGTCAACTTGACTTCATGGCAAATGGCATCAGTCTGGGTCGGGACCTCCCCGAACAGACTGGAGAATTCATCAACCAACGACTGCACCTCTTCACATTGGGCCATCTGCAAATGGGACACTCCCTCCTCCACAGCATTCACAGAACTAGAATTATCGAGAATGAGATTAGTTGGGTCCCCAGAACAATCATCCCCTCCCTCACTGGAAATGGAAACATTTTTTAGTGCAACGGGCCTGGGGCCCTGGAACTTCTTCAGTCGATTTACATGTATGAGCATTACCTGGTTACGTTTGTCAGAGTGCCTCACTTTGTACGTGAGGTCCCCAGTCTTTTCTGTCACAATGTAGGGGCCTTCGTACTTGTGGGGCAGTGTTCCCTAGTTGAGGCTTTAATACCAGGACAGGGTCGCCAGGCTGAAATACCCGCCACTTAGCCTTAGCATCGTTTCGTTCTTTCATCTTTTCTTGGGCCTTCCCAAGATACTTTAGTGCAGCCGCCTTGCAGTCCTTGAGTCTCTGGTGGTGTTGCGCAAAGAAAGCCGAACCTTTGGTTAACGTTACGTTCCCTAAAAGATTCTCCTGAAACATTTGCAAGGGTCCACGAACTTTATGGCCAAAGACTAACTCAAAAGGAGAACAACCCAGTGAACTTTGTAACCCCTCTCTAGCCGCAAACATAACATACGGCAAATTCTCATCCCAGAAGGTGTGGGAACTCTCGCACGATGTCGTCAACATCTGCTTCAGAGTTAGATGGAAACGTTCAATTACCCCCTGACTCTGCGGATGGTATGGGCTGGAAACCTTATGAGTTATTCCATGGTCCTTACAAAATTGTTCAAAAATATCAGACTTAAAGTTAGTACCATTGTCAGTTTGCACGACACGAGGCAGTCCAAAAGTGGACGTAGAGGACATAAGTGATTTTGGGTAGTAGAGCCCCAAGCACAAATACCATAGTTGAGATATGGATAGATAAGGGAGTAATAGAGAGTCACCAGGGCAGGGCGTGGTACATAATATCTGATCTTAGAAAGAATGCCCACAGTTTTTGAAACTTTTTTGATATGTTTAGAATGTGTCCCTGGAAATTCAGCTTGTGGTCAATGAGAATGCCAAGGAATTTGCCATCTAATTTGTTACAAATTTGGGTATTGTTTATTTTGAGATTTATTTGATTAGAGGATTTATTGCCAAACAGAATATAGAAAGTTTTGTCAATGTTAAGGGTGAGTTTGTTGGCAGTTAGCCACAGATGGACTTTATTTAGCTCAGTATTTACTGTGGCATTTAGAGCAAGGGAATCAGGACTGGAGTAAATGAAGGTTGTGTCGTTAGCAAATAGAATTGGTTTGAGGTGTTGGGAGGCATTTGGAAGGTCATTAATGTAGATGAGAAAGAGGAGAGGGCCAAGTATGCTGCCCTGGGGAACACCAATGTTGATGGGTAGGGTGGGAGAAATTGTATTATTCACAGAAACACATTGGAGCCTGTCAGTAAGGTAGGATTTGAGGTATTGTAGGGAGTGTCCTCTGACACCATAATGATGTAATTTAGGAAGAAGGTTTTGGTGGTTGACAGTATCGAAAGCTTTACGCAGGTCCACAAATAACCCAACAGGGAACTCATTTTTATCAAGAGCTGTATGAATCGAGTTAAGCATACTAATAAGTGCATCGTTAGTGTTTTTTTTGGGCCTGAAGCCATATTGGCAAGGGCTAAGTATATTGAGTTTGGCTAGATATGAGTAAAGCTGCTTATAGATTAGTTTTCCAAAAATTTTTGACAAGTTTGGCAGGATTGATATAGGTCTGTAGTTGTTAACATCTGTGAGATCACCACATTTGTGGACAGGCGTTACTCTCGCCTTTTTTAGAATATCTGGAAAGGTTTGGAGTTCAAGTGACTTGTTGAAGAGCAAAGCAATAGCAGGGGCTAAAGATCTGGAGGCTTTTTTGTAGATTAAAGTTGGTATCTCCTCAAGGGCACCAGACTTGGTTTTAAGGGAAAGGATTATCTCATTGACATCAATGGAATTAATAGGCTTTAGGTACAGAGACTGGGGATAGTTCCCTGTAAGATAGTCCTTAATGTCAGTACTGGAAGATGGAATATCATTAGCAAGGGATGAACCAATGGAAGAGAAGAACCTATTGAACTCAATAGCAGAATCAGAGGCTGAAAGCTGACCATCGTTATTAGACAGGAGAGTCGGTTTGTTATTTAAAGACTTCTTTGATCCCAATATTTGTGATATTGTTCTCCATGTTTGTTTAATGTTGCTCTTTATTTGGGTAAATTTATCTTCGTAGTATTTAGTTTTGGCTCGTCTAATTATCTTAGATAGCAATAATGAGTAATTCTTCGAGAATTCTTTGGAGACAATTCCTAACCTATACTTCTTCTCAAGGTCATGTTTTTTATTAATAGATTTAAGTATTCCCTTTGTAAGCCAGGGATTGTTAAGCCTTTTGGTTGTGACTTGTTTTGTAAACATAGGACAGTGGGTATTATAAAGGCTAAGAGTTTTTTGAAGAAAAGATTGAACTGCTAGGTTGATGTCCTCTATGTTACCTAACTCGGACTCCCAGTTGACATTATCAGTAGCAGTTATAAAATTGTCTATAGCAGTTTCATTGTGTAGTCTAAAACGTATCTCTCTTGACTCAAGAGGTGGTTTGCTAATGTTAGTTAAGAGAAATGTGGGGTAATGGTCTGTAGTGCTATCGGTGATTATACCTGAAGTAAGCGGAGAGGTTATGTTTGTCCAGATGTGATCTAGAGTCGTGGCAGTGCTATCAGTGATTCTAGTAGGTCTAGTGATTAAGGGTATGAGGAAGCAGGAATTCATACAGTTGAGGAAGCTAACAGCAGTAGGGTGTTCTGGCTCGCAGAGGTCAATATTAAAGTCCCCTGCGATAATTAGGTGGTTTTTGTTCAGTCTGCTATCAAGTATTAGATTTCTAAGGTTTGAGTTGAATTCGGACACATCAGTGTTAGGAATTCTATAAACTGCACCCACAGACAGGATAGACTCGGCACCCTTGACTCTGAAGCTGGCGAAGATATACTCCCCATAGCAGTCTCTAGTTCTAATTTCTTTTAAGCATGTTAGTTCTTGGTGGTAGTAAAGAGCAGTGCCACCGCCTCTCTGAAGTTGACGACAGTTGTGGATTGCTGAGTAGTTAGGCATGTTAAAGAGTTGAGTAGTATCCTCTTTCAACCATGTTTCAGTAAGTATAATAAAAGAAAATTTGTTGTCAATAGCTTCAATCAAGGCACTAACATCATCGAAGTGTTTACCTAGGGATCTAACGTTCAAATTGATTACAGAGATATTGTGATTATGAGTTAATACATTGTTTACATCATGTGCTGCAAAAACTTTCCTAGGAATATTAAATATTAAACTTTTAAACTAATATTAAACTTTCTGGTAGTACAGTTGAGTGCATCACGAGCGACAATTGTTTGTATCTTCCCTGCCAGACGTAAGACTATTCTTGTTTCTCAAAGAGCATTTAAAGACTGAGCTGGGGGGTTGATTATTAAATAATAACATAGGCACCAACTTTGCTTACTAATACTTTCTAATCATTTGTAAAGTAGCAATACGTTGCATAGGGGAAGATCTTTAATGTGCTTAGCTGCACGATCAATTAGGCTCCTTCCGGCACCACGATATGCGGGAGGTCTAGCTGGTCGCTAAGAGCGTTCTTCTCTGGCTGGCGTTCGTGCGGACGAGACCTACTCTGTGGCTGCACCCCTACTCTCCTCCCTTCTCCTCTTACTTATTTCCCTTACCCTAAGTTCCTGTACCATTAAGTTAAGTATTGTACTCACCTAGTTGTACTCACCTAGTTGTGTCTGCAGGATCGAGCATTGACTCTTGGATCCCGCCTTTCGAGCATCGGTTGTTTACAGCAATGACTCTTGTCCCATTTCCCTATCATACCTGGTTTTAAAATTATGAATAGTATTTGCTTCCACAACCTGTTCCTGAAGTGCATTCCATTTCCCCACTACTCTCATGCTAAAAGAAAACTTCCTAACATCTCTGTGACTCATCTGAGTTTCAAGCTTCCATCCATGTCCTCTCGTTCTGTTACTATTCCGTGTGAACATTTCGTCTATGTCCACTCTGTCAATCCCTCTGAGTATCTTATACGTTCCTATCATGTCCCCCCTCTCCCTTCTTCTTTCTAGTGTCGTAAGGCACAGTTCCCTCAGGCGCTCCTCATACCCCATCCCTCGTAGCTCTGGGACGAGTCTCGTTGCAAACCTCTGAACCTTTTCCAGTTTCATTATATGCTTCTTCAGATGGGGACTCCATGATGAGGCGGCATACTCTAAGACTGGCCTTACGTAGGCAGTGTAAAGCGCCCTAAATGCCTCCTTACTTAGGTTTCTGAATGATGTTCTAACTTTTGCCAGTGTAGAGTACGCTGCTGTCGTTATCCTATTAATATGTGCCTCAGGAGATAGATTAGGTGTTACGTCCACCCCCAGGTCTCTTTCACGCGTCGTTACAGGAAGGCTGTTCCCCTTCATTGTGTACTGTCCCTTTGGTCTCCTATCTCCTAGTCCCATTTCCATAACTTTACATTTGCTCATGTTGAATTCTAGTAGCCATTTCTCTGACCATCTCTGCAATCTGTTCAGGTCCTCTTGGAGGATCCTGCAATCCTCATCTGTCACAACTCTTCTCATCAACTTTGCATCATCCGCAAACATCGACATGTAGGACTCTACGCCTGTAAACATGTCGTTAACATATACAAGAAATAGAATTGGTCCCAGCACCGATCCTTGTGGTACTCCACTTGTTACTGTTCGCCAGTCCGACTTCTCGCCCCTTACCGTAACTCTTTGGCTCCTTCCTGTTAGGTAGTTCCTTATCCATGCTAGGACCTTTCCCCCCACCCCCGCCTGCCTCTCGAGCTTGAACAGCAGTCTCATGTGCGGTACTGTATCAAAGGCTTTTTGGCAGTCCAGAAATATGCAGTCTGCCCAACCATCTCTGTCCTGTCTTATCCTCGTTATTTTATCATAGAATTCCAGAAGGTTTGTTAGGCACGATTTCCCTGTCCAGAACCCATGTTGATGTTTGTTCACAAACCTAATGTTCTCCAGGTGTGCAACCAGTCGTAGCCTAATTATTCTTTCCAGTATTTTACAGGGGATGCTTGTCAGTGATACAGGTCTATAGTTAAGTGCCTCCTCCCTATCGCCTTTCTTGAAGATCGGCACGACATTTGCCTTCTTTCAGCAACTGGGCAATTCTCCTGACATAAGTGACTCATTAAAGATCATTGCCAGAGGCACGCTGAGGGCCTGTGCTGCTTCTTTTAGTATCCACGGTGATACTTTGTCTGGTCCAACTGCTTTAGTTGCATCTAGAGTTGTCAACTGTTTCATTACCTCCTCTGCTGTCACCTCTATATCTGATAGTCTTTCATCTAGGGTAACCCCTTCCAACAATGGGAGCTGCTCAGGCTCGGTAGTGAACACTCCATGGAAACTGGCATTCAGTGCCTCGCAGATTTCCTTGTCACTTTCAGTATATGCCCCCTCTGTCTTCCTTAGTCTTGTCACTTGGTCGTTCACCGACATTTTTCTTCTTATATAACTGTGTAGTAACTTAGGTTGTTTTTTCGCTTTGATTGCAATATCGTTCTCATAGTCCCTTTCCGATGTTCGTCTTATGTTAATGTAATCGTTCCTAGCTCTGTTGTATCTGCTTCTGTTGTCCTCTGTTCTTTGTCTTCTGTACTTCCTCCACTCCCGCCTGCTGGCCATTTTTGCTTCCTGACACTGTCTATTAAACCATAGGTTATTATATTCCTTCTTATTTTTTCCCTTTACCGTTGGTATAAATCTCTCTTCGGCCTCCTGGCATTTCTGTATGACTAGGTCCATCATATCTTGGACTGTTTTTCCTCTAATTTCTTCCTCCCACTGCACTTCATCCAGATAGTCCCTTATCCTCATATAGTCCCCTTTCCTGTAGTCAGCTCTCCTTTCGCAGATCTCTTGTCCCATGGTCATAAGTTTGAATTCCATCATGTAGTCAAAGACTAGGACACAATGGTCACTGGCCCCTAGAGGTATTTCATGCTCTAAATTCTCGATATCTTCTACGTTCTGGGTGAAAATCAGGTCTAATAGGCTTGGTGCATCTCCTCCTCTTTCCCTTGTGTCTTCCTTCACATGTTGTGTCAGGAAATTCCTGTCTATAACATCTACTAATTTTGCTCCCCACGTTTCGTCCCCTCCATGGGGATTCCTTGATTCCCAATTTATCTCTCCATGATTTAGGTCCCCCATGATCAGCAGCTTCGCTCTCATTCTGTGGGCTAGTGTTGCTGCCTTCTGCAGTTCATCTATACATGCTTTGTTGTTGTCATCATACTCCTGCCTGGGTCTTCTACTGTTTGGTGGGGGATTGTAGATTACCAAGATCACAATCTTCCTCCCATCTACTGTCAGAGTTCCATGTATGAAGCTTGTGCACTCATTGGTAACTCGATTTCCCAGGTCTTCAAACTTCCATTTCCGCTTTATTAGGAGTGCTACTCCCCCTCCCTGTCTCTGTGTCCTCTCTTTTCGTATCACCTGGTACCCTTCAGGAAAGATTGCATCTGAGATCATGTCATTAATTTTAGTTTCCACAATTGCAACTATGTCAGGATCTGCTTCACTCACTCTTTCTTTTATCTCTTCTGCTTTATTAGATACCCCATCAGCATTGGTGTACCAAACCTTGAGATTCTTCATGGAAACTCTTGTACCAGAGTTCTCCCTTTCTCTGGGGGTCTGGGGGGATCTGGGGGATGTCTGGGGGGATCTGGGGGATGTCTGGGAGGTGACTGGGGGCAGGGGGGATCTGGGGGGTGTCTGGGGGATGACTGGGGGCGGGGAGGGTCCGGGGGATGTCTGGGGGGATCCGGGGGGTGTCTGGGGGGGTCCGGGGGATGTATGGGGGGTGAAAGAGTTCAGGAGGGGTGCTTGGGGGGGTACTGGGGGCTGGGCTTCTAGGAAGGTAGGTAGGAGGGTCTGGGGTAGGGCCTGGGTAGGTAGGTCTGGAGTAGGAAGGGCATACTGGGTCTGAAGATTAGGGAGGGCATAGAGGGGTTGGGAGATAGCGTAAGGTTGGGAGTCAGATAGAGGTTGAGAGGTTGGGAGGGGGAAGGATAGAGGGGGTGGGGGGAACCTCCCACCCCCCTCGCAAGGGTGGGGGGTCACATGGAAGGAGAGGGGATGAGGAGGGGTGAGGGCTGGGTAGGCTTTGGGTGTTGAGGGGATGAGGGCTGGGTGGGTTCTTGGGGTTGAGGGGATGAGGGCTGGATGGGTTTTGGGGGTTGAGGGGATGAGGGCTGGGTGGGTTTTGGGGGTTGAGGGGATGAGGGCTGGACAGGTTTTGGGGGTTGAGGTGATGAGGGGGTCCTTGGAATGTGGGATGAATTTGACTCCAGTGGGGTCAGAGGGGTCAAGGGATGTGTTGGGGAGATAAGCAGGGGCGGCTGATTTGGGGAAGGGGTGACCTGAGAAGCAAATGTGAGCTGGTTAGCATGGGGTGGATTAGCACTGGGGTGTGTAGCTGCACTCGAATGGGAAGAGTCGTATTGTTGTTTGCTTGCTCTGTGGGCTATCTGTTCCTCCTTTGTCATGAATTTGTCAATATATACGTTGTAGTAATTTTCGCTACCTCTGAGTAAGTGTTTGTGATGTAGTATGTAATCCACTGCCTCTTCATTAGTGAACTGTACCAGGACAGGTCGTTTCCTGTTACAGTTGTATGGTCCAATGCGTCGTTGAACTTGCACCTCATTTCCTGCCATCTGGGCTCTCATGTCTCTCAAGATCCCCTGTAGCTCTAAATCCTCAATCTCCATCCTTTCCTGCCTCGATGGTGCCCTGGCTTCAAGTAATCCATGGATTATGATTGTCCTCTTTCTCAGTTCAGGGTCATGCTGGTGGCCCTCTCCCTGGCTGACCCCCACCCCTCCTACACCCGCTACTCCACCTACTACTACTCCCCCTTCCCCTGCCAAGCTTCCCTTATTCCTGCCAAATTCATTAGTAAGCCTAGATATTTCTCCTTGCCATTCTACCCTGCTCTTCATGATTTCCTCTTGAATATAATCCATAAACTCTTGTTTGAGTCTTTGAACCTCGCCCTGTATCTTATTAAAGACTTCACTTTTAATCCCCTGGATTAGATCACATATCCAAACATCCCTCTTCTCTACAAATTTCCCAATCATCTTCTCCACAAACATATCTTCTTCCTCAATCATAATACTGTTGGACCTAGACCCCCTTCCTGACCTAGTCATTGCTATAATGCAACCTTACCCACAGGGGTTCCAAGTATCTTACCGTCCTGCTAACACAATAGGTGAGTGAATCTCCAATCGTCGTCCCACGTGGTGGTAGAAGGGTTGCTGCCGGAGGTGAGGTCACGCGGTCAGAGGTCGGTGAGATCTGCTTCGACACTGCACACTGCCACAGTACTTCCTCAACTATTTTGAATTACGCTATTTAAACTGTTTTTCTTCACTGCTTTATGGTTCTGGTCAAAACCCAAGGTTTTTTCATTCACTTGTACACACTTTTTCACTTCGAAGTTGCCTGATTACCCCTCCCACTCCACTAGTGACCCAGGAGCTCCCAACCCACGTCCACCCAACACGATGGTCACAAGACAAGATGGTCACAATTGTATGGTGTTAAGTGTGCCTACTCTGGTAGTAAATATTGGTGAGACCTGGGGATAGTATTTGCCAGTGTTTTGGGTACCCCTAAGGGTTGTGTTTTGTATTAGGGTACCACGTGGTCTCACTACCCTAAGCTGCATCCAGCTTCAGTGCTTATCCAGTAGTACTTTACCCTAGCTTGTTCTCAGTGTAAACCTTGTATCCTGTCTATGTGGACCAAGGCTTTTAACGTAAGATAGGGTGGTAAAGTTATTAATATTATTGTTATTGGTGTGAGTGTATATGGGGGGTTGTTAAGGGGTTAATAAATAAGTACATGAATTATAGAGTATCCCTTCTTCCTGTGTGGGAGTGCATTGATCAACCCTTAGACTGACATATATGGTCTAGTAGCAAGGTATTAGTACTGTGGATAGTTTATTTTGGGGGTCGGGCCTTTTAGCTCTCCCATATTTGATACTCTGTCTTCTAACTACTCTTACCCCTTAATAATACCAAGTCCCCTATAGCAAGCCCACCACACATTTATATTTATAACAACACCCTTGTGGAAATCAGATTCCAGGGTAACCTTATGGAGGGGTACTGCTCGAGTATCACTAGTGACACCCTCGACCAGTACCACCTCTCCAGTGTCGAGAGTGTTGGCACCTTGCAACGCACTCTCTAAAATTTAAGTCTGGATGGCACTGGTGTCTCGGAAGATCACCACGTCCTTCCAGGAAGAACCCTCAGACAAAAGTAGTCTCCCTTTCGATAAGAATGGGGTAAGCAAGTCCAACCACTGTGGGTTGGAGGTCATACTCCCTAACCCTTCCGAAGGCCTCAAGCCCTGTGTCACAACAAGAGCATTGGGTCTTTTTTCCGGGTACAGTTGCCAACAACGGCTAGTAATGTGGTTTAGACGTTTACAATGACCACATATACGTCGGGGAGAAGAGACATTACTAACAGAATTACCCTTCGGTTCACTCTTAGGTGTCGTGGGGCTAGACAATTTAACAGGGTTAGTTATGTCTGAAACAGACGGTGCAGTAGTTAAAGGGTTAGAATGAGCTGGTCTGGACTGGCTGTGGGTATAAGTTTTGCTACTCTGTGAGGTATAATTATTTTTATTGGGCCTTTTGCCCGTTAACTGGTAGTTTTCTGTCATCTTTGCCAAATCCCCTATTTTAGAATCTACCTCTATCCTACCTCTAATAAATTGTGCAACATTCTCTGGGATATTATCTATAAAGTGCTCCATTAAAACTACATTCCTTAGTGCCTCGTATGTTTCGGCTTTCGCCGAGCGAATCCATTTATCAAACAATCTAATTTGATCATTAGCAAATTCAGTGAGCGGTTGGTTGTGAGTAGGCCAAAGGTTGCGATAAGCTTTGCGGTGAGCTTCAGGAGTAATTTCATATGCCCTTAAAATTCGCTCCCTGACTTCATCATATTCAAAACACTCTTCGTCAGGCATATTTATAAAAATATCTTGTGCTTTACCCCTAAGCCGCCCCTGCAAGATTTTCACCCACTCTTCCATTGGCCAGTTCATGGACATGGCTAGTCTCTGAAAATGGTTAAAAAATCTTTCAGGGTCTGACTGAAAATTCAGGTAAGTCATGTTTTTTATCAGAATGTCTGGAGTTTGATTCCCCAGTAGGTGGTGGTACTATTCTTGCCGCCTCATTTTTGAGCCTTTGCTCTTCCACTTTAGCATTTTGTTCTGCTACTCTGGCCTCTTCCTCTGCCAGTCTTAACTTGGCTAGTGTTAATTCTAACTCTATATTTCTACTAGCTACACTTTCCCCTGAACTGGGCTCGCATAAAATTGTATCACTTGGCACTAGTTCTTGGTCTATACAATGCCGTAAAATTTCATTCACCAATGTCCACTTTTTATAGGTGTCGTTTAACTCGAGACCAAATTCCTTGACTAACAATACTAAATTTGCTTTGGTGAGCTTCTTAATCTCTACCACTGAAGGATTCTTTGCCAGTTACTGCATTTCAGATGCCATCACTAATTAATTTAGCTCCTAGCCAAAGAAAAAATAAAAAAAATAAAAATTGGAAAAACAAAAATTTGCACGGCCCCTAACACAAGGCCACACTTACCTCAATCATGAACAGATCCAGCTGGGTGTCCAGTCAGTAAAAATGAATCCTTTGCTAGATGAGCTGGACCCTAGGCTAACACACAACCGTTCTGCGGAAAACAAGAATTTTTAGTTTTGGCACTCAAGAATCTAATTTTTTTACAATTATAATGTTCCTCCCGGTCAGGCCAACCGCTTGTTAAAAATGGGAGTCTGTACTATGGGGGGATCTAGTATAAATGGATGTAGGGGCAGTAGTTAGCATTAAGAGTTATCAAATATGGGAGATCTAAAAGGCCCGGCCCACAAGTAAAATATCTACAGTAAACATTAATTGGCTACACAATGTCAGTCTAGAGGTTGATCAAAGATCTCCTACACAGGAAGAATGGATACTCCTTTACTAACTTACTTATTTATTAACCCCTTAACAACCCCCCATATACATTCACACCAATAACAATAATAATAATTACTTTACCACACTATCTTACGTTAAAAGCCTTGGTCCACATAGGCAGGATACACGGTTTACACTGAATACAAGCTAGGGTAAAGTTCTACTAGTGAAGCACTTGAAACTTGGGCAGCTTAGAGGGTAGTGAGCCCACGTGGTACCTTAACACAACACAACACTAATGGGTACCCAAAACACTGGCAAATACTACCCCAAGATCTCCACCAATTTTACAAACCTAGAGTAGGCACACTTAAAA